>NW_020167543.1:87500-560998 GCF_001641265.1 Pseudogymnoascus destructans | reverse complement strand
ACCCTAACCCTAACCCTAACCCTAACCCTAACCCTAACCCTAACCCTAACCCTAACCCTAACCCTATAAACGCTTCCGATTAATTGGGGGTGATGGGGAGGGGGCAGCCCATGCCCTAAACATAGCAACGATCAATGTTCGGGAGTGTCACAACCAAACGCGGTTAGGCGAAAACCTTAAAAAGATGTCAACCCTACATCTCGAGTTCGACGTTTAATATACAGCTTATATTGCTGTAATAAGATCATATGTATTGGCGGTATGTGTCATCGTCAGTAATTTAATGCAGTTCATATCTCGTCGAGGAGTGTGATTATTATAATCCGTTCCAATTTATTTAAATTGCAGAGAATAATATTTCTCAACTCACGACATAATTAATATGGCTCTATGGCTACAGTCTATATTATAAATACATGGCGCTACCAGTCGAACACCCATTCGCTAGTTTAATATGCCTCGAACTCGAGCAGCGCTGCTGCTGCGATCTTTACCCCCCAGATGCCCTTCCCACCTGCAAACTCGGCCACCTGCCCACACCATGACAGGAACACATCCACGTCATTGAACGCCCCTGCTGCCCCTGCCCTCACTGCCTGCTCACCGAACCTCTCCTGCAGCCACTGTTCGCCCCCAGTCTTGTGGAACACGCCGTAGCAGAGCGGCATCACGATGTCTGCGTACCTGCACTGCTCGAGGCCACTGGCCGGGTCTGCACGTTGACAGACCGACTGTGGGTTGTAGCACCAGTAGCACGCCGCGAAAGCTGAGATCCATGGCCCGCGGCCCTGCCCCCTCCTTCTGGCCTGGTCGCGCGCCCTGAAGAAGTCGAACCGCTGGTGGCACTTGGTGAACTGGTGGTCCCACTGCTCCCCGAGCCCTCGACAGAGCAGGCACGTCCCCTTCACGGTGAGGAGGTCCTCCTTGTAGCGGCTGAGCTCGAGGTATGCCAAACGCCGCTTCTCGTGGATGGCTGCACTCCCTGTGTGCGGCATTGCCTCTGTGGCATCGTCACGGGGCACGTGTGATGGGCTGGGGCCACTGCTGCAGACATCGCACGCCACATCATCCCTGGTGCCATCGCACTGCCGAAGCTCTGATGCCTCATCGAGGTGCACACTCAGACACGTGCGCCTGCACTCCCGGCCTTCGAGGTAGCGGTAGAGTGCCCTCGTCTCGACATCCATACCGGCGTTGCCCGCCTGCGACTGCCACTTGTGCGGCAGGAGCACGGCTGAGTATGCCTCCCTCCCATCGCGCCCAGCCCGACCGGACTCCTGCGCAAAGTCGACGAGGGAGCGTGGCTCGTCCAGGTGCATGACGAGCCGGACATGTGGGTAGTCGAAGCCGGCGCTAAGGGCCGACGTCGCCACAATGTATGGCAGCTCGGGTGTTGTGAGCCACGTCCTGAGCAGCTCCTGCTTCTCCTCTGCCGTGCCGGCCATCGCGGTGTAGACCGGGCAGCGGAGCAGGCTGCCCAGGTCCTGCGCATCCTCCCGTGTCTGCACGTAGAGAATGATCTTGTCTCGGGTCTGGTCGAGCAGCCCGCTCGCCTGCCACGCGTCCCTGGCTCTCCGCGCACCCTCCTCCAGCAGGCTCCCCCGCCCTGTGGCCCGCTGCACGAGGTACGAGAGGTTCCGCCTGTTCGTCGAGGCCCGCACGACCTTTGGCTTCACGAGGTTGTTCTGCCTCTCGAACGCGGCCTGCAGCGTTGGCGGCAGTGTGGCCGTCAGGTAGACGAACTGCGTGCGCACGCTGCGGATGAGGGCGAGGTCGGCCATGGCCTGACGGTACTCGGACGCCGTGATTGTGAGGTGCGCCTCGTCTATCACGATGCGGCCGAGCTGCTGTGTCGCGGCCAGCCTGTGTGCATACGCCCGGAACTGAGACGTGCTTGCAGCCTCGACCGTGACAAACACCAGCGATGCGTCTCGCTCCTCGCCAGGGGCCCACACGAGGTGGTCTATCCCGAGCTCCTGCACACGCCGCAGCAGGTCACCACACAGAGACACGAGCGGAAGCACGAGGATTGTCACGCCTGCATCAGGCAGGACGCAGGGCAGCATGAACAGCAGGCTCTTCCCCTCGCCGGTGCCTAGGATGACGACGACCTGCTCCGTCCACGACATGACGGTCGTCATCGCCCGCTCCTGTGCGGCCGACTTCCACTGCAGCTTGTCGTCATTGTACAGCCCCCTCACGCCCTTCAGCAGGGCTGCAGCGGACCACCTCTTGCGCGGACGGTGCATGCCCATGGCAATCCTCTTCAGCATCCGTGGCCTGTCTGGCTCTGCCTCCTCTGCCGCCTCGCGCTTCCTCTTCCCTGCTGCCGCGACTGCATCCCCAAGCACTGTGTCGAGATCCCACAGCTCCCTCCACAGGGACGACGTGCACAGGTTCCGATGGATGAGGCCGTCCCAGACGTTCCCAAAGTTCGCGTTCAGCTGGTTTGCGTAGCTGCGGTTCATCACCCGCGTGCTGTGGTTCCGCTGCCTCGTCATGGTCCGGATGTCGTCGTCAATCTCCTCTGCGTCCTCCTCGTCGTCGTTGGCCCCGACGCCTTCGAAGCACGCAAGGTCTTTGCCCGCAAACTTGGTCTCCACAATGTTGACCGTCATCTGGCGCCAGTTGGCGATATGCAGCCGTGGCACCTTGGCCCGCACGCACGCCCGCTCCATGCACCGCGTCAGCTGGTTGTCGGCCCACACGGCCCTGTCCTTCCACCACAGGTACGCGGACATGATTGCGCGTGGGGAGGACTGGCGCAGGAAGGCCTGGCGGAGCGGCACGACATAGACCAGGTAGTCCAGCAGGAGGTCTCCGATGGTGGCCGGCAGGAAGCGGATGTTGTCCTTGAACTTGCCCGTCTGCTGCTGGCCCTTGTGGTAGGTCGTGTGCAGCATCACGAGCCCGTGCTTGAGGTAGACGCTGCGCCTCCACTGCGTGTTGCGCCAGGTGAGGGAGAACAGCTCGCTCTCGCGCAGCGGCTGGCCCGAGGCCATGTGGATGAGGACGAGGAGCCGCTTGAGGAACTCGTCAGCGACAGCCTCGTACTGGTCGATGGCCTTCTGTCGCCACACGACTCTCGCATCAGCCCCTCCATCCTCATCAGTGGTGTCGAGGAGTGATGCTCGGAGTGACTGCGACTCCTGTATAACGTTGTGCAGTGAGCCCGCGAACGGATTCAGCAGTGCCACGTTCTCCCGGTGCTCGCCAAAGTACCAGCTGAAGTTGTCAGCATCGAGGTTGTCCTTAAGCGCCCAAGCGTGCATCCGTGGCAGGCCTGTTGCGCCAAACATGAGCTCATCGTGCAGCAGCTGCTGCGCCTGCCTGAACTCTGACAGCAGCAGCTGCTGCACCTCGTCCATGTTCAGGTCGACGTCCCTGTAGGTGAGGATCTGCTCGTCCTCGTCCCAATGTGCCTGCGCAGGTACTGCTCGCAGATGGTGTTGATGTGCTCGAGCGTGCTGCCGGCGCCCGACCTCTCGAGGTATGCGGCCGTGCTGAAGACGAGCAGCTGCACGGCCCAGATCAGGCCAGACAGGCAGCTGTTGAAGTTGCCCGGCTCCTTCCACGAGTTGGTGCGCGGCTTGACGCTGAGCATCGCGCAGAAGCTGAGGAGAGGCGAGCTGAAGCGGTCGCCGCCGAACTCGTGGCAGACGAGGGCCATGCAGAGGGACCGGAGGGCGTCGTTCAGGGCTGGGCGGTCTCCGTCAGCGGTGCACTGCAGGGCTGCCTCCCAAGCCGCTGTCTGCTCGTCCGTCAGCCGGATCCAGTCCTCGGGGCACCTGCCCTGGTCCGCACTCCCGTCTCCCGTTGCAGCAGGCGTAGGTGGCGTGAAGTGGCTGCCGCAGTATGCCACGCGGTAGCAGTACGTCATGAACTGCTTCCAGTACCCAAAGTTCGTGCGCAGTGTGGAGGGCTCCTTCTTGGGGTCGAAGCCACGTGCCCTCCTGCCCTGTAGCTGGCTGACGCCGATGATGATGATGCAGGCGCTTCGCGGAAGCGGCTCAGTGCGAGCTGCCTCGGCCATGTCAGCATGCAGTCCGGCCCGTCGAAGCACCAGCCGTGTGCCTCGGCGAGGATCTCGTCCATGAGCTTGAGCATCAGCAACAGCTCGGGCTCTCCCTCATCTGCGCTTTTTGGCAGCGTGTAGGAGGCATGCATCTCGTCCTTCTGCAGGCCCCGCACGTGGTTTGCGTTGGCCGTCCGCCCCAGCCATGGGACCACGGCCGAGCGGTGGCTGTCGAAGCCGTGCACCCTGTTGGCCTCCGTCTTGATGTCCTCTGCGACCATGTTCGCGTCCTCCTCGGCCAGCTCGAAGAAGTCCTGCTCCTGCGGCTCGAGGGCAATGGCAGCAGTAGCTGCGTCCCCTTCCGCCCTGCCGTCGTCTGTAACCGCGAAGTACCGGACGTGCTGGGTCTCAGCGAAGAAGGTCTGGACAGTGCACCTTCGCCACGACCTGCCCTCAGCCTGCCTGGCCGGCTTCTGCCCGTGCTCCTTGGACACGTGCGCCCTGATAGCTGGCTCCGACCGCGTAAGGCTCAGGCTCTGGCCGTCGACATCGCAGATGGCGCACACGAATGCCGCGTGGCACCGCAGTCCTGGAATGGGTGCGCAGGGCTGATGCGGCAGCTCGACCTCGCCCGGCAGCCGGAGCTCATATGTCGCGAAGAGGTCGAGCTGCGCTCGCAACTGAGAACCCTTCAGTAGGTGTGGTGGCTGCCTGAGGTGCCTCTCCTGGCTAGCACGCGTGGGCGGGAGGCCGGTCTGGCACTTGGCGCAGAGCAGCACGCCGTGCGCCCGGAGGTAAGGGAACCTGGCAGTAGCTGCCATCACGTACGTCCGATGCTGGGACTTTGGCTGGGTAACAGAATTACTCTACTAAAGAAATACAGAGGTGCGCGCGCGCGCATGGGGACCGGAAAGGGGGGGGGGGGTTTCCCCAATTTGCGAAGGAATATTTGCGAAGGAATGGCCCATGCGCGCTGTGTGACAGGGATCATTTGCGTGGGGATTCCCAATTTGCGCCAGAGATACGGCCAGTTCTTGAGGTAGCCCTCTCCTTCCACCTTACTCCTTTTACTTTCTTACTTTCTCTTTTCCCTTACTCTTTACCCTACTCTTCCTTCTACTCTTCCTCCTACTCTTTATCCTACTCTTTCTCTTACTCTTCCTTCTACTCTTTCTCCTACTCTTCCCCTTAATGCCCTTACTCTTCCCTCTACTCTTCCCCTTACTCTTCCCCTTAATGCCCTTACTCTTCCCTCTACTCTTCCCCTTACTCTTCCCCTTACTCTTTCTACTTCATCTTTCCCTTCCCCTTTCCCCTTACCTTTCCCCTTACCTTTCCCCTTACCTTTCCCCTTACCTTTCCCCTTACCTTTCCCCTTACCTTTTTTTCTTTCTCTTCTCTTACTTACCTTGCTATGCCCTTCTTACCCTTCCTTCTTCTCTACTACCTATAATTAAACTTACCTCTTTATCCTTTTATCTATTTCTTTACATCTTCTTAATCTTCTTACTCCTTTAAACTCTCTTACTCCTTTAAACTCTCTTACTTCTCCTATTCTCTTACTACCTCCTTTAATCTTTCTTAACCCTCCTCCTTTAATCTTTCTTAACCCTCCTCCTTCTTACTATTCTATAAATCTAAATACTACCCTCTTCCTTCTTTCTCTTCTCTTACTAACCTCTTTCTCCCCTTTTCTTTTTTCTTTCTTCTCCCTTATAAACTATTAAACTTACCTCTTCTACTGTCTTATACTATGCTATATACTACCCTCTCTTCTATTACTTCCTATTCTATCCTTCTAATAACCTCCCTTTTAAAAACTTAAAATTATTTAAAACCTTCTACTTATTTATCTTTTCCTTAACGTACATGTATAGCGAAAGCGCCAAACAAGCGAAAGCGCCAAAATTATCTACCCTCACGACAAACATTGCGATAAATCTACCACAACATTAGAAATCAATTGAAACTACTCAGAGTCCTCTTCCTCAGAGGTGTCTATTACAATCTGACACGTGCGCGCATTGTGCCCAGTCTCACCACACTTGCCACAGCGACGGGCACGGGTTTCTTCCCTTGGCTTCCGACCACGGCTTGCCCTTATTTCCTGCTCTACCTGCTGCACAACATCCCTCTCATCCTGTAGCTCTTGCGCCCCTTGTTGACTAAGTGATCCTCCTTGCTGTAGTCGTGTTTTCCTAGCTCTCTGGCGCTTGCTTAGTACTTCATTTGCCTGTCGTAGGTTTTGGTTCTCTGCCTTTAGCAGTGCTAATTGATGCATTATTTGCGATGCACCCTTTGTAAACTGGTCAACAGCTGCATAGATTGAGGTTGGAGAGCTATTTTGATGGCGTGAAATCCGAGTTTTAATAAATGTAGACTGTGACATAGCTTCAATTGGGTTGTTTGGTGTCTGAGAAACCCAAGGTTGAGCAGTACCTGGGCAGGAGCTTGGAGGCGTTGGTGTCCTTAACTTAAGATCAAGTGTAGATATCACTCTCTCAGGGTCAAATGGAAGAAGCCCTGCCCCTCGGAACCCGCCTCGAATGTTACTTTCCGTCATTGTAGTGTTAAATGCAGCGTGGAAGGCAGGAAAGAAGTCATCCTTTGTAATATGAGAAATATGAGCCTGCATCATATCTTCAATTTGCCGACCATAGGCCTGCTTTAACGGGCCGAAACAGCCAACATCAAGTGGCTGGAGTAGATGAGAAGAGTGAGCAGGCATACAAAGCGTAATAATGTTGTGTTCCTTGCAGTACTCCTCAAACTCATCTGAGTGGTGGCTCTCATGACCATCAAGGACTAACAAGCGATAACCACCAACACTCCGGGCCTTTGTATGCTTCTCAAAGTGCTGAATCCAATCCATGCCTCTCTCGTTTGTAGTCCAGCCATTTTCAGTAACAGAAATCACCCAATCGCTTGAAAATCCACTATTCTCATACCAAGATGTAAGGTGGTTTTTGCCTGCAACAATGATAAATGGTGGTACTGCCCAACCTTGAGAACTAACGCCTTGGATTACTGTAACCCATTCCCGATTACCAGGCTGTACCTTCTTTGCTTTTGCCCGCCCGTCTGAGCTTGTTACAACCATAGCAGTTGAGATAACGCCCATCATAAACCCAGTCTCATCAAAGTTGTAGATATCTGCTTCATCGATACCATATTTCGCAATTGTGTTACGCACAAGCTCAAACCAGCCATTAATAACTTCTGGATCTTTGCACTTAGCCCTCTGGTAGTCGTATTTGCGCTGAAAGCGTGTCTGGAGCTCTACACGCCGCTTAACAAAGTTTGAAGCCCAACGCGACCCAACGCGTGACGCGTCGCGTGTTGCAAGTAGTCGACTTGCCATATCTTCAACAACAGACAGCCGAGGAGGAAACCCTTTGGCAGCTAGGTCGAGTATATACTGAACAAGGACGGACTCCTCTAGGTTAGTTAATTTCCGTGAGTTGGCTTGGATATCGCGTCGTGAAGGTACACCTTCTAGACGACGACCTAGCTTGCGGTGGTCTGCAGAATAGATCCTAGCAGCAACTCGAAGGCGTAACTTTGGGTCGCTTTGCATAGCCTGGATAGCTAGCACTAATTGGCTTTCATCGTTTTTATGGGGCATGTTTTGTTGTTGAGGAATTTAACATTTAGTTGGGGGGTTTGGTCACCACATCATTTTGGCGCTTTCGCTTGTTTGGCGCTTTCGCTATACATGTACGTTATAAGTCATAACTAATTGACTACTCTATGATCGATTTTGATTGAATAATATGATATCACTTGTAAATATGATATCACTTGTAAATATAATATCACGTGTAAATATAATCACGTGTAATTATTTAACAGTGTGTAAATGGAACTATTATAGTTATACTATTTTCAACTTATACCTCAAAATGCATGTACAGTAACACTTAATGGTAACGTTATTAATATTCGATTGCACTTAAAGCTATTCCTAATAACATATCATGTGATGACATGTGGTGGCCCCCACTTATAATGTAAAAGACTGGACTGGACCGGACTGTTCTTAGGAAAGACCGAACGGTCTAGTCTTTTAAACAGTCCTCAATTTTCGCAAACAGTCCACACTCTAAAAAAAGACTGGACTATTATCAGTCCGGTCTTTTAAAGGGACCTCAACTTTAGCAAACAGTCTACACTCTAAAAAAAAGACTAGAATGTTATCAGTCCGGTCTTTTTGTCTCACGGTCCAGTCCTAAAAAAAAAGACTGGACCGTAAAACAGCCCTCACCATTAAAAGACCGGACCGGACCGGACCGTGGCCAGTCTATTCCTTATATATTTAGTAAGCCAGCTCTGTGATGGTGGAGGCTGTGGGCTCCGGAGCTGGCATACTGCAGTAAACACCATACTCCTATTGTTACGACGGAACAAGAAGGCTGGCCAACTACAGGACAGGAAGGAGGGAGGTCGCATGAGACCGGCCCTGGTACCTGGAGGGGCAGCGGGGAATAGTAGTTCCGAAAGTATCACGTGACGGACTCGCAGGATGATGAGAAGAGTCCTAAGAGTCCAGGACTCCGAGGACTCGAGTGAGTTCCCAGGAGTCCACTAGGCACGTGACGGACTCGCAGGATGATGAGAAGAGTCCTAAGAGTCCAGGACTCCGAGGACTCAAGTGAGTTCCCAAGAGTCCACTAGGCACGACGCCACTATATAAGTAGATAGTATTTCCTTAGATAGGAGCTTCGTGCTCAACTCAATACAGTATTTGTTATATACTAGTAACGTGTTACTTGAAGCCTTTGTGTCTGATCCCCTGCCTCCTCTGATAAGTAAACCCTTACGCAAGAGAACCTCTGTGTCTTCTATCATTTAGAAGTCAGCGTTACACCTATTCGCTCCAAGCCCTAGGTGATACTGCTCTAAAATCCACTTCTTAAGGGTCTCTATCTGAGCAGTAGAAAGCACCTTATTCTGACCCCCATAAGGCCGCTTCATCTGCTGGGCTGCTCGGGCGATTCTTGACTGTATAGTTGACCTAGGGACCTTAAAAATCTGACTAGCAACACCTGCAGATTCAGAGGGGTTTGCTGCTAGCCATTCACAGGCATTTGATGGACGAGACTCTTCCATTGAATGAATTACATTTAATTACTATATAAAATACTATGTGTGGGAATGCTCAAGGTTTTGGTAAAGAGTAGCGGTGAACATATGCAAGTTGTGAGTTGCCGCAACCCGCTTCCTCTCACATGAAGTGCCGCAACTCGCTTACTCCAACCTTGAGCGAAGCTCAAGGTTGGTCACGACGATTCAGTGTGGCCCGAGTACTACTCGTTGTGAGTACTACTCGAGGAATTACTCAAGTAGTACTCGACTCGAAGAAATCTGAACTACTCGAGTACTACTCGAGTAGTTGCCAAGACAGCCAAGAGAGCGGGGTAAGGACGTAGACAGAATTATAGCATAGGCAAAGTGAAGCTTTCAATGACTTGAATATTACTGTGATACTTACCATCGTCAAGATGAGCGAGTCTTCGCTATCAACGCCGCCCCTAGATTACCCGAGCGAATATGAGAATGCCTCTCAAGATCCACTCTTGCCCCTACCAATTGTACGCATGCCTGTATGGCCTCAAGACCAACTGTTACCAGATTCTGACTCAATCCTCTTTGCAAAGGGTCTATACTCTCGTACTATTCTTGATAATGCGCCTTTAAGAATATCATTTAAGTGCTTGCAGCCACATTGCACATTATACACCATCACAACCTACAAAGATGCAGACAACGAGTAATCTTTGGAAGCATTTAAAGACACAACATCCAGCAATACATGCACAATATAAGAAAAAGCATGTTCAAGATGGAGATACACAGCCTTCTTCTTCAACTACAGCTACATTCTTCCAGCCTCGCAAAGTACCTAGCCATGCACCAAATTCGTCAAAATTTAGAGAGCTTCTACTCTCTTTTATTGTGTCTAATAACCTACCATTGCGTACATCTGAGAGTCTATCCTTCCAGCAGCTTGTTAGCCATTTAAATCCAACAACACTTGTAATTGGACGGACGACAATTGCAAGAGACTTGCAACGGATATTTTGCATTCATAAAGCAAGGTTACAACTTGAATTACAGCAGCATACTGCACAAGGTGGACGGATATCTTTAACAACTGATACTTGGTCTGCACGCAACTATTCTGAATACGCTGCCGTAACAACACATTGGATCTCTGATAAGTGGCAGTTACGATGTACAGTCTTAGATGTTATTGAGCTACAAGAGCCAATCCATTCTGGTGAATATCTTGCAGGGCAGTTAATAGCTGTTACAGACGACT
The DNA here is from genome assembly GCF_001641265.1 of Pseudogymnoascus destructans. Classification (NCBI taxonomy): domain Eukaryota; kingdom Fungi; phylum Ascomycota; class Leotiomycetes; order Thelebolales; family Thelebolaceae; genus Pseudogymnoascus; species Pseudogymnoascus destructans. The sequence goes on along the minus strand of NW_020167543.1, from coordinate 550,661 downwards.
ATGGTATTACTCCTGCAGTTTTTACTATCACTCGTGATAACGCTTCTGCAAACACTACCATGCTCTCAGAATATGAGAACTTAGCATGCAAGAACGAAACTACATTACAGCAACCATGGGCATATACAACAAAAGAAGGCGATGTCAGATGTATTGGGCACATTATAAACCTTGCTGTTCAAGCTGCTTTAACATCGTTAAAGGCAGTACCAGCAGATGAGCCAAACGCATACCGCCTTGAGTATGGAGCTGCCTGAGTTCCGGCATCATATATATGTGTTTCGCAACTGACGACAATGGAAGGATGCCTTAAAAAAGCAATGTGAAGCTGCAAATATTGAGTTTAAGCAGCTTAGCCTCGATATGCCAGTACGATGGAGCTCAACATATTATATGCTTCATTTAGCGTTAAGATTACAAGGTCCAATAACAGCTCTCTGTGCATCTCAACAGCTTGATTTAAGTATGAAAGATATAGCTTTAACAGCAAAAAATTGGCAGACGATGAAGGCATTATTAGATTTTTTCTATATCTTTATACGCCCAACAGAGAAGCTACAAGGCTCTTCTTATCCTACTTTAAATTATGCTGTTATACAGTATATGAGAATGACGCAAAAGCTTGAAAGTCTTTAAAGCTGGATATACAGAGAATAGCACAATATACGATGCTTGTTTAGCAGCATTAAAAAAGCTTATGAGTATTATACACTTGCAACAAATCAACAGCGGAGTCATTCAACTATAGCTACAATATGCGACCCACGTTATAACTTTAACGTATTTGATATTATTTGGCCAAAAAGCATTCAAGACACGTGAAAAAGGTGGGCAAAAGCACAATGGCAAGACTGTTATTATAAATATTCAGGCAAGGCATTAGACATCCAAGCAGCAAAGGTTATGGAAAGTATCCAAGATGAGGAATTAGAAGATGAGAATTCTAAGAAGACAGAGTCTGATTCTGAGGATGAGCTATATGTCTCACAACGGCAGCCAGATTTAGATCCAGAATGGAAGCGCTGGATGAACGAGCCAACTCTTGGGCCTAAAATTGATATACTCAAGTTTTGGGCAAGTAAGCAATACCAATATCCAATACTTGCCGCAATTGCCAAAGATCATTTAGCAATTCCTGCTATATCAGCGGAATCTGAGCGAGTGTTTAGTGTTGGTGGCGATATTATTACAAAGAAACGGAACAGATTAGCACCATCTACACTACGATATCTTATATGTCTTAAGAATTGGGGCGTGGTATCAGCAGGTGAGGATTCAGAGGAAGATGAGGATGCATAGTTACTGTATTTCCATAGTCTATATAGCTATCAATCATGTTTTCATTTTTATACTCGAGTAGTACTCGTAGTACTCGAGTACTACTCGAGTACTACTCTACTCGAGCCCAAAAAACAGTACTCTACTCGAAGATCTCTGAGTAGTACTCTGAGTAGTACTCGGGCAACACTGCGATTACACGAAATTCACTTGTCCCTTACAAAATTCATATAAACTAGCCGAGTGAGAAAGATCTATAACAGCAGTCATATGTTTCTCTACATTATTATGTTTTAATGTAATTATATTTACCTGTGCTACTTTGACAGACACAGAATTATATCTACAACTAATCAACTATTATCACCTCATTAAACTCGAATTTATCTCCCCTAGAAGGTAATAATAATACAGCCAGCGAGGCCAGAACAGATTAAATGACATACTGCAACAAGTTAGAATCAGAACAGCGTTGGGGGACAAAGTGAACACTGCTTACCGGAATGAAAAGATATGGAACGAGTTTCTCATACTCCAGCCACGCGTCCCCATACTTTGCTCTACACTTCTGAATATCTCTCAACGCTCGGTGTGAAATCATGCCTGCGAAGAAGACCGGGTAAAACCACGGGAATGGGCTGCTGAAGCCAGTGATCAAGCCCCACGATAGAGCAAAGAACAAGTCGCAGGTGTAGTGAATCTTGCGAGCCTTGCCATACCAGCCGTCAACCAGGATCCTGTGGCCATCTTTTGTCCTGATCACCCTTGGGTTCTTGATAGCCTGCCATGGAAGCTGTGGGAATGCCTTACGGATGACCTGTTTTCCGGTCTCCTCGGCACGGAAACGGTTCTTTTGGCTGTTGGTCGTATCCCAAACCCAGTAGACGAAGAGGTATGTGACGAACAGGGCACCAAGGGCATATGGGTTCCAGCGGTAGGTGTCAGGGTGATGGTTTGCAAGGTACAGGATGCAGTGACAGTAAGTCATGGGCACGCCCGCCAAGTTCCAAAAGATAAGCATGAAGCCCCACTTCTCAAAGTACATATCCCAAGTGCTGATGATCAGCTCCTCGCCCTTGGAACATGCATTCGCGTACAGGTAGTGGGCCATGATAAGGAACCACACCTCGCCGGAGACATAGCCGTAGTTCTCGTACTGCCTTGCGGCCGTAGCAGATGACAGGAGGAGTAGGAAGTACCATGGGATCCTGACCTCGAAGAACATCTTGAAATCGAGAATCCCAAACATTCTGGGGTTAAGCTCAGCACCCATGAAAAAGTCGTAGAGGGGGTAGCCCGTCATTCTGTGCTGGGCGCCGCGGAGCAGTGCCGAGACATAGGCAACAATCGAGACGAGAAATCCGGTCAAGATTCCCACCGACATGAGCGGTCCGAACTCGTCAAGGATAGTGTAAAGTGGGAAGATGCCAGAGAAGTGGAGGCCAGCCATAACAATGGCCGTGGTGTAGAGCGAAGCCACTGCCGAGCAGTAATATTTCAACTGCTTTCCGCCAGCGTGAGGTAGAGGCTTGCCGTAACCGTAAACACCTGGAAGCAAGCAGTAGCAAGCCCCCTCTGCGACGAAGAATACCCAGTACATGGTCCAGGCCTTCAGCGACGGAAACGCGCCTTCGTACACCAGATTGCCCATGTGCTTGGCGAAATCGACAAAGCTCTCGTCAGGCTCAGGTGTGGGAAACTTTCCATCGTAATATGTTGCCCCAATCCACATGTAGTACATCAGGGTCGGGAATCCAATCATCATGGTAGTGACGCCAACTGAACCCCCGAATTCCATATGGCCGCTGTAGTCTATCTTAGGGTCCAACCCTGGTTGCCACCCTTCAACTGCCATAATCTTTTCCGACGCGTCGGAGCCATTCGTCGCAGAGCCATCCGTAGCCTTAGCACGACGGTTCGTGACCTGCCCATTGCCATTGGCGTTGCCATTGCCATTGGGCACGGCGGGCGACACCTCTCCAGAATACGATCGCGCCATGCTGCTCCCACGCGTTGTTCGTCGTGGCTCGAGGCTATCGCGTTTTATGCTTTCGGTGGCAGGCGCAGGGTCTTCGCCTTCGTCCTCGGGGAATTGTGATTTGCGGCGATTGGATCTACGCGCAGCAGGAGTCTCTACGAAGTCCGGGTGGCTCGTCTTTCTGCTAGGTGGTCAGTAAGTGTCAATGGAATTGTGAACCCTCGCAGAGGACTTACTTTGGCGTAGCCCGTAGTGAATAACGTCCAGACGACATCTCTGCAGGAGTGATGAAGCTTCTTAAGTAAAGCCACGAGTCGCCAAAACAGCCTCAAGGAGGGGGGTTCTTGACATGTATAAAAAAGTAGGGGAAGTGGACACGACTTGTGCAGTCCGCTTGTACAGGGACAAGCGCGTAAACAATGGATCCGAGCCAAGAGTCGACAATTTAATTGGCAGGTTTGCTTCGTTTACACCCACAGCCAAGATTGTGACAAGGAATTTGTCCACAGCATACATACAGTATATCGAAGGCTATGGGTTATGTAGCCAGACAGTTTGTTTTCCTATTTGGATATATTTGCAGCAAATCCATAGTGGAGGATGGGGCCGTGGGGGATAAGTTCGCTTTTAAGAATACGAAAACGAAAACGACGGCAGGAACAAGATGCAGTTTTTGCGGTTCGTGTAGAGTAGCACCGATACATATTACATATTCATATTCATATTCACAGTGGCTTGCAACCTGTAACACCTGGGACAATGTGTATTGAAGGATTATAGATCAAATTCTAGCCCATTATGGAGACCAATTCCGTCACCTTGTGGATGCGAACTACTATATTTTGCACCAGAGAACCCCGCGACCGAATCCCTCGAGCTGACGAGAGCTGTGTAGGCCCAACTTTTTGTTCGTTTCGGCTGCAACTTTCTCGTAGTGGGCGTTATGCATAGGTTCTCGGCGGTAACAGTCCCGTCGCTCTGTAGTCTTTCGGATGGTTTGATGCCTCAGTTTGTCAGGGCCTTGTGTTTTCCCATCACCAGTCTTCTTAACCGCTCTCTTGGGGCTCATCTGTGGTACCATGCTGACGGTGATTGGGATATGGCGCATAGATATGGCGGACACCAAATCCGAAAAGCCGCTCAGCCAAACTTCTTCGACCCTCCCTTGGGCACATCTGCCTTCATGTCCTTGTTCTTCTTCCCACCCTTCAAGAGCTCCAAATGTCCAGCCTTTGAGCCCAAAGTTCTTTCAGTCATGGCCGTGAGACCACCCGAGTGTTTCTACGTCTGTTAGTTTATGCAAACCACCGTAGAGATATCACGTCGCATACCTTGATCATTCTTGCATTCTTGACGAGGTCTTTCCGCTTGGGCGCAATAGTGCGTTTACCCTTCTTTGCGTCGACGCCTGGCTTTTTGCCCTTTGCCGAACCCAGCTTCGACTTGATTTCTCCTTGAGCCATCGTTCGTCCACTAGCAATAGTGAATTCTCTCCAAAGTAGTCGTCGTGGTGAGGAGTGCGCAGTTGTGCGGACTCATATCGCTCCCACCTCGAAAAACAGCGCCAAAATTTAGAAATGTTTCTTCCCCACTAAAACGCTAAAATGCAGGCTAGGCCAGTGGCCAAGTGAATTGCACGTGATCCCATTCAATTTCACGCCCCAACGCGGCTTAGCGCATCACGTCGTCGCGAAACCACTTTACAACTGCCTCATCTCACCACCGCGCGACTTTCTTCAACCAATCTTCAACTTCTTCCTCTGCCACTGCTGAAGCTCGACATCATCATGGCAGAGATCAAGATTGACAGCCAGCTGTTCCAGGAGCGACTCGGCCACTTCGTCTCATCATGGAAGGCCGACAAGCGTTCTGGCGACATTGTATTCGGCGGTGCTTCGAGTGTACTCATCCTCATGGGCAAGACTGAGGAGAGCGCACAGTTTCAGAAAAACAACGCCATTCATGTACGCGATCAGAATACGGCTGTTGGACAAGAAATTCGCTGACCTATCTAGTTCTGGCTTTTGGGATATGAGTTCCCAGCAACTCTGTTCCTTTTCACTCTTGATACCCTCTACGTTGTTACCACGGCAAAGAAAGGTGAGCTTCCAATTCCTACATTTACCTTGAGGTCATCCAAACTGACATGTACCAGCCAAACATTTGGAGCCTTTGAAAGGCGGCAAGATCCCCCTGGAGGTCCTCGTGCGAGGCAAGGATGCCGACCAAAACGAGAAGCTTTTCCAGAAGATCACAGATGTGATCAAATCTGCTGGTGTAAGTTCAAACCGACACTGTGGCACATCTACAGCAGCTGACGATCCGACCACAGAAAAAAGTCGGCGTTCTTTCCAAGGACACCTCCAACGGACCCTTTATCGATGAATGGAAAAGGGTCTACGGTGATATTTCGAAGGATGTGGAGGAGGTGGATGTGGCGCCTGCAATTTCCGCAGCTGCCCTTGCAGTCAAAGACGAGAACGAGCTACGCGCCATGAGAAACGCTTCCAAAGCATGCATTGCTTTGATGAACCCATACTTTGTCGAAGAGATGTCGAATATCCTGGACGAAGACAAGAAGGTGAAGCACAGCACCTTGGCGACGAAGATTGATAACAAGATTGACGATACGAAGTTCTGGACCACCGTCCAATTGCCCAACAACCAGAAGATGCCAACGGACTTCGAGCCAGGACAACTTGATTGGACACATGGGCCGATCATCCAGAGCGGCGGGAAATTCGACCTGAAAATGTCAGCGCAGACCGATGACGAGAATCTACACGCCGGCGTCATTCTTGCCACTGTGGGGCTTCGATACAAGACATACTGCTCCATGATTGCACGTACCTACCTTGTGGACCCAAATAAGTCCCAGGAGAGCAACTACAAGTTGCTCCTTGCCGTTCATGCATTGGTTCTCAAGGAAACTCGCGATGGCGCAGTGGTCAAGGAGATTTATAGCAAGGCAATGTCGTTAGTCAGGGCGAAGAAACCGGAGCTGGAGAAGAACTTCCTCAGGAACGTGGGTGCAGGTATTGGTATCGAGACGAAGGACTCGACGTTGCTTCTTAACGGGAAGAGCACCCGGACGCTGAAAGATGGTATGACACTCTGCGTGACCACTGGCTTCAACGACATCGAAAACCCCTCTCCGCAGGACAAGAAGAGCAAGGTTTACTCTTTAGTTCTCTCGGACACCGTCCGCGTGGCAGCGTCGGACGCAGTCGTTTTCACTGGCGATGCTCCGTCAGATCTAGACGCCACTTCATTCTTCTTCAAAGACGACGAGGAAGCAGAGCCGGCACCAAAACCCAAGGAGAAGAAAGACTCCAAGGTTGGCGCTGTGGCAACCACAAACATTGTCAAGAGCAAACTTCGCGCAGAGCGAACAACACAGGCAGATGAGGGCGCCGAGGCTCGAAGACGTGAGCATCAAAAAGAGCTGGCGCAAAAGAAGCAAGAAGAAGGCCTTGCGAGATATGCCGAGGCGACTGACAGCAAGAACGGCGTTGCTGTGAAGAAGTTCAAGCGCTTTGAATCATACAAGCGCGACAACCAGTTCCCGCCAAAGGTTCGCGACCTCGCAATAGTCATGGATCAGAAGAACTCAACCGTCGTTCTCCCCATTATGGGAAGACCTGTGCCCTTCCACATCCAGACGATCAAGAACGCTAGCAAAAGTGACGAGGGAGACTTCTCATACCTCCGAGTGAACTTCCTTTCGCCTGGCCAAGGTGTTGGTAGGAAGGATGATCAACCGTTTGAGGATGCCTCAGCGCATTTTGTTCGCAGTCTCACGTTTCGCTCGCACGATGGAGATCGCCTACAAGATATTGCCAATCAAATTGGCAACATGAAGCGAGACGCAGCAAAGCGTGAACAGGAGAAGAAAGAGATGGAGGATGTAGTGGAGCAGGATAAACTCGTTGAGATCAGGAGTACGTCAAATCGGTGCCAATCCAGCGAGCCATTGCTAACATGGAATAGATCGCCGACCAAATGTCATGGACAACGTGTTCATCCGTCCAGTAATGGACGGAAAGCGCGTGCCAGGAAAGGTTGAGATCCATCAAAACGGTCTCCGTTACCAGTCGCCACTCAACCCTGCCCATCGTGTGGATATCCTTTTTAGCAACGTCAAGCATCTCTTTTTCCAGCCTTGCCAGCATGAACTAATCGTGATCATTCATGTTCATCTCAAGGACCCCATTCTCATTGGGAAGAAGAAGACCAAGGATGTTCAATTCTACCGTGAAGCTACAGATATTCAATTCGATGAGACTGGAAACAGAAAGCGCAAGTACAGGTATGGCGATGAGGAGGAATTTGAGGCTGAGCAAGAGGAACGCCGCCGCCGTGCTGAGCTTGATCGCCAGTTCCAGCTTTTCGCTCAGAAGATCGCCGATGCCGGGAAGAGTGAGAATGTCGACGTTGATATCCCCTTCCGTGAGCTTGGATTCAACGGTGTGCCATACAGGTCCAACGTTTTCTGCCAGCCGTCTACCGACTGTTTGGTGCAGCTCACTGAGCCACCCTTCATGGTCATTACTCTGGATGATATCGAGATTGCGCATCTCGAACGTGTCCAATTCGGCCTAAAGAACTTCGACATGGTGTTTGTGTTCAAGGATTTCCACCGGGCTCCAGCACACATCAACACAATCCCAGTCGAGTCACTCGAAAACGTCAAAGAGTGGCTCGATTCAGTCAACATCCCCTTCAGCGATGGCCCTCTCAACCTGAACTGGCCTACGATCATGAAGACCGTGACGGCAGACCCCCATGCCTTCTTTGCGGACGGCGGATGGTCCTTCCTCGCTACTGAATCGGACCAAGAAGATGCGGATGACGAATCTGAAGAGTCTGCGTTTGAGATGTCTGACTCAGAACTTGCGGCCAGCGAGGAGAGCTCGGAGGACGACAGCGACTTTGATGAAGAGGCTAGTGCAGAGGCGTCTGAAGATGGCAGCGAAGCAAGTGATGAGGAAGAGGGCGATGACTGGGACGAGCTGGAAGCGAAGGCCAAGAGGAAGGATAGAGAAGGCGGGCACAGCGAGGATGATGCGCCAAAGAAGAAGAGGAAGCATTGAGCACGGGCGATGGACCAAAGAGACTCTGTTTACTCTTGACTCCAAATTGGCGGATATCTATCTGGACTACGGGGTGATCGGCGGAGAAAGGCGTTTGACACACATAGCGGCGCATGCAATTTGTAAGATAGAATAATAACGGGCGAAAATCGATCAGCTACTACGTGGTCTTGCGCATCTATAAATTCTCATCGACTGAATAACTATTTTTAACAACTAGGAAGTAACCTCATCTCCCCAACACGTATGGTGTCGAAACCCAAAACCCAGAAACAGACCAACCGCGCCGAACGATGAGGAAAAGGATGAATCATGATCATAATGTACAATTGGCACTAACCCACCGCTCAAGCCCCTTCACGCCCGCCCTCACGGCCTGTCGTCGTCGCAGTGCTGGGCTGGTCGTTGTTCCACGAGAGGTATGTGTGGTCGCCGAGTTTTCTATTTGCAATTAATATCTGGAACTGCGTGGGGGGATAATGCGAATGTACGGTACCTTGGCTTAATGAGATGAGTGACCGTGAAGATGGCACCCAGGAGGATGCACAGTCCGCCAACGACGACAAAGGCAATGCCAAGGTAGGGGTTACGGCCTCCGATAACCGTGCGCGTGGAGATAATGATCGATTTGGTGCCGCCATATATATTAGCTGGGAAGAAATGGTTGATATCCACCTGGTATGTTCCGGTAATCATAACGTCATCGTCATTTCTCTGGGCCAGCTTGCTGAATGTCGGGAGACCCGCCGTGCGCATCCACACCTGGAATGCCTGATCGTTCTCCAGGTCTGGTGGGGGATGTGCCTCAGTATAGTCCGAGCTGTTTCCCCATCTCATCACCCAGTTCGGTGGGACCGCGATTTGGTCTAGCTTGTATTTTGTCTTCCCATATAGCTTCTTGTCACTGTCCCAAGCAATTCCACTATTGTTCTTCATCTGGTACACTTTAGACTCGCCGTTTCCGCCTTGTACATTCTGGAGAAGAGGTGAGGTATATGTATCGTTGAACATGGAGTTGGCAATCAGCCCGCAGGGGTAGTAAGGGCGACCGCGTAGGTCGAGGCGCAGGGGGTCGCAGAGCGACGATTCGATGGTGGCGCTGTCAACGGCGTCCCCACGCAACTGATCCGCCTGGAAGGACTTGACGTAACGGCGATGGTTTTGGTAGAAGTCTGTGAGACGGTAGTAAAAGAGGACCGGAGGATTCATCGGCGCTGGAATATCAAAAACGAGAGAGCACTGCGTGACATTGTCCAGTACCACTCCATTCGGAAAGGTGTAAGAGATTGTTTGCTTAGCCCAAAGCGCTTTCGGGGCCGTGTTCACCATGTCGTGGAAATGCCAGGTCGCCAGCCCCTTGGGCATTTCTTCATTTATCTTCGTTGTGTTTGGCGCCTGGTCGAAGCAGTTTGTGTAGTCAAGGCTGATCTCCTGGACCTATATTGTATCTTGTCAGTTTATCTTGCGACAGGAAACCCTTTGAAAGATTTCGACTGCATACCTGTGCGCTGGCGTACAACAACGCCCCCCCGATGGGTGCGAAGATTATGCCAATGGCAAAGAAGAGAGGTAGTACGGTTTTCGGTGTGAGAATTGGCCTGTGGTCTCGTATCAGCTCGAGGGGTCGTCGAGGCGAATAAGGGTCTTCGACTTACTGCCATGCCTTCAGTCGTTGTTGTCTGAACGCCGTATCTGTTGTCCTGGGTCAGCGCAGTCCTACATCTTCGATTATTTCATCGCCGGGGGGTCCGTAGACGCACTTGCTGGTCTCCTGTTCTTTATCTTCTTGGTCTTCTTGTTATGGGGGTCTTGGGAGGAGATGGAGTCGTCATGATCTAATTCTGGTCCTGTGTCCGCCATGGTATCGATGAGATGTGCGGCCGGCACTGCGCGATCGATATCAATGTAGGGCGAATGCGAATTCGAACTGATAATGGACTATGTTCGAAGATTGTTGCTTTATTCCCTTGCATCCGGAGCGCGACGTTGACGGCATCCGTTAATTCCAGGCTTAGCGTGGTTTCTGGTGGGTACACATAAGTTAAGCAACTACGGAGAGTAGGAGGGGTCCCATCTCACAGCCACACTTCACGTGGTCGCTGAGGACCGCTGGATGAGAATTATCGTAGACAAATCAAAAATCAAATTTAATGTCCAGAACACAGGAATAATTGCACTTCTGAAGGTATTAATATTGTATTATTGACATGCAGTTCAGATACATGACAGTAGTAGCAATTCTAGTCTATACTGTGGCCCGAATGCCTGGATATCAAAGCTTATTCATCACGAAACATCCACTTTCCTCCTCCGCGCACGACGTCTTCATATCTCTTTCGAACCAATTCCCTCTCAAAATCTGCAGCCTCCGCACGGTCAGACTGAACTTCCTGAGTAGTGGGAAAGTCTGCTCTCCAAAACCCTGGTGGACTCTGACGTCTCTCAAACGCATGCCGATGCTTGCCATGCTTATTCGCGAGATCTCGTGCTTTGGCCTGGATGAGTGTTTCCTGCCTTTCATCCGCAGTCATAGCTTGTAGCCTGTGGATATTGCCACCGAGAAAGTCTTCCAGGAGATGCTCGTCTTCAGTGTCCATGTCTGAAGACTGGTTCCTCGCTTGACCCGTCGTAAGTTCGGCCAACTTCCTGAATCCATTGCCACAACATTCTGGGTTTGTGCACCCGGGAAGGCATTTTCGTTGTTCTCGTCCCCTCACGACATCTCGAAAGGCATAGTCATACCCTTGATTATGATCTGGGTTGACCTTGAAATGCTCAAGGCCTAATCGCCAGAGCGGCCTTGCTCGAAAAGGTTCGTCGTCAGGACCTTCGTAAGCATACCGGGATGCTTCTATGCGCTTTGTCGCCCTTATTTTGTCGCGTTCTGCTGTAGAACGATGACTACGCCCAGCCGTGCGTGGCGTTCTCTTATTAGAATTACTGCCGGGAGTTTGGAATGCCGAACTATTCGGCGGAGTTGTGTTGAGTAGAGATGACAACCGCTGACAAGCATCAATCTTTGTCCCCTGAAGCTTGCGATTTTGTGCCGATGCGTTTATCCGTGATTCATTTTCGCCGTCTTCTGCAAAGGGGACTTCACCTGGAGCCTCGGCATGTCTAAGGCGTTTAGCAGGTGTATACTTGGCTGAGGTGCGAGGAAGGATCGGCTTATTAGAACTTTTGGGTTGCAAGGCAGCAATCCTCAGAGCATCCCGTCGTGGGTTTATATGCGGCGTGGTTGGTTCCCCTAGAATGGGCGACCTTATTATACCGTCATTGAATACGGGTGGATGCTTGTAGTGATAATAATCCGTATCGGTGTCATCATCTCCCAAAAAACCAAACCCGGGATCGTCAACCCGCCGCTTCTTCTTTGGCGTAATAGTTTTCTGGCCAATTTCATCGAGGTCCAAGCTCTCTTGTGGTTCCAAGGTACTGAGACCGAAGAGAGCGACCGGGCTGTTGAGCTCGATCTCTGTCTTGATCTTGACCTTTTGTGGCGAGGACTGGGCCTTCCGTTTCCGTACAGCCCTGGCCGATACAACAACTGGAGGATCTGACGAAGGCTCGACTTGGTATTTGGTAAATGGTGTTACTGCGGGGTGATTGTCAAGGCCAGTGGGTAGATCAAGTCCCACGTCATCCGCCTCACCTTGTGTCGAACTTGTGTGGTGTTCCTGTGAGGAGGCGGGAGAGTTATTTGCGGTCGCATCGCGCTCTAGCGACACTTCCTCCATGGGGGCAAGTTGTGGCAGTTGTTGCCGTTCATCTGCAGCAACTGCAGCGGTGTGGAACAGATCGAGTTGTGCGGGTCGTCCAGAACTACTTCGAGGGTCCGTATGAGAGGATGTTGGTTTCTCGCGTTCCGGTACTGCCCTGACAACACTTTGTGGCTCCCCATGAGCGTGAGGCAGCGTCACTGGCTTCGGGGTTTTTGCACTTGGTGTTCCCACCATGGTGTCCCCATCAAGATCATTATCATCCGTGGTTCCTGGCAGGCACAGAGAGCGATTCAGCCTTGGGGGCGCAAGGTCTGGTGTAACCCGCGATTGGTCGGTCGCTCGAGGCTCTTTTTTAATAATCTCTGGTTCGGAGGCCGTAGGACACTCCAATCCGCTGCCCTTGTTTTGAAAAGGAACCCCATTGAGCAAGCCGTGCTCTGCCAACGTTGCTTCCCTTCTCTGGAGCCGTTTTGAGAGGCTATGTGCGTATTGCACCCACTGGGCCCTGTTTCCCCGGACCCGTCTCAACCTGGAGATAAGTTCTTTCCGAACGGACAAGGCGTCGTTGAGTCGGCTTTGGATATCGCTGGTGTCTGGCTTTGCAGCCCCATTAATCTTATCGTATAGCTGGGCCTTTTCGCGCAGGGTTTCGAGACGGACAGCCAACTCCTTCAGTCTTGGGTCTGCGATGGCGTTTGTGGAAGTGGTATCGCTGTCGTTATTATGCAGAGTATCGAGTATTTGGGCCTTCCACGTCAATTCCTGGAGCTGCGTGACGAGTACTTTCGGATCATGAAATGCTAGGTGAATGCGGGCAGCATGGCTGTCCTTTGTGATAATATCGGCCATGTCAGCCTTTTGCTGGAGCTCTCGGAGCTTTTGAATAAATGTCGCGCCATTTGGCTTCTTTATGGACTGTGCAAGGCCTTCGGGAGGGTTACTGTCAGCTGTGATCCCATGATTGGTATTGGGGGCAAGGTGAGGCCAACCTCTCGCATCGTCGTCTCCCACACGGTCGCAAATCTCTCCCAGAGCTCCAAACAACGCCAGGCGCCCCTCGCTCCACCGATCCATGGCCCGCAAGAGTCTATGAGTTGTCCGGGCATGCAGATGTCAACGTGGGGAATGGTTCGGGGTGGATTATCTGGCGTGGAGACCTGCCATTATTCGCGTGATGAGGCTGGGAATAACGTGATGGTCCGTGCTTGCCATGACTTGGTACTAGCACTTGCACTTGCCACCAGTTTGTCAAATCGGAGGTACGTACCAGTATATTTCTACCATTACATTACGGCTTTCACCAGAGTATTACCTTACCACACATTTATTCCTCGAGCATTGCGTATATACTATTTTCTACATATTATGCTCTTGTCTTCCTTAATTCTTCCGCCTAGTGATTTGTTTACATGTCGTTCCTTCCTTCTCTTTATAATGTACGTTGTATCTTTGTACTCAACTACAATAAACTTTATCCCGGATAGTTGTTTTTCCAATACTATTTAAGCTCACCGCCCTGGATACCCACATGAACTCTCTCTTCCGCCAATCATAATCCCCCATTCGCCGCTTCTCCCTGCTAGCGCCTTCCACAAATCGATCCTGGGAGCATTTCAAGAAGTTTGGCGAGGTTTTGCAAAAGAAAACCCAAGTTTCTCGTTGCTCAGCCGTTCTTAGAAAATACAAGAACCTTCAAATTTTTCCTTCGGTCAAAATACAGGCTTCATAACGCCCCAGACGATTTTATTTTCGTCTCTACAACCTCTACAACTTCCAAACCGTATGTCAATTTATTCCTCGCCCTCTTCAAGAGCTGCAAATAAGATCCTGGTTACGACGATCTCCACGTTGCCCCCGCTTTTGGGCTTCTGAACTCTGCAAAACCTCAACAATTACACCACCGGAAACCCAAGCTGACTTGACATTTCGTTTCTAGAAACTCAACCCACAAAATCATTCAAGATGAACTACGGAGAAGCCCCCCAGCAGCAGCGTGGATGCTACAACTGTACGTGAAATCGTCGCCTTTCTATCCTACCCCTCACATACCACTCGATTTTCGCCACCCGCATAAATTTCCAAGAATACGCTTCAATCAGCTGGAGTTACGCGCCGACATGATCTATAAGTCATTTGAACCTCGCAGCGCATTGTGCCCAGGATTAATTTGGCGCCAATGTTCCCGCGAGAATGCTAGATCGATGCCCAACTCTTGATTGTTATGCCAATGTACTGGCAAAAAAACTCTTTATACGCATCCTCATACTACAACGTACCCACCAACCGAACACTACTGACTGATATCCATAGGCGGTGACCAGTCTCACCAGGCTCGTGACTGCCCAACCCGTGGTCCAGCCAAGTGGTATGTTCGAATTCCGTGAACTGCCGAGAATGAGTGACTGACGATGAGATAGCTACAACTGTGGTGGTTTGTAAACCCAACTACCTAACATCTTGACCTCCACTTAACCAAATTCTAGGTGAGGGACACATGAGCCGTGAGTGCCCAGAGGGACCAAAGGACAAGACCTGCTACAAGTGTAAGTTTTAGCTGATAAACACCCAATACATCACACATCAGCTGATACCATTTGCAGGCGGCCAACCCGGCCACATCAGTCGTGACTGCGCCAACCCCGCCGCCGAGGGTATGGGTGCCGGCCGTAGTTTCGGAGGTGGAGCTGGCCAGGAGTGCTACAAGTGCTCCAAGGTCGGACACATTGCCCGCAACTGCCCCGAGGCTGGTGCCGGTGGTTACCAGAACGCTGGCTACGGTGGCGGTGGCGGTGGCTACGGTGGCGGTGGCGCTGGCTACGGTGGCGGTGGCGCTGGCTACGGTGGCGGTGCTGGCGGTTACGGTGGACGCCAGCAGACCTGCTACTCGTGCGGTGGCGTCGGCCACATGTCGCGCGACTGCACCCAGGGCCAGAAGTGCTACAACTGTGGCCAGACCGGCCACTTGAGTAGAGACTGCCCATCCGAGACCTCCGCTGAGCGCACTTGCTACAAGTGCAGACAGCCCGGACACGTCCAGGCCCAGTGCCCAGAGAACCAGAACTAAGCTGACCTCGTATGTCGGCACGGCGGATGTACATCAAGGCCGATCTTACATTTCGAGAAGACTTAACTTCCCCGGGCATTTGGAAAGGGTGGCAGTGAATTGAGGATTGACTTCTTTGTATACTTGTTCTTCAGCGCGTGCAAAAAAATCCGCCGGCGTTCAATCTGCATCTGACTGCAGTCATGGACGGCCACGTTTTCTTTTGTTGTCAAGCCCCAGATGGCTATCTGGTTTGGCAAAGTAAAAGCATATATCTTGTTGCTTTTTCGATACAATGCCTGGTCTTTTTTTTATGAGGAACTCATGACTTTTATGCTCGCTGGCTTAAAGCTACAATGCCAGATGTCGTCAAAGATAATAGAATGCATGCGTTGAGCAGATCTTTGAATGTGATTTTGAAGTGAGAGTACCAGATAGATGGTGTCCTGTTCTGTTGTCGATCGTGTTTAACCCTATGAGTAAAGGATTTATATATCCTACATCTACCCTCTAAAGATTTATCTACCCCACCGCCTTCCATAACTCCTGCAATTCCCGTGACCTCGCTGCCGTGACCTTGCTGCCGTGATGTCGCTAGGGGCAGCTTTCCTCCGCACAAATCCAGGAAGCTCGGACAGCGTCTCACGAACTTCTCCTTTACGGCCCAGTCGTCAAGGGCATGGGCGACGTCGTCCATTTCGTAGAAATCGTTGCCATGGCCAGGCACCGAGAGAAGAGGCAGCGAAGCCATGGCCACAATGAGGGCGGAAGCTGGCGAATCAGCGGTATCTTCGTCACCGTCGTCAAGATTGCCGTTGTGATGTGGTGATGATGGTGGTGGTATGGAAATTATAACATTGGCAGAAAAGCTGAAAGGGGTTAGTGGTGGGCAGAGATAAACTTTACAGGGGTGATACAGAGTAACTAGCTTATAACGTATTTCACAGGCGAAGCGATCACCCGGGCGAAGCCATCACTGAACTTCCCAGCTAAAATTGAGAAATTTACAAGATAATAACTTAACAACAACTTCATAATATATTCTAAAAATGTGTGTGTATCCTTAATTACACGTAGATTCCTTTATTTTAAGCTTTAAAGCAATTAGACTAGTAGATATTAAAATATAAAGACCTAGTCTAAATTTCAGTGCCTAAACTTAATATCTTCAGAACTACTGAATAGATTATTCCTAGATGATTAGGTACAAATTCAACTAAATAGGAAAAACTAGAAATACATTTTTAATATATATTATGAAGTTGTTGTTGAGTTATTATCTTGTAAATTTCTCAATTTTAGGTGGGAAGTTCAGTGATCGCTTCGCCCCGGTGATCGCTTCGCCTGTGAAATACGTTAAATCTTTTACTCTTTATAGATTCTGTGGGTTACCTCGTGGTGAAAATAGCAGGGAAGGGGGGTCGGCCGCGAAAATAACTGACAGGTTTGCCATCTAGGCCAATAATTTTGAGACATCTTATCGCGCTTTTCCAATCTTCCTCCCCTTTGCAGCTTCAAATCTCTTTTAAATCACGGATTAATTCCTCTCGAACTGACATTTCAACAGAGGTGCGAAACCTGGGGAAAAATAACATTGTCGGCGTTGGTCACTTCTGTCATAATTGCTATATCAGTGTTGTAGCCCAACCAAGCAAGTGGCGACCACCCCTTTTTATGAGTGACCAGCCACAAAATCGCCGTGGCGCATCAATATTACACTGCATCAACTTGGCGTCGGAGGCAATTGTCTCACCCTCCTTAGCTAACCCCCAAATGAACATTGTGGGTTACGCAAGGAGGTGGAGGGGTTCGCTCGTTATAAGGGGAGTCCCAGGCACCCAGAAGTTTGATATCCAAAGTCGGGCATTTTGACTTCACTGTGCATGTGCGTTTTTCATATTGGCACCTTTTCTGATTCCGTTGCGGTTATAATCACTCGTTTCATACCGGACGATGCGGTCCAATGTTCTCAGCACGCTCGGCGTGTTCACCACATTTTGTCAACCTGTTTCCTCCTGTGTATATGGCACCTCTCTTCTGCCCCGCGCTGATGGCAGCTTGGAAGGCTCCCAGTTTGGATACACAGACCCAATTGAGCAATTGCAATGGTCGCAATTGATCCCAGATGCGGATGTCTCTGAGTTTCTGGACGTGGGAGCGACGATGGACATGCTGGCCCTTGGGACGGCGACGAAGAGCAATGTCTTGTGGCAATTCGACGACATCTTCACCGAGAATAGAGTTGTCGGGCAATACTTCTCCAAGTGGAACCACTTTGAGTTCGACACCGCAGGTATGCTCACTCTTCCATATTTGCTCTAGGATATCAGTGACTCGGCATTTTCTGACCTGTCAGTTTCATCTATCGCCTTTCTCACTTCCCTCAGCAAAAGGTACAGCACACAGGTTTTCGACACCGCCCTATCTCCCGTATCGCATATCGCGGAACTTGGTCAGATAGCTACCGCCACAGCTGAACATAGTTCGTTCTCATCTCCCATTTCTCATCCGGATAGCAACCCTATCATGAGGTATGTTGTTGCTACTCCCACCCCAAAATCCAGGTTCCTACGCTGACCCGGGTCAGTTTCTCTGGTTCCCTCACAACGCCTTCCTGCAGCGAAGGCGTCGTTGACGGGGTTACCAGTGTCGCGCCCATTACGGCCGGAAATTCAGCCAACAGGCAGATTTCAAGGAAAGTGATGCGGTTCAACACACTCCATATACAGGGCAAGTTTGGGAAACCTAGCCTCCTACTCCAGGTGTCCAAGACCTAGACGGGAGCTCAAATAGGCCGCGCTATTGGTTCTATTGAGATGGTAGCGTCTGTTGGGCCGTTCCGCTTCTTATCCGTGGAAGAAGCGATGTGAGAATAGTGATGAAACTATGCGGGCAAGTGGCACTTCAATGTATGATATATTTGGTCTCATCGGCAGATGTATTAATCCTAGGAGATTACATTACTCCCAGGAGTTTGGGAAGCATGTGATGCTGCTCATTGAGCGATTATTTTTGGTGCGGCATGAGGATCACTGTGGCGCCAGAGCATCAGAGCGTCATCCCCGACTTTCTATGGCCGTTGGTACTTTCTCGGTATGCTACACGCTGATCGTCATGAAAGACTTGCCTCACGCGGATTTAGCTGAGGGTGACAGTGGATTGGCTTTTGGGAAGTACAGACACGTGATTGACCCTGTCCACTCCGTATTTTGGACCATTTTGCCAAATATCCCCAGACTCGTCTTCCCCGTAACCTCTACCCCGAACCCCGCATACTTTCGTACACACATCAAGGTCCGATGTGGTTGGGAGCGGCATCCTCGACGGCACGGCCGTGCTTTTGATAGCCTATGGCACAGCTACTATGCTGGTACTCTGCAGACAAGCATTCCCTCCCACCACTTGGCCAAATGCAGTAGCTTCTCACCGATGATCTTTGATGAATACGTGCAGACCTAGTCAGTGTTGCACCGTGAACGCATGCTCCATCGGCCTTTGCCCATGTGTGAGACGTGCAAGAGAGAGCTCTCACAGCTCCTTCCATCCTGGTCGAGTGAACGTCACCTGGTACTGTATAAGAACGTAATGTTGCCTTGAATTCGCTGATGCCCTCCCCCGTTTAGACTCTCTCCAAATACCGCTCAACGCTGTTGAATTTATTTTCATGTCTGAAAGGCTTTTGATATTCTCGCGAGACGTCGACAGGTTGTCGGCTCCCCCCGTCGTTGCAATGGATATTTCAAACGCAGAGACTACCAGGGCCGACTCCAAGGCCGACTCCAAGGCCGACTCCAAGGCCGACCTAAAGACCGAATCCAAATCCGACAAAGAGTATGAGACGGGTGCCCTGGAGCATTTGGACTCGGACAAGCAGGCCCCTCCCTATGTCCAAAACGCTCCTACCGAGGGTGTCCGACGGACATCACTCCTCTATCGCTGGTGGCCGCCATGACACCAGAGCGGCGGGCGGCGGCAGAGAAGACGTTCGTAAGGAAGATCGATTTGAGACTCATGCCCATGATTGTCCTCATGTACATCATGAACTACCTGGACCGCAACAATATTGCAGCGGCTCGATTGGGAGCTCTTGAAGAGGATTTGAATCTACAGGGCAACGAGTATGCGGTAAGCTTCCCCAACTGGACCTGGCGCCAATGCGCACATCTATGGGCTGCCACTGATGAGTGTCTAGACATGTATCAGTATTCTCTTCGTAGGCTATGCTCTGATGCAAATCCCATCCAATTTATATCTCAACAAAATCGGAGAGCCTGCCATCTTCCTGCCGTAGTATATGGTTGTTTGGGGCATCATATCTACCGCCACCCATAATAAACCTCCGGTAGAAGTTGGCGAAGCCTAAGAAGGCTTGTACTTCTCTGACCGTGGTTGGTGTTGGCCATTCCAACACTGCCGTGACCTTTACTTGGTCCATTTTGGTGCCATGCATTCCGACAATGTAGCCTAAGAATTCTACTTGATCCTTGTGGAATTCGCATTTCTCCGGCTTGAGGAGTAACCGATGCTCCTTTAACTTCTGTAATACCTTCCGAACATGACCAATATGTTCCGTTGGGTCTCCTGAGAAGACTAAGATATCGTCTAGGTAGACGATAACAAACACATCCAAGTATTCATGAAGAGCTGCATTCATGAGCCTCTGCATGGATGCTGGTGCATTTGTTAGACCAAAGGGCATAACCAAGTATTTGAACAAGCCATAGCGGGGCGGAATGCTGTTTTCCACTCATCCCCTTCCTTGATTCGAATCAGGTCATAGGCGCCTCTGAGGTCCAGCTTGGTAAATATCTTGGCTCCCTGGAACTGGTCATGTAGTTCGTTTATCAAAGGTAAAGCATATCTATCTTTGATAGTGACATTATTCATTCCTCGACAGTCCACACAGATTCTTAGCTTCTTGTCCTTCTTTGGCACAAATAGTATTGGACTTCCTGCTGGTGATGTCGATGGTTGAATGAACCTTTTCGCGAGGTTCTTGTCAATGTATTCCTTCAGTACGTCCAGCTCTGCTGCTGACATCTGATTAGGGTGCGTCATGGGGGACCTGGACCACCGGTTCCCCTGGACCAGACCGGACCATGGTCTGGTCTGATCCCAAATTCTCAGACTGCAGTCTGGTCTGGTCTGAAGCCTCCAAACCTACGGTCCCCCACCGGTTTCTTGGCAGACCGGTCACAGGGTTTAACATTCCTATAAATCACGTGTGGTGATATTTGCGCCTTAACATTTCAAGTGGATATTTTACAAGTAATTTAGACAGATAGGTTGGTAGTTAGCAATTACTATAATTGTTACTATATATCTACATTACGCCATGACTCCTGAGTTTCGCGACCTGACCGTGACGTGTTATGGAATTGGCTTGATTCAATTGATGGGACTATTTCTCTTTGAAGAATTTGAGCCCCATTATTATTCCGTGGCCTCTTTGCAATAGAAGATGGCCTTGTCAGTGAAGGTAATTGATAATCACCATCATTTTGACTTGGTGGTAGCCCTACTACCTCATCATCTAACTCTTGGTAGTTTGTATCAAATGTAGATGTAATAGCTTGACTCTGGCGTTGGCGTTGTGTTTGCTGGACCCTCTGTAAGCCATGGAGCTCTCATCGTGATTGGATAATGCAAAACGTTCCTCATTCCGCTGTGTCCGGTTATGAGTATTTGGCATATTAGAGCTTCAATCAGGAATATACTCTATTGCCATCTTGTCTTGAATAGCCTCAACCATAGCATTATACTCTAACCCTATTTCCTCTTCAGTCATATTAGTAGAATCAATAATATCAGTTACTGAATAGTGTTCAAATTGCCGCTCTCGTTCAATCTTCTGTCGGTAATAAACAAGCATAATTGACCGTATTGTTTCAGGGGCCATTCGGTTCCACTTGTAATTACACACTGTCTGGGCGGTGCTAAAGACTCGCTCAACAAGAGCTTCTGAAGCTGGAATACAAAGTATATCCTGGGCCATAGCTGCAAGGCCAGGAAATTGTCCTTCGTTATATTTCCACGATAGTAATGGTAGTTGATTGGAGGCTGCTAATAATAGTTAGTGGTAATTACTATAATTATTACTATAAACTTCCGGAGGGCAAGGTACTGCTCTATCTCTCCTCCCTGATCGGTATTTTGATTCCAAGAGTTATAACTTCGTTTCCAGTTTAATAATAAAGCCATTGGGTCTATATCAAGTTTGCTATTTTGGTCTTGATCGTTCTTGGTTGGGGTAACGTTTAGTATATAGCCCCCGGAATTGACCTTCAAAATGCCCCCACCAATTTTTAGTCGGGTTTAGCCAACAATAATCAGGGTTAAATACTTCCATCTTTAATCGTGGAGATAGAATAGCTCCAAAGGCATAGAAGCTACCAATAACTTTACAGGATTTACTGTAATATTTGTCAAGCTTTTGAACAGCTTTGTCAATAGCTTTAAGAAGCTTTGGAATCCATGGATCTTGTAGTGGTTTTAACCGACAGGTACACTCCTCAAGTGCTTCAAATAGCTCATCATAGCCTGGTAGAACAAACCCTAATCATACTCCACTTGCTCTACCTATATTTAAAGTCCAGAAGCTAAACTGGCGTGTAACATCAATAAGATAGGTAATATGTTTCCACTCTTGAGTACTAATACTAAATATATTAGCTGGGGTAAACTCTGTTGTAAACTTGTCAACAGCTTCTTGGAGTAAAACTGCTCGTAGCATCATATGAAGAGTTGAGTCCCATCGAGTTGACACATCTTGGATAAGGCGTAAGACTTTAACCCCATCTCCACACTGTCTTTGGGTTGCCATAAAATGCTCTCTTCGCTGTGAGCTTGAATTTACAAAAACAGCTAGCTTTTGAAGCTGAGTTTGTATTACTATAAAGATTACTATAAAGATTACTATAAACATACCTTTGCAAGTGTCCATGGAATACCCTTATCTACACTTAGGCTATCGAGCTCTATTGCTGAATTTTCATCCCAGTCAACCTGTAGTTCAGAATTCGTTGGATTTAGTCAAATTGACCCAAGGAGAGCTCTTTGTGCAAGCTGGATAATATGTGCAAAACATGGTATATGGTGAATAACTCTATCGTGATATTTTGTTCTTTGCAGAGTCGAGTAGTATTCGAAAGCGGCTGAAAAGCTTCTTCCCAATTATCACATCTTGTGCTCCGAGGTCCAGGAGTACAAAGGGGCAGTTATATATCCAGCGTCCTTCGACTGTTAAGTGTAACCGAATATACTCCGATACATGGCCTTGGATTTTGTGCTGAAATCCACGTATGGGTACAGAGTAGGGTAGTTTCCGTATGGGGCTCTGAAGTGCTTTCGACAGTCGTATTGCGAAAGGCTTGTTAATGACGAGGTAGCCATTTGCTCCTGTGTCTGCTAGGGACTTCGTTTGCACCCCGAGTCTGTTCATACTCAGGGTTGTGTCGACTAAGAACTGGGTACCTCCCAGGAGTTCTCGTAAGTCTAGTCCTCGCAGGTCAGATTTGCGTAGACCTAGGAAGGAGCCTTCTCCTAGGCCTCATCGTTTTCCTCGAGGGACGCATCCGATTGAAGTTCCACGGCTTCTTCCCATTGTTCTTCTGCCTCGGGGTCGTTACGGTCAATTTCCTTGATAGTAGCCTTAAGGGGGCATTTGTCCTGGAAATGGCTGGGCTTGCCACACTTGAAACAGTTTCCTGAGGGCGCAGGGACTGCGGTTCTCACACGTTCCGGTATGGCTGGCTTGGGGAGGAACACGGTTCGGGTGAACAGAGTGGATGTCACTCTAGTCGGCTTCGACGCCGATGCCTTTGTCATGTCCGAGGTACGTGTGGACGTCCTTGCGAGAGCGGGTAGCGGATTCAATTCGTTGTTCCGGCGCCGTTCCTGATCAAAGGCGGTAAGTTCTCGTACCATGGTTTGGTCTCCATTCCATTGGTTTTTGATGATCGCAACGCGGCTGTGGAATTGGGGAGTCAACTTGTTCCACATGTACCGAAACCATTCCGACTCCAAGACTTGTCCTGTGATAGCTGCACTTTGGAAACGAGCCTTGAACTCTGGGAAGGTTTCGCTAGCATGCCCTTTCTCTCCCATTTGCAGGTCGTCGAAGAGGTTCCTAGCCTGTTCCGTCTCATTGCCTGTGAGGTAGTATGAACCTAGTAGATCCATCATCTCCTCAGCACTGCGGAACCCATGCGTAGCGGACAGGTATTGGGGCTCTAGGTAGGTCTTCACCAGGCTGGTCGTAGTTCCCCATATCAATGCTCTTCTCGAGACGTCGGTAAGATAGTGGTCCTCATTGACTACGAGTCAGTCCCGAATCGAAGTGCTCCATTGTAAGAAGGTATGTTCTACCCCATCCGCTGAGAGGAAGGATTTTCTCAGAGATGGTAGATTTCTTATAGCGAGTCGGTGGGTCCTCGGTGTGCATTCATGACGTGCTTGGGATTGATGGAGAACGAAAGTCCTGAAGAGGCGGCAATTAAACTGTCCCAGGGGTGTTTCGTGTACGAGGCGTTCGTTGCTCCGTAACTTCGACTGTGGGTATGGGGCCGTCCACCGGCGGTGTGGACGGGATTCTGGTCTGGGCTGCCGACAGGATAACTAGTAGATCCTTAACCTCCTGTATCTGTGCTTCGAGGTGGGCCATTCAACTTGGGATGTCTTCGGATGGCACAGCAGTCGTAGCTGCAGCGGTGGTTTGTCTGGTAGTCATTCTGGGCAGTTGACCATCGTTGTCTTGGGGTATGTTTGATGTCAGCTTTTTCCACATATTGCCTCGGGTGTGTATCGGTACCAATACGAAATAGCTTGACTTCCGGTAGCTCGTAGCTATCAACGCTCTTGTCCACAAATTCCTCTGTGCTAGGAGGGGATTCTTAAGGATCTCGTATCCTATTTGGCGCCAACGCGTCAGCAACTTTACCAGCTTGTTCTGAAGAATCAAACCCTGATCCACTGGCTGTCCGTGAGATCTCTGGAATCACGGCTATTTGAAATCGTCAGGTCTCTCCTCCGAAATGTCACTGAGTCGCAGTCGATTGTGTAACAGTAGTTCTCCTGAGTCGTTCCGGTTGGGATATTATTTAAGTACGGCCATCCCCGGCAGGCGTGATCTTTTTTGTATAATGTAAGGACACAGGGCACCCAGCTCACAGTAATAGCATATGAGAGTGCGAGTCGGAGGCTAAACGGATGCTATCCTATAGGTCTACTACGAAGGATACAAAAAAGATGAAGGGGGAACCCTGTGAGTCAATTCCCTCAAGTACCCGAAACCCATCCGACTCGGTTAGCCCGCCCAAATGATCACACGTGACCCGCAGCTACTCAGAGTCTGCTCCTTAGAGTGAGAGACGAGAAGGCATCCTTACAAGCTGCACAGTATACGCTCAAGCATGAAGATAGTCATATACAACTTGGACCACAATGGACAACTCGATTTGTACACCGAAATTCACACCTCCTTCATCTTGTGAAAACTGCTTCACTATCTGCAGAAAGAAGAGCAGCAACAAGCAAAGACGATATCCTCGCATGGTTTTCCCTACTTCACGACTGTCTTACAAAATACAAAATCCATCATGAAGATATTTGGAATTTCGACGAAACGGGATTTCAAATTGGCTGTTCTAAGAGTACACTTGTGATAACTCATATACAACAACACAAGGCATATATACCATCTGCTGATAATCGAGAGTCACTTACAGCTATCGAGTGTATAAGTGGCGGAGGTAGATATATTCCCTTTTACATGATTGTTGACGCTGGAGTTATTTCCTCAAAATGGATTGCTACAAATCTCGACTCTCAGATTACAATTACAGTTTCTGATTCTGGCTATACAAATGATGAGATTGCTTTACAATGGTTGGAGCATTTTGATTTCTATTCAAAGGAAGGAATAAAGGGAACATATCGACTTCTCCTTCTTGACGGACATCTCTCTCATTTTACAAAAGACTTCATTGATTATGCTCTTGCAAATGAAAAAATCATATTTTGCCTTCCACCTCATTCAACTCATTTACTTCAGCCACTTGATGTTCAAGTTTTTCAACCTTTCAAACACTATCATTCGCAAATGGTTGACCGATCTGCAAGAACTGGCAATATGACATTTGACCATGTTGAGTTTTTTCATGTATTTCAAGAGATGCATGATCTAACCTTTACAAGAACTACAATCCTCTCTGCATTTCGAAAATCAGGCATTGTACCATTTAATCCAGATATACCCCTGCAAAATGTTGTTGAATTCAAGCCCTTCGAAATCGACATTTCAAGTTCATCACCAATACGGCCAGAAGATACAGATTCCTTTCTCTCCCAACCTCACAAAGAATCAGATTTTAGCAATATTCCACAAGATCCAAAGAAGCTATTACGCCATGGAGATTATCTTCTCCAAATCTTCGATATAGAAACTACAACTATAGATCAATGGGAATCACTTCAGGCATTTATAAAAGGAGCAAAGGCAGGTATATTTGCAGGAGAGCTTGCACGTCGTGATCTCTGTTCAATTTATTCTATATCTCAAGCAAAGACAAAGCGGAAGAGAGAAGGAGGATTCCAATTGCAAAAGGGTGGAGAAGTTACTGTTGCAAATGCTCGGGGACAATTAAAGATAACAAGGTACAAGAGAAGGAGAAGGATGCACTAGCTCTTATACGTCTAGTTAAAAAGAAGAAGCAAGAAGAGTCAAAGCAAATAATAGACGAGCATCCTTATATTCTTGATATTGCACACCAGGAAGGCACGTTGGGTTGAATGCAGGGTTTATAAAGAATCGAATTGCCAAATCATTAAATACCATAGTTTGATTATTAGAATTGGCAACTACCTCATTACTTATTGAGTGCATAATTCACACCGTATTTATGCTCTATAGCTAGGCTGCGCACTGGGTACTCACGAGTCGAGTAGTAGAATTTTTACTCACCCAGCTGAGTTACTCACTCATGTCCCGAGTATTGTTGAATGAGGATTACTCACTTGCTGAGTACCTAGTATGGGTCTTGGCAACTCAGTTATATCACGTGTTTGATTAGCCATTACTTATGTTAAAAACGGGGTGCGACTTCATTGATCAAGACGCCATAACTCCAACTCCATTCCCATATTGTTGATGTCCTATTCCACACTATAACCTTTGGCCTTTAGGTACCAGGTTACCAGATGGTTGCCAGAACTCATCTGACCTTCATTCCTGGGTGAGAGACATTTCCATCGATTAAGCCCACAGCTTAAACATCATATCCTGCAAACGCCGAACCAATATCATACCCTTTGCCTGAATTGTCACTCTCTTCGCATGAATAGCGAGGAGGTTTGTCACTATAACTGTTAGTATGTCTCTGTCACTATGTTTAAACATCATACTCTCAAATTCTCGAATGAGGAAGCATTCAGCAGCTTCCTAAAGAGCTAGGATAGCAGATTGCTGGAAGCGAAGATTGGACTTGAAGTCTTCTGTGATTTCCCTAACAAGACGCTGGAATGGGAGCTAGTATCAAGTTGCTGTCTTCTGATATCGCGGAGAGCCTTGGTGCCTATATGTTTATTAGAGAGTTCTGGTAATCCTCTGGTAATCCTCTGGTAATCCTCTTACTAGACTTTGTGCAGCGCGTGGCCTTCTGAGCATGATTGTTGCTAGCTTGAGATGAGCAAACTGGAGCTTTTCTTGCTGTGCCCACAGCCTTTTCCTGTCCCTTTCCGCCAAGCCCAGAGCCAGCCCGTAATCCAAGTGGCATCCTTGGTGCTATGCTGCCAGTTGATCTCCTAGCAGTTTGCTTGGTACGAGTCATTTGCTAATATCAAGGTGAGTTAGTAAAGTAAACACAAGATAAAGAAGTAGATCAAAAGATATGTGTACTTACAGTGAGTTTGTAGAAAGAATATTGCAGAAGAAGAGTATAGTAAAGAGGTAGAGGTTGAAAGGTATGTGTTTTATATGAAGGTGCGCATTGTGGTGTTGTTTTTGGAACAGTAATTCTTTGTAGGTGAATATTCCTTCACAAATATTTTTGTTTGCAACTTTAAAATAACCACGACCTTAGAACCACCTTCCTTGGTTACTCTCCGATCTACACATTCTTCTTCCCTTTTGAGCCTTTACCTCTTCTCTAGGACTTCAACTAAGTTTATTATCTTGATTCTATAGCCAGAACTTCTGGAGATCTCTGCTAATCACGTGTTTAGTTAGTATGGCGAAACTCAAGGCACATGAAGAACTCTCCACTAATGTGAATACTATCAAAGCTCGCAACTGCGTCTCCAACCTTACTGAAGATGAGAAGGCTGTTCACTTAGCACTCAAGGCTGACCATGCTGATCTGAGCTACTACTTAAAGAAGTTATATAAGTCTGCAAAGTGTAAGGATGCCTCCTTACCTAGATACTCGAAGAACCCGCCTCAGAGCTGTTACGGTCACCACAAGCATGAAATCCGACTCGGTGTGGTTTTGGACCAGTAGAGGAGGACATAGCGAGTTACACTATAGTGGGGGACGGTAAGGGTGTAGGGTTCAGGGTCGATGCGGACCTGTTGCGGTGGAAGGTTCAGGGCTAGGGTTGGGATAACCGAGTCGGGCCCGTTTCGGGTACTTAAGGAAACAAACTTAACGGGGTTCCCCCTTCATCTTTTTTGTATCCTTCGTAGTAGACCTATAGGATAGCATCCTTTTAGCCTCCAACTCGCACTCTCATATGCTATTACTGTGAGCTGGGTGCCCTGTGTCATTACACAAAGTATATCGCTGCCTCTACTGAAGACAAGACACGTCTACAGAATGAATTGAAGGTTGAGCGTATTTGTGTTCGGTAAGTCCCTTCTGGTAATCTCTGGTAGCCTCAATCTAACTATAAACAGGACTGAGAAGGGTACCCATGCATCTTGCATTGCGAATCAGAAAGTCAAGAATATTAGCGCCTCTTCTTCTCCACAAGCCCCACCATCTACTCCGCCCAAACAACTTCTGTCTGAGCTTGCTGCATTTGAGGGTATCTCAAGTATTCCAATCGATGACAATCATAACAGCGAATGGGAGATACTGAGGTTGAAGACGATTTGGAGTTGGAGCTTATGTTACAGCGCGAGATATTTTAAATGACGAGGCTGTTCTACCAGATGAGCTTTCCGATGAAGAGATCACTAGCACCCAGGCTCTCTTAACTCAAGCGCACATTGATGTATGCTACCTCATAATCTGGTAATCTTCTGGTGATACTAATAGTTGATAGGCCCATGAAGAGTCCAATTTCCGCAAGTGGCAACATTTCTGGGATAGCTGTATCCACTCATATACGAGAAAGGCTGGAAAGCTGAGAAAGAAGCCTGAGCGTCTCTTTGAGTATATGCCGTGGATTGATGTAGAGGAAGGGTACGTCTCTGATCATCCTAGCAATCTTCTGGCAATACTAATTGTTTATTATAGCACTTTTCACGAGGTTATCCCACCACATAAATATTTCTGTTTGTACGAGCAGGCAGTTTAGAAAGTGGGCCTAATTACCAGGACCTGTGCAGTGGTACCCAAAGTCTTACAATCTTGTCGACAATGGATGGTTGCAAATATCCACTCATAGTTCTAGCTTCAAAGAGGCGTTCTTACTTGTCTACTCTAAGAAGTTTGATAAGGAAAAGTGGGCTAAGGTATCAGCTGCACAGGATATGTTGTTCCTGGAGCTAGAGTAGAGGAGAACTTGAGTTGCTAAAGTTATAGCGCTGGAGTACCTTTCGCGTTGGAAAACCAGGTATTTAAGTACTTCATCGTAGCCAGACTTCTGGTAACCTTCTGATAATCGAGCAATTTGCCAAATGCCATCTCAATACTCAGAGTTGTTTGATTCTGACAGTATTCTCAGACTCTTTTCCGTCTTCTCAACGACTATCCTCATTAAATCAAGTCTGTAAGGACACAGGGCACCCAGCTCACAGTAATAGCATATGAGAGTGCGAGTCAGAGGCTAAACGGATGCTATCCTATAGGTCTACTACGAAGGATACAAAAAAGATGAAGAGAGGAACCCCCGTTGGGTCAATCTCCTTAAGTACCCGAAACGGGTCCGACTCAGCTAACCTGCCTTAACTCTTATCATGTGACCGTAACCTGCCCGACTCAGATCCTTTCCATCACTGAGGGACAGGCATCCTTACAAAGTCCCTGCAGGCCTTGAATATATTGGCAAGTTAAACCAATTCGTCAAATGGACTAAGGATACACACGATATATTCATTGAGTGGTGGAAGCTATCACGATGGTATGAACAACACTCAGATCATACTACAAAACTCCTTATGAAGATTGCATGGGATTCAACCAACTGGAGTTCTCAATACTGGAGAAGTTATCACCAAGGAGCAGACCGGCTTTCTGGAGAACCATGTGTTATTTGTACTTATTGTTCGAAGGCCCTTACGCATCCTGCAATCAAGTCTGCTGGCCCAAAGTCTATGGCAACACATCTTGCATCAGACATTTGCAAAAAGAAGTCACAGATGGGAAGGATAGTCTCTATCAAATGCGAATCAATCAAATGCAACCTCAACAAGTAAGGATTACCAGATTATTACCAGAATTATGTAGGTTAATACCTATAATAAGATCATATTCTCACACAAGAGACATTTTATGAACAAGTTCTATACACAGTTATCTTGACTCATAGCTCGTTCCGCTCAGTCGAGGATCCTCATCAAGACCCTATAAATACTTTAGGTATTAGTAGGTCTGGCCGGCCTCATCAAGCAAGGTGGAGGGATGTTCTTAAGCATATATAATAGATAATAGCGTTCTAATAATCTTCTGATAATCATGGTACTTAGATAGAGGAATATACATGATTCGTTCTCACAGCTTACTAGAGATGGCGAGAGTGATGCTAATAGATGTAATACTTTAACTTAACCATAAAACAGTATTAATCGTATGAGGGACTGTTCACATGATGCATAAATCTTACACGTGATAGCCGAGTACTCACCGGGTTTTTACAGAGTAACTGAGTATTGACCTCACTCACCGAGTCGAGTAAAAGGTTCAGCTACTCACCCAGCTGAGTAACCCACTGAGCGAGTGAGCCGAGTATTGAGCGAGTAGTGCGCAGCCTATCTATAGCCCACCGAGTCCTGAAATTTGAAGTCTAATCTCAACGTTGCGCCTGAAAAGGGATTGTGTCCTTCAACTCCGGTTCATCAAGATCTTGATGCCATATCTTTGTCTTAACATTTCTGTTCGTGTTCGTTAATCAAAATAATGCGCCGTGCTCCAGAAACTCAAAGCCAAACCGCCGACCTTGGAGCCCAACTACGATGGATGTTTGCACATTCTCTCGTGCACACCCACCGCCATGTTCGTGTAATGCGCCGTGCCCCAGAAACTCGAAACTAAACCGCCGACTTTGGAGCCCAACCAGGATGAATATGGTTTGCACATTCTCTCTCGCACCTAGTGCACACCCACCAACGCGGCCCGTCCGTTTCCAAACCGGCCCCGCAGTGCGAGCAGGGTACTGGCTGCATCAGCGACCGTTCCAGCTTGGCCCGATCCCGAGCATCGCGATGAGTGACCAGCACCTCACTTGGGAGTTTGCGGCAATTCACGCAGACCATTTGTTTTGTGAGGTACGGTCTGCATTTACAGCTACTCTGCCCGGAGGTGGTATCCTTGTAGCACGTCGTGCAGCGGGGTTTGCAGTCTTCTAGGTGGAGAGAAGTTGGTGTGTCACGGAGTTCGCGCTCAAATCCACAACCCTGCAGAATTCTTAGATGGATGTTCCATACTCAGTAACTGGACGGGACGGAATGCTATCTTACATCACATAACTGGATTTGGCAGTGCCAGCATCTCGTCTTCCCAGTCAGGTTACAACTGTTCAGTCGAAAATGCGCCGTGTGGTGTCTGATGTTCCCAGTTGGGAAGAGAGTCTCCCGGATGTGGCTTGAGGCCAAACTGAGACTTTGAATATCGGTATAGTGCAGGTTAGAAGCAATCAATGTTGAGATGTCGAGAATCAGCAGCCGAGATAGGCGATCCGAATATGTGTCCCGGAAGATGGTATTGTTCTCGTATGGCGGGTTGTCCTGAACTAACCTTGCCGTCGATGATGAGCGGCGTCCTCTGTGCCTGTATATCACCTTTACACAGTAGCGATAGCAGAAATACCACTTTGCCCTTGTTCTAGGAAAGACGAAGAAGTGCCAGATAATGTAGAATGGCAACAGTAGGTACTTAAGCAGTGTACGCAAGAAAGTTCTGTTCCGTATCATATCCGTGCTCCACGGTCTTTTAAGTCCGTATAAAGTGAATAACTGGTTTCGGGCACCAGCAAGAATGTTTAAAATGCCAAAAATCGAGAATATAACTCTGCGATATATGAAACTCAGTCAGTAAGGTAATTCTCCGGGGATGCTGAGATAAACAAATATGCGTAATGCCAGCAATACTCACATCACAGCAACAGTAAATATCCAGGTTTCCACGTATTTCTCACAACAACCCTTTGGATCCGGGTCGGCAGGTTTTTGGAGCTTCGCTAGGACAGTAAACCAAGATTCGTCGGAGGCATTTGACACCTGCCACGAAGTGGCACTTTTACAGGCGCTTTTCCAGCGGGGTATGTAAGTGCTCTGCCAGTAGACTGCGGGAATCAAAGCAGCGACGACGCCCAGGTCTATTAAACCCATGTAAACGAGTAAAACGCATGAGTCGAGGATTGATAGGACCCAGGCAACTATATCGTACCAGAAGCAAAAAATCAACTTGTTGTACGCGTCAGTATATGCCAAATAATTGTAGAGAAGTTTGAACGAACCCCAATGTATATTTCCCGCTCCCCACGGTCAATATTGGAGTTGAATTGGGGCCCGAGGAGCTCCGCGGCATGTTTGTGTACCAGCAGGCTGTTGGATCTGGCGGTCCAGGCCAAGTTGACTAGCAATAATATAACAGAGAAACGAAAGAAGGCGAACGTCCCGCCTGACATTTCGATCAGTCAGATCAGATATTATGTGGTTTTGGATAGATGGCGCAAGGCATCAGTGTAGAAAAGATGTCTGTCTGGGGTGAGGGCTCATGATGTAGTGAATATCGTGCGATTTTGATCGGATGATAGGAGTGAAGATTGAACGGTGCACCGCAAGTTCAAGGGTCTTTTGAGTGATTTATTATTTATTATTTATCTTGAGGCAGTCTCACCAGATCTACCGGGAATCGCGAAAAGGGGCGTAGGGTGCGGCTGATCTCATCTCATAAGGCTGGCTGCTGCATGAAGCTCTTCTTGGCTAAATCGGCAAGACAACCAGGCTCGCAATGCTTGGTTCTGAAACCTCGGCCCCTTCCTTCCTTTCTTCGTCGACATCTTCACTTCTGAACTCCAATACTCGCGCGTCAAGCCTCAAATCCCAACCTTTTCATCTTCACAGTTGGCCTCTACTATTCCAGAAAACAAGTATATTGATATTTTCTACAAAAACCTCGCTTTGTCATCTTATCTTACCTCTCTCAGCATAATACATACAATCCAAATTCCAACCTGGATACGATGCATCTGGGAAGTCCCAAGCACCCTCCCGTTCCATCCCTTCAACTACATTCAAATATTTAGGAAGTCCCATCGAAAGAAACCGCAGTGCTGTCTTGGCCGGCAGCCTTTGTGTCCAACGCAATGTTGTTGTTCAGCTTCTTCTGCTCTACTGCCAATTTCGACGCAACACTGCTGTCACCCTGCACCTCCTGGATCTGAAGGGCCAGAACTGCGGCAGAGAGCTTCAGAACCTTGTTCTTTATTTTGCCGTTCTATAATCAATTTTAGTCTCGATGCGGGAAGGGTAAATAGAGTGGGTGTGTGCGGCCGCGTACCTGGATCGCCACCTTCTTGACAATCTGTAGCTCTGCTTTGCTGACATTGGCGAGGTCGGAGGTGCTGTCGATGCTGATCTTGGCCAGGGCCTTTGCCTGTGCATCTCCGGCCTGCCCAGCACTGATGGACAGGTCGTTGTATGCCTAAGAAGTCAGAGCACGGGATGAAAGCGGCAAGGCCGAGACTGTGAGGGAGAGGGTTGCGTAGAGCCCAATGGTGGAGATTGAGAGCTGCATGGTGTATTTTTTGGGGTTCGTTGAAGGTTGTTGACGTGAGGTGGTATATGTCAAATGGATAAAATTGTGGATTAAAAACGACACCACAGTCGCGATGCGAGAGAAGAAGAAGACGAAAAGTTGGTAATTGCTTGGACTGGAAATGAAGAAGTGAGCGCGGCTGAAGAAAAAAAGAGATATTACAGTGACGAGTGACGGACAAGAGGCCTCAGATCGGACTCTAGGCGAGATCAGACTAGAATTGAGACGCCAAACGCCACATGCATTTTCATTCGCCAATGATTCGTGGGGGTGAAATTTAAAGCCCGAATATCCAATTTAGACAATCCCACCATCGAGGGTGAGTGAGATGCGACGTCTCATCGCCGTTGTGAGGTTCGGGGTTTCGAGATGTTGGGTCGGTCCAAGCGCGGTGCCGATATCTCGCCCATATACCCACAAAGAGCATACTACACTGGGGTATTGCCAGTTTCAGCATCTTCAATTCACACGGAGATTCGTCGTCACATCTCCAAGTAGTGAAACCGTATGCGGCAAGAACGACTCTTTTGTTTTCCCACGAATAGCGAACGATTCAGCTTCATCGCATCATTGTTCGCTTCGCCGGCAGCTTGGACCCGACCAGCTGCTTCCCCAACAACATCTATCGCGAACAACATCGACGACGTCGACGATGCGATCTTGTCTAGCGCCTCGATATATGCAACCCCAACCCCCGAGGTCCTGCGACAGGAAGCTGCTAATCCTATTTACATTGGAGAAACTCGAATATATCACGTGGAAGACTTTGAACTTTGACATCACATCTGCCAGATGAAGAAATATCGGAGTGTAGCTCCCGTTTTGCCAAATCAGGAAAGAAAAGACTCGGAGCCTTATTTTGGCAAAATGAGCTCGAACTTGGGGAGTTCCCCACTCTGTGTATAAGCCCAAAATATATGGAGCGTAGCAGTATTAAATACTATTTTTGTCAAAATCAGAAATAGAAATTGGATATCCTGGAAACACACTTCCACAACATCTACTGAAAGTCATTTTAAATACCATAAGTCACAGTGAAAGTCACAGTGAAATTTCAATATAGCGCATCAACTGGTAGTGAAGAAGTGTATATATACTGTATCCATATTATAAAAATTCCGCCGTAGAATTAGAAACCGTGAGACCCGTTCCAGGGCTCACTTGTGTCAGAACTTGACATTATAAGTTTTACCAAGCGATAGCGAAGATGCCGGCAGTGACAAAGATGGCGGTCATGGTAACCATCAATGACTGGAGGCCGGATGCGCTGGATGGGACTGGGGTTATGACACCTCCGCCACCACTGCCAGAGCCGCTTCCGGTGCCGCTGCCGCTACCACTTCCAGAACCACTGCCACTTCCACCTCCCGAGCCGCTTCCACTTCCACTACCTGAGCCACTTCCACTTCCACTTCCACTGCCTGAGCCGCTGCCGCTGCCGTTTCCATTTCCAGAGCCGCCACCTCCAGTGCAAGTTGGCTGAGGATACGAGGTAGCGCAAGCGCAGACAGCGTTAGCGGCTTCAAGCACGGCTGGAGCCTTGTCAATGCCACATCCGGCCAGCACACAGTCTAGCGCGGCGCCATTAATCTTAGAGTAGGTGGCAGGCTCGCACTGACACCAGAAGTCGAGCTCCGAGCAGCCAAATTGAGCACCAGCGCTTTTAATGCAGTCAGTTGCACATGGTGGGATTGCAGAGGCGGAGGCATCGCATTGAGTTGGGCCTGGTGTCGCGGAGCACGGTGTGCCAGTTCCAGTGCCAGTTGGAGGTGGGGTTGTCACCGGGCCGCCTGTACTAGTTGTCGTGGTGCCTGGGCCGCCTGGACCAGTAGTCGTCGTGTCCGGGCCGCCAGTTGTCGTAGTGTCTGGACCGCCTGTACCAGTTGTTGTGATAGTTGGTCCTCCGGTGCAAGAAGGCGCAGCGTACTCTGAAGCGCACGCACACACAGCGTTAGCTGCACTAAGTACGGGGAGAGCACCGTCGAGACCACAGGCGCCAAGGACGCAGTTTAATGCAGCTCCGTTGATGCTGGCATATGTGTCAGGCTCACACTGGCACCTGAAGTCGAGCTTAGAGCAGCCGAATTGAGCACCCGCGCTGATAATGCAGTCAGTTGCGCAAGGAGGGATCGCCGAGGCCGACGCATCACATTGGGTTGGGCCGGGAGCGACGGTGCAAGGCGTGCCGCCTGTAGTAGTTGGCGTTTGCTCTGTGGTTGGCTTGTCTGTGGTTGGCTCCGCGGTTGAAGTTGGGGTTGCTTCCGTAGTACCGGGGCCAGTGGTGGTGTCCGTGGGTGGCCCAGTAGTTGGCTCGGGGCCACCTGTGCAAGGAACCGTAGGGTAAGACGATGCGCAGTCGCACACAGCGTTAGCTGCACTAAGTACGGGGAGAGCACCGTCGAGACCACAGGCGCCAAGGACGCAGTTTAATGCAGCTCCGTTGATGTTGGCATATGTGTCAGGCTCACACTGGCACCTGAAGTCGAGCTTAGAGCAGCCGAATTGAGCACCCGCGCTGATAATGCAGTCAGTTGCGCAAGGAGGGATCGCCGAGGCCGACGCATCACATTGGGTCGGGCCTGGGGTAACCACGCACGACGGCGAGCCGGTTGTGGGGGTAGCCTTATCCGTGGTTATGACAGGTGGATCCGTGGTTACGACAGGAGGGTCGGTAGATGTCGGGGCAGCAGTGCTCGTTGGAGATGGATACTCAGATGCGCAAGCGCATACGGCATTAGCTGCGTTGAGGACAGGCAGAGCGCCGTCAAGGCCACAGGCACCAAGGACGCAGTTTATTGCAGCTCCATTGATGTTGGCGTATGTGTCAGGCTTGCACTGACACCAATAGTCCTCTTTGGTACAGCCAAACTGTTCGCCGGCACTGATAATGCATCCAGTCTGTGAGGCTTGGTCAGCCAGAATTTCTCATAAAGAGGCGGCAAGGAACCTTACGGCACAGGCCGGGATAGCGGAGGTCTTGGGATCACACTGTGTGGGACCTGGGGTGGTAGCTGTAACGACGGCGGCGACAGCCAAAATGACCGCAGGGCTGAGGAGCATCATAGTTGCCTCGATTTCCAACGAGTGCGGGCTCTAAAAGTTGGAGAACTGTGGGTGTGATGACGGAAGCGCTGATCTTATAGCAATCCATTGAAAGTGAGATCCGTCAATAATCCCTGACGCAATCCCCTGTTGGTGCCTTTGTTGGTGTATCCAGACCAGGCATGGGATTCTACCTGGCATGTGAATCTTTAAAACAGGGCGGAAATAGCTATTTTGGCAAGATGCCGAGGATGCACAGAGGCTCATGTCAAGCACAGCGACATCCATGTGCGAGCGCAGAATCAGTATCTGCTAGGTAGATGGTGCTGAGTGATCCCAGGACGCCACTAGTAGGAGGGAACAAGCAATCCGGGGTGATATCACGATTCCCCAGGAAGAAGGAACAGACCATTGAATATGCACTCCGCATCTAGTCCGCTTTCGCTCATTAGCAGGGTAAATAGGGGACTTGGAGAGCAACTTTAAGCCTGTTGCGGACAGCAGCATAGACAAGCGTACGCCACGCGTGCTGGGGTGTCACCTTTCACATGGCAAAAGGCAAAAGGGAAAAGGGAAAAGGGAAAAGGGAAAAGGGAAAAGGGAAAAGGGAAAAGGGAAAAGGGAAAAGGGAAAAGGGAAAAGGGAAAAGGGAAAAGGGAAAAGGGAAAAGGGAAAAGGGAAAAGGGAAAAGGGAAAAGGGAAAAGGGAAAAGGGAAAATGATGAACAAACACCCAAGTCGGAGCTTGTAATACTGCATTTTCGGCGCGGACGCACTGGGCCAAAAGCGGAAGGAGCTAATGAGAGGAGTAAAGAGTGACAAGCAGTCGGGAGTGGAGGGAATGGCAAGGACCCAAAAAGCACCAACAACAGATAGGTTTAGAAGAGTATGCCTAACATCTGGAATACATGGCATCGCACATATCGTTAGGTGGAAACCTCTTTGCATTGTCGATCTTCTTACCAAGAACCCGAGCTGGTCCGTGCGTAAGGGCACACAAAAGATCGCGATGGATGGTTTTTAGTCGGAGCGGGGCAGCCGTCGCTCGCACCACATATCTTATGTACCTTAGGGGGGCCGGCCCTTTTTTCGTGACCATTAGAGAGGATTAATCGTATAAAAGGGTCTTAGACTAACCCACACTGTCTTACGTAGCTAATAATGTGGCTAGGAAAGGGCTTCGTAGTATGATATTTTACCGCCAAGCCTATACTAGTAGTATTTCTAGAAGGTAATATTCCAACCAGTGTTGCCCGAGTACTACTCGTTGCGAGTACTACTCGACTCGAAGAAATCTGAACTACTCGAGTACTACGGAGTACTCGAGTAGTTGCCAAGACAGCCAAGAGAGTGGGGTAAGGACGTAGACAGAATTATAGCATAGGCAAAGTGAAGCTTTCAATGACTTGAATATTACTGTGATACTTACCATCGTCAAGATAAGCGAGTCTTCGCTATCACCGCCGCCCCTAGACAACCCGTGCGAATATGAGAATGCCTCTCTTGCCCCTACCACTTGTACGCATGCCTGTACGGCCTCAAGACCAACTGTTACCAGATTCTGACTCAATCCTCTTTGCAAAGGGTCTATACTCTCGTACTATTCTTGATAATGCGCCTTTAAGAATATCATTTAAGTGCTTGCAGCCACATTGCACATTATACACCATCACAACCTACAAAGATGCAGACAACGAGTAATCTTTGGAAGCATTTAAAGACACAACATCCAGCAATACATGCACAATATAAGAAAAAGCATGTTCAAGACAGAGATACACAGCCTTCTTCTTCAACTACAGCTACATTTCTTCCAGCCTCGCAAAGTACCTAGCCATGTGTCATACTGACATTTGTTGCACTCAGTTTGCTATCAAACTCAAGAGCAAACTTAGAAATCTCCTTCTCAAACCTACAAGTCACTATACATATTTTGGCTTATCACACCAATGATTATGATGATGCTATTTATTTATGCCCAGCAGGTGGCGGGCAAAGCCCGCCACCCTGTAAAACCTCCCGAAGGGTATGGGGACGTGCTATGCTAGGGGTTTATGTACATAGTATGACCTTAGATGGCATTTCGTGCGTGTGCGCATAGACTTATTGCCAGATGTCTGAGTGCCTTCCCCGCCTGTTGGGATGGCGTCAGGTATTTGTTAGAGGGGGTGGTTCCTCTACGGATGGCCCTGGTGGTTCAGGGGTGGACGTGCAGCTGGTAAGTGATTTCCCAGGCCCGACCCAGGGAATACCCAGAACCACGACAGCGCTCTAACGTGACACAATCCCTGAGGATATCGCACTAGCATGCGCATGCAGCCGGGCTGGAGGGGTCCAGCACAATAACCCCTCTCTAAAACACCCCAACTCCTGCCAGCCCCCATTCCACTAACCTGCAACCAAACTATGACCCCATAGCACGGCGGCAGGACACACCTCTCGACCTCCCACAGCAGCGCGCCACAGGAGCCACGCCTAGGGCTAGGTCCTTTGTTCTAGTCCTGCGTGGCCTCATTATTCTGATTTCCCCAGCCGGGCCTGGGAAAAGATTTAGACCTGGGGAAAAGTATGCCGGTCTAGAGTAGCCGTTAGCGGGGGCATATCGTGGTGTAGAACTCTGTGGCCTGGAGGAAAGTGGTGAAGTCAGCTGGTTTAGCCATGAGGCGCGTGAGATACTCGATGCCAGCGGCCGGGGTGTTTGGTCGGGCTTCTGGTCGCTGTGGCCAGTGGCGAATTGGAATGGGTTGGTGGTTTTTCGGCAGTGTATGATGTGGTCAGGGGTCTTAGGTCTACCGAAAGAGCAGAGGAGTTGGGCGTCCTTGTGTGCGAACTTGGTGTGGTACCAGGAAAAGTCTCCGTGGGAGGAGCGTATCGCTAGGAGCCTGTGTAGCGTCGTCCGGGTGAGGTCGAGCTCTGGGAGCAGCTTCACTTGGTAGCTGAGGTTCCATTTGCCGTACCAGGTGGAGAGCTTAGTGCTGCACTGTGTCCACC
Organism: Pseudogymnoascus destructans; assembly: GCF_001641265.1. Taxonomy (NCBI): domain Eukaryota; kingdom Fungi; phylum Ascomycota; class Leotiomycetes; order Thelebolales; family Thelebolaceae; genus Pseudogymnoascus; species Pseudogymnoascus destructans. The sequence goes on along the minus strand of NW_020167543.1, from coordinate 511,378 downwards.
AGGCCTGCTGTGCATTCCTCCGGAGGTCTCAGTAGACAGAGCGGATGCCGCTGGCCGTCGGCTGAGAGGCCTGGCCTGTGTCACAGGTGTCCTGGATACCGAGGTCTGCGAGTTTGTCTGCTGCTTCGTTGCCCTGTATTCCGGTGTGGCCGGGTGACCATCTGATCCCGATGTCGAAACATTGCATCACCTCCTGGCAGGCTATGAAAGCCCATTGGGATGAGTAGGGGGTGTCGCCTCTAAGGCACCAGATGACGGAGGTGCTGTCTATGCACAGCTAGAGGCGGCGCTGGCTGATGTCTGGAGGGAGGCGGAGCGTGTGTTGTAGGGCTTTCCAGGCCCCTATCGCTTTCGCATCGAAGACGTGCGAGAGGGGGTTGATGGCCCCGTGTCCCGAGGCAATCTGGTGGCCATTCTGGTAGATGGCGTAGGGCTCCCGAGTGCTGTTGCTCCGACCCGTCTGAGAAGATGGTGACGTCCGTGTATGGTAGGGCTGCCCACCATCGTTTGAATTGGTTGGAGGCGGTGGTCTTGTCGAGACCGCCTGTTGGGCTGGTGCGGCACCCGATGGTGAAGTGTGGGGGCCTTAGTGTCGGCCGTGGGATGGGGGGGATGATTGTGCCGAGCTGCTGTATCTTAGTCCTTGGGCACTGTCAGGTCCCAGCGCCTCTGCCCCTGATGATGTATGGTGGCTGGATGCACCAGATGAGGGGGTGGCAGGCCTCTACGGTTTGGAGTCGCGTCGCAAAACGGAGTTTGGCGTCCTCAAGTGCTGCCATCCCGGAGGGTAGGCTGGCATCATGGAAGAGGGTTATAGTTGGTGTGGTTCGCCAGATGGGGAGGACACCTCTTGCAGCTAGGGTGATAGTCTTCTCGACTAGGTCGACGTGCCATCCGAGTCACGCGCTGACTGTGGTTGTCCTGTTGCTGTGCAGTGGCCTTGCTGGCTTGTGTTGGCCTGCATACCACGCTTCTGTACCATACAGGATAGAGGGGAGGATGCAGGTGATGACTGCTTTCCGGAGTGCTGAGGCGGGCGGGCCGTCTGACGTCCGGGCGAGACTGCAGATGTGCCGGGCGGCTTGCCGTACTTTTGCTGCACGTTCCGCGACGTGGTCTAAAGGTTAGTTTGCGGTCAAACCACACTACGAGCCAACGAAGTGCTGGTTGGTCCCCCTCTTTGGTGGCAGATAAGATGGGGTGTATGGTAAGCTCGTTGTTAACTCGGCAGGGGGGGGGCGGCTAGGCTGTTCTTCTTTGTGAGGTGGATCATCTCGAGCTTCTCTGGGGCGAAAGCGACCTTATTCTGGGCGCCCCAGCGGATGATGCTGTTTACGTCATCTGCAAGGAGTTGGACGTTGTCTTCATTTTTCGGCCAAAGTATCAGATCACCCGGGTCCACTCCCTGACTACAGACCTTGCACACTCTGTCGAGTCGCTGTAAAGCATCATCTGAGTCAAGCGTAAGAGGTTGCTGTGAAAGACAGGATGTATCTTCATGCTTGGTGTCATACTGACATTCGTTGCACTCAGTTTGCTATCAAACTCAAGAGCAAACTTGGAAATCTCCTCCTCAAACCTACAAGTCACTATACATATTTTGGCTTATCACACCAACAACAAGAGCAATACTACTCAACGATTGCTACAACCATCTATGATTCATTACACGTCATCGCTCCTTAGTTACTGGGCCGATATTACCACATAGCATATCTCTACAACCCTCTATGATTCATTACATGACATCACTCATACTACCACATGACATATCTCTACCAACTAGAGGCCTAGGAGCATGAACGATAGCTACGAACCTCTATGATTCATTACATGTCATCGCTCTTTAGTTACCCACAAGATTGGTTAAGTTATGACATAATTTGTCTATGACATAATTTGTCTATGACATAATTTGTCTATAGGGGTACTCTGACCTTGGACCTCCTTTTACTTCCTATAGGCTACGAACCTAAGAGATGGTTCTATGGGATTCTCTTACGTCGACTACAGTTACAAAGCCTGGTAAGTCATGGAAAGTCTTGGAATATGAGAGAACTACACTCCTTTAGCATAAATAGGATTGCCCTTTCCTTAAGAAAGGGCAAGCAGACAATACAGTAAATCGACTATCACATACTTCCATGTCTTTTCCAAGCTTCCAAGCATTCATCTTGTTACTCCTTGTTTCTGAAAAGTCAGTGAGGTGTTAACCTCTGACTTACCCCTGAGTTCCCAGACTCAACATTTGTTGCAACTTGTCTGAACCACTTCACTACATCACACACCTGATTGCTGCGTTGTGGAATAGTCTAAGCTACGACCCTTTGGCTCTGTTTTCTAAGACAGTGTGTTGTCTTAGTAAATTCATGCCTTCCTTGGGTGGCTAGATTCTCACATCTGGTGCACCCACCATTACACTTGGTGGTAGCTCTAATCGATTCGTTCGAGAATCTTATACGGACCAACTTGCTTGTGATCAAGTTTCTTCGATGGCCTCTGAGTCCTGATATTTCGTGTAGATAGCCATACTTGATCTCCAACCTGATATCTTGGTGCAGCTTTCCTGCGTTGATTTGCGAATGTCTCCATGCGAGTTTGCAAGAGTGCGATTTGGTCTTGCAGAAACTCCCAAATATCTTTCATGCTTTATATCATATCCTTGTGTTCCTGTGGCGCTATTTGGAACTCGCTGTTCTTAATATCAAAACTCATTCTTGGCTGGAAGCCCTTATTTGCAAAGAATGGGCAGATTTTTGTAGAGTCTGAAGGTAGAGCATTTCCTGCAAATTCTGCCATGCAAAGATATTCGACCAAGTTGTCTTGGAGATAGTTAACATGAGCTCGTAAATATCATTTAAGTTCTGCATTGAACCTCTCAGTTTGCCCATCCGTTTCTGGGTGGAAGGCAGTAGACAATTTTGTTATAACTTTCCAAACTTTGCAGAGGATTTTCCACACTGCAGCCACGAACTGGGGGCCTCTGTCTGAGATGATGGAATTTGGTAAACCATGGTGTTTCCATACATGTCGAAGGAGTAGCTGTGCTGTTGCTTCTGCAGTTGTGCCTTCTTGGCCTGCAAAGCATGGGATAAAATGGCGTTCTTTTGTAAGTCGGCATGCTATGACAAGGATAGCATTGTTTTCTTCACACAATGGCAATCCTGTAATAAAGTCGAGTGATATGTCCTGCCATGGCTGGCTGCCAACAGGGATTGGTTGAAGAAGTCCATTATAAGCATCTCTTGTGGGTTTTGATCTTTTGCAGCTATGGCAGTTCTTGATGTATTGTATAATTGTCTTATCCATCCGGGGCCAGTAATACTGTCTTTTGATGACCCAAATCATCTTCCCAATGCCAGGGTGTCCCATTGCTGGTTGGTCATGAATTTCTTGTAAGAGTTCGACATGAGCACTTTCTGGAACCCAGACTCTATTATGATAATAAAGAGCCCTTCCTTCACCTCGCAATATGCTAGAGCTATGTCTGGACTGTTTTGTTCTCCATTCTGAAGCTTCTGAATAGTGTCTTTGCATAAGCTGTCTTGAAGTTGTGCAGTTTGGATTTTGTCTAGAATACTTCCTTCCTGTAGCTGGACTGGCGCGAGTTGGATGTCTTGATTCACCTTAGCATCTTCGAATTTCCTTATCTCTTGGAGGTCTGGATGGAGTCTCTTGAGTGGTAGCAGGGTTTGAAGTTGTTGTTTTTGGCAGTCATCTTCTTCGTTCCCTTCTGGTCTATCTCCTGGTCTTTGAGTTAATGCATCTGCTTTTCCGTTCTGTTTCCCAGGTCGATATATAATTTGAAAGTTAAACCTTGACAGAAACTCAGCCCATCGAGCTTGCCTTCGAGTAAGCTTCTTTGTTGTCCTGAAGTATTCAAGATTCTTGTGATCTGACAAAACTTGGACTGGCATTGCTGTGCCCTCGACTTCTGGTCTCCATGCTTCGAAGCATCTGATGATGGCGAGTAACTCCTTGTCATAGATTTCGTAATTGCATTCTGCAGGTGCCATCTTTTTCAAGAAGAATGCAACTGGATGTAGGATTCCCTTGTCATCTTTCTGTGACAGTACCCCGGAAATAAAATCTGAGGCATCAGCTTCAACATAGGCTGTCTTCTCTCTATCGAAATGTCGTAAGACTGGGGCTTTTGTGTACAGTCTTTTTCAGAAGTGTGAATGCTTCCTGACATGCTTCTGTCCATTCGAAGACATGGTCTTTTTTCGTTAAGTTGACGAGTGGTTTCATGATGTTTGAATAGTTCTTGATAAACCTTCGATAGAACACACAGAATCTGTTGAGTAATAAATGTATGTATTCCTGACTATCTAACCTATACTTGGCTTTACGGATAATCCGTATGGAGATCACGTGAGATCATGTGACTATTACAACACACCCCCTGTTGTAATATGTCACATGATCTCAGCACCACTTCCCCGCAATTTCAGGCAGCAATAGATAGACAGGAATACACACACATATTACTCAACAGTTATGAGCCCGGAGCAACTCCAAGACGCTTTTTGAAGGTCAATACACATCGTACGGACCCCGATCCCCTCCTAGGAGCCAATAACCATCATAATGGCGGCCCTACAGAAGGTGGGGGTGGTCCTCACAAGCCCAAAAGACTGGGACGAGTGGCTAGAGACGATAAAGACCGCTTCAATGAAGACAGGAGTATGGGGGTATATCGATCCATCAAATGACGACCCCCCTATCCTTATACAACCAGTTAGGCCAATTCCAGAGTTCGTACGGAGTGCAACTCAAGCTGAAAGTGGTGTAGCTCCTCAGACCGCTCCTCGAGTGTCAACTAGAGCAACTGCAAGCCAGACACCTACGCTATCAGTTGAAGACCAACCACAAAGCCTACCAATTACATACGGATCTCTCACAGATGATCAGAAGGAAGAGCTTCGAAACCTACAATCTGACTTCCAATATGACCGAAAAATATGGGAAAAACAGGAAGAGGCAATTCAGGGGCTACGCGCTCGGATACAGGAAACCATTAAGCGGGACTTCCTACCCTACACCTACAACTGCGATACTCCGTACAAGATGCTTGTTAAGCTAAAAGATCAGTTTGCACCAACTACACGAGCTAGGCTTGAGGAATGGAGGAGTGAGTGGGCAAAAGCATCAAAAATGCAAAGAGGAGTAGACCTTGAAGAGTGGCTCCTAAAATGGGAGACCCTCTACACACAAGGCCGTACGCTCCGAGCACCAGAGGTTATCGACCCTCACGATGCAATATATTACTTCCTTAAAGCAATAGGACCCTGCGAATTTCGAGGCCTTTCAAACTCAACAAAGGGACAAAGGAATATAAGTTTGAGGAGGTCGTACGGACCTATCGAATCAACCAGAGACAGGCAAGATATGACCAGAAGTCTCGGGGGGAACATGGAGTCTTTGCAACACAAGAAGGTGATAACGAGACATCAGCTTCACTACAAGGCCGTACGAATACTACTCAACAAGGCCAACACGGTTGGAGTAGTGGCAAAAAGAGGAAAGAACCCCGAACAGATTGCCCTTGCGGAACTATCCATAGATGGAGGGACTGCCTATATGTCATGAAATCGAAGCGTACAAAATCATGGAGGCCAAACCGAGACATTGAAGCTAAAGTTGATGCATATATAAGTGAAAGGCCAGGATTACAATACTGCATTCAAAGAGAAGTGGATAGGGACAAGGCGAACAGAGGACAACTCCGTACGAACCAAGATCTACCTGTTTCCTTCGCTACAGCCTTCCAAGTTACACAAGGCCTTACCCTTTCAACCTACGAGCTTGCAAGGAGCATGATCCTTGATTCAGGAGCTACGATTCATGTCTGCAATGACCGTACGAGGTTCTACAACCTAAAGGAATGTGAAGAGGACAAGTACCTCTTAGCAGGAGACCAGAGGGTGAGAATTGAAGGATTTGGATCTGTAGACATAAATGTCCAGGTTGGAAAAGACACGAAGTCCGTACGATCTATAACCCTTCAAGAAACAGCTCTTGTGTCCTCATTCCATACCTCAGTTGCCTCATTAAAACGCTTCATCCAAAAAGGGGTCCATTGGAACACAGCCGCAGAAGGTCTTACATACGGAGGAAAACCATTCTGTTACACTCCAGTAATCCATGGTCAATGGGTTCTAGAATACATCAAAAATGAGAACTCTATAAGCCCACATACAGCCCTCTTAACAACAGAGGAAGACCAACACGTTGTCCTAGCCTCGTACGGACCACGTAAAGACCTAACAGGCACAGCAAAGGAGTGGCATAACTGCATGGGTCACCTTAACCAAAATGCAATAAGGAAGCTTCAGGAGAAGACTCAGGGGGTCTTAGTCACAAACCAAGACTCGTACGACACAAACTGTGAGGTTTGCCGTCTCACACATGCAACAAAGAACATCTCTCGAAGAACTACACCAAGGTCAAAGATCCCTTATGAGAAGGTACACCTCAACCTAATCCAGATGCCAGAAGCGTACGATGGTAGTACACAGGTCCTACACTTCCAGTGTGATTTCTGCCGTATGAACCATGTCTATACTATTAAAGACAAGACACAAGAAACAGTCCTACAGACAATTAAGGACTTCGTAAGCTACGTATGGAGGCGATGGGGCTATGTAATTAAGATCTTCTTCCTTGATGGCGAGAGAACCCTAGGAAAGGAATGGGACAACTGGGTTAAGGATGAGGGATATGAAATCCAGATTACACCCCGTTATACAGCTGAGCCGAACGGTAAAATAGAACGATCAGGCCGTACAATAATCACCCGATCAAGAGCACTTAAGGAAGCCGGAAACCTACCACAGGGCATATGGCCAGAAATATTCAGGACAGCTGGATACCTTGTGAACAGATCTCCCTCAGCGGTGATTGATTATGAGACTCCGTACGGACTTCTACTTCAGTCCCTACCATCACATCTTCAAAAGCCAGAGCTCACTAAACCTCTACTCTCTCATATTCGAGCCTATGGATGTAGGGCCTATGCACTTCTTCTTAACAAGCCCAAGCTTGAGAGAATAGAAAGGAACGCCCAAGTAGGTTACCTAGTTGGCTATAACTCTACGAATATCTATAGGATATGGATACCACAACTCAAGAGGGTTATAGCTACAAGGGACGTTACTTTTGACGAGTCAAAGGTCTATGACCCCTCGTACGAGGTTCCTATCCTAGAGATAGACCTCCAGAAGACAGTCCGGGTCATCGAATTACCCGATCTTCAAGGAAAGGAGGGTGAGAATTATGAGGAAGACGAACGGACCCAGGAACCTCCACAGGAAACGCCAATTCCGTATGAATCGGAGACAACAGAACAAGCTCCCCATCAAGAGGAACTGCTTCAGGAAAACCAACCTAAGGAACAGCAAGTCCAAATGGAAGAGACCCAGCTCCATACCCCAGAAATGACCCCAGAACGCTCAGAAGACAGTGTACAGAGACATGAGGTCTACCTTGCAACCATTGCTCATCCAGAATCGAAAATAAGCCTACATCAAGCTTTTATTGGTGGAACCAACTTCCAGAAACGCAAAGTGCACCGTACGGACCTGCCAGCAGCTCCAAAGTACTGGAACCAGCTTCAAAATCACCCTCATAAGCTTGGTTTCAAAGCTGCAGTGGAGAAGGAGATAACAGACCTACGGAAGCAAGACACATTTACAGCTATGCAGGGAAGCACCCTACGAAGCTTCATCATTCCATTGATGTGGGTTTTCACATACAAATTTGATGACAATGGCTACCTTATGAAATATAAGGCAAGGCTAGTTGTAAGAGGAGACCTACAACGGTATTCCATTCACGATGAGACGTACGCAGCTACACTTGCCTCGAAAACCTTCCGAGCCCTCATGCCTATCACAGCCTACTTTGACTTAGACACAGAGCAATTAGACGCTATAAACGCCTTTACAAACAGCCGTATTGATGAAGAGGTCTACGTACGGTGTGCAGACGGTTATGAGGAAGAAGGAAAGTGCTGGAAACTCAACAGAACCCTATATGGACTTCGAAGATCACCGCTCTTGTGGTTCCGTGACTTTTCAGATACACTTAAGAAGCTAGGCCTCGTACAGGTCCCAGAAGCACAGTGTCTTTTCGTGTCCTCTACAATCATTGTGTTCTTCTATGTTGATGATATATGCATCCTAAGCCATCCTAGCCACAAAGCGGAAGCAACAGAGTTCCGTACAAAGCTCATGGAGGCTTATGAGTTCCGGGAAATAGGAGAGCTTGAGTGGTTCTTAGGAATACGAATTGTGAGAGACCGGACTCAAAGAACACTCTGGCTCTGTCAGGACTCCTATATCGACAAAATTACAACATCGTACGTTGTTGCACTGCTGTTAAAACCAGTCAAAACACCAATGATTAATGACAACCTATTACCTTTTGATGGACAGGCAGACAAGCAACAGATCCACCTCTATCAGCAGAAGGTAGGCTCAGCGAACTATGCAGCAGTCGTTACGAGACCAGATATATCCCGTACGATGCCGAAACTATCAGAATTCCTAGTCAATCCAGGGCCAGACCACATGGCTGCTATCGACCGGCTACTCCTTTATCTTAAGGAGACTAAACACCTAGCTCTTCAGTTTGGACCTAACATTAATGAACCACGGTTCCATTGTTCTAGTGATGCATCGTACGCAGATTGCGAGTCAACTAGAAAGAGCACAGAGGGCTATTTATTTACCCTTTTTGGTGGAGCTATAGACTGGTGCTGTACGAAGCAGAAGACAGTCTCAACCTCTACAACAGAAGCTGAGCTTCTAGCCCTGTCACATAGTGCAAAACAGCTCTATTGGTGGCAGCGATTCTTCTCAACTATCAAACTCAATCTAAACGAGCCATACTCACTTAATTGTGATAATATGCAGACTGTACGGCTCTTACTTAAGGAGTCTCCAAAGCTAGTCACAAAACTTAAGCATATAGACGTCCATTCACACTGGTTAAGACAGGAGGTTGAGCACCGCAACCTCGACATTAAGTGGATAGCTACGTACGAGATGCCAGCAGACGCTTTACTAAGGCCCTACCCCATCAGAAGCACAAGGAGTTCATTAAACATTTGAACCTTGTAGACATAAAGCATCTCCTATAGGAGTGCATACATACAACACAACCCCGTACGAAGCACTGGCTACCTTTGTACTATGGAAAGCAGCCCCCTAGACCCAAAGAGTCTAGTCTTCTACTTCACTAACTGAAAAGTGAGGCAAGACAAGAATAGCTAATGGATGAGTTCCGTACGGAGGTAGAACTCTCAAAAGCACCAAAGCCGCCTACAGTTACACCTAGTTTTACTATGCGTTCTTATTTCAACTTTCCCAATGGAATACCTTGGGAAATAATAAACATACACTCATTTGGAAGACTACACAACTCCGTATGACATAGATGCAATATATGCATGGAGATTTCACATTCATTTTTTCGAAATTCCAAACCCATTTCAACAAAGGGGGGAAGGCAGACAAGAGCAGGAGAAATCCCTGACTTTTACTATACAAAAACAGGAGAATCACCCATTTTCCCACACTCACAACTACGTACGAACCTGTCACATTAAAATTGCAGAGAAATCCACTGTCATTTAGGCCTCATTCACAACCGAGAGCACCAGAACACCGAGAGCACCAGAACACTGAGAACACTAGAAGTGAGGCGTACGGAGATTACCCACGAAGCTGAGCAGCAGCTTCTTCATCAATAGCTTTCTGTCGGGCGAAGGCACAGGTGCCAGATCTTTTCCCAGCTTTGGGAGATGGCGGAGGTGGTGGCGTGGCAGGTCTCCAAGTTTTCTTGTGGCCTACTATGTGTTAGTGTCGTACGCAGCATAGGAATCAACAGAAAGGTACAAACTGTTGGAGGTAATTGCGGAGTACGGAGAACCACACACAGAATCGTGTGATAATCTCCAGTCACCGTAATTAATCTCTTACGGGCAGCAGAACAGAGGCTTCAACAGTAGAATACCATATATAGGATAATATAATCAATTGAATTGCTCACTAAACTACGGGTCTACGTACGCTATTTGTAGGCCTGGGAGAAACCCCCAAAACCCTGAAGGTTTGGGTCCCTACACCCCAAACCGAAGTGATACACTGAGCTGAAACCTTAGCTCAGTACTCTGACCGGCTGGGGAACTAGATAGTCCCACGGAGAAAAGTGCCATTTTGGGCGCGAAAGACTACCGTATCCCATGGGATTGTCCGTTTCCCCCAACACAAACTTACTCAAGGAACAAGCAGCTGACTTGTGCTTCATTGCACAGTTACCACAGGCTCCTTCCTGCAGCTCGCCATAGTGATGGCAGGCAGAGAAGAAGGGACGAGCCCGAGCACTGCCCCGATCGTGTACACACTGGTCAAAGCCAGCATCCATGTCTCCTACAGCCTGGATGTACCAAGCCGTTGTCTGTTGTGGGTGGTCAGACTCCACCACACCAGCAACACCGTACGGACGGGCCAATTCCACGCCAACCACAATTGGGGGTAGGGATGGTATTTTGACCCTCTCATACTCCGGCAAGTCATCATGGAGGTCAGCCCTGATCTCAACCAGAGCTATGTCTTGAGGCTTGATTTCACCAATAACAGTCATTGTGAGTCGCGTACGGAGCTGTGCGAGAGTGGAAAGTTGGTGCTTGGTAGTGGCGGGGGTGGGGGTAGAAAAAAGGTTGTTGGCCCAGAACTCCAAATTCAGACCCATACGGATTTGCCTGCGAGCCTTCCTACTTAGTATGCGGTACTGGGATACATGGGGAGGTGTGTTGTAATATGTCACATGATCTCAGCACCACTTCCCCGCAATTTCAGGCAGCAATAGATAGACAGGAATACACACACATATTACTCAACACCCCCCCACGTATCCCCGTACGAGCCTCAAATTGTAGTGAGAGAAACTTGGGAAAAAAGGTGTCAAGTACGCCTGATGATTCACATCTACGCCCGCTGACTCATTTCCGATCGAAAAACAAGTTGGCCACTTCAGTTCGGATCTTCCATCTTTCTTCCATATCGGTCATCTATGCCTTGGACTGCCTGGCTGCCTTCTGCCTTCTGCCCCTGCCTGCCCTGCATCTCCTATCCTACAACTCCCCACACCCCACCATACTTCTCTCTTCTCATCAGCAAGTCCGTACGAGACAAGATGCCTGCTGTTGGACAGGTCTTTGTGGAAGACCTAAGCAAGGTCTTTGTGGATGCCAACATCCACATTTACCTTCCTCCTGCTGCCCGGGAGTCCCTGCCCCGTCCTCTGCCTATGTTGGCACCTCGGGTGTACATGACTGTCCTGTACAGGACTCCTGGAAATGTTCGCCTTGAACACCCGCAAGAAATTGCAGGGTTCTACATCCAGGCAGCGGGAGAGAATGTCGCTCGGGTCTCCCAGGTGAGATCCATGGGTTGTGAGCAGTGTGATGCTGCGTACGGAGAAGAGGGATCTCGGCAGATTCCCTTCTTTACAGTATGCATATCCTTTGGGAATGTGCAGGGTGGTGCCTGTGCTTCCTGTGTCATGAAAACATCAGGCCGCAGCCTGCTCTCTTCATGAGTACTCCCTTCCCTGTTGACTTATGTACCTTTTAGCGTTCTTATGACAAGCTAACGCTTATAGATTCCTCCCAAGATGATCGGGAGCCCACCCCTCCTCCGAAGGATGACACTTGGGACTCGGGCCCATGCGCGGAAGTTGGCGCTTGAGGCTGCGCAAAATGGTGGTAGGAATGCTGTTTAAGTAGGGATTTGGATGTACGGACTTGTGGTTCTTGGGTTTTTCTTGTTTTGTGGTGGCTTTCTTGTATAGATTGACAGAAATGGCAATGGATTTCTTGGTGATTCTTGTGCCATTCTTGTGACAGCTCCGTACGTAAGTGTAAATGTATGAAAAGTCAGGGATTCTCCTGTTTTTATATGGTAAAAGTCGGGGAAATCCCCGGCTTTGTACGGAGTTGTGCTCTTAAGTAAGCACTCCTAAAGGAGGTGCTTTATGTCCACAAGGTTTAAATGGTTAATAAACTCCTCGTGTCTTTGGCATGGTAGGGCTTTTGTAAACCCATCTGCTGGCATCTCGTACGTAGCTATCCACTTGATATCGAGATTGCGTCTCTCTACCTCCTGTCTTAGCCAGTGGGAGTGAATATGAATATGCTTGAGTTTCGTAACTAGCTTCAGGGACTCTTTGAGTAAGAGCCGTATGGTCTGCATATTGTCACATTGTAGGGTGAACTTCTCATTAAGATCAAGTTTGATAGTTGAGAAAAATCGCTGCCACCAATAGAGCTGTTTTGCACTATGTGATAGAGCTAGAAGCTCAGCTTCTGTAGTTGAGGTTGATACAGTTTTCTGCTTCGTACAGTGCCAGTCAATTGCTCCTCCAAAGAGTGTGAAGAGATACCCTTCTGTACTCTTTCTTGTAGCTTCGCAATCTGCGTACGAAGCATCACTAGAGCATTGAAAGCGTGGTGTATTGATCTTTGGTCCGTACTGGAGGGCTAGATGTTTTGTCTCCTTTAGATAGAGTATAAGTCGATCGACTGCTGCCATGTGGTCTGGTCCTGGGTTAACAAGGTATTCGGATAGTTTCTGCACTGTACGGGATATATCTGGTCTTGTAACCACTGCAGCGTAGTTGGTAGATCCTACTTTCTGTTGATATAGGTGGATTTGCTGTTTGTCTGCTTGCCCATCGTATGGAGTGAGATTGTCATTGACCATTGGAACCTTAACTGTTTTCGACAATGGCGTTACTCCGTACGTAGTCATTATTTTGTCGATGTATGAGTCCTGGCATAGCCAGAGTGATCTCTCTGTCCGGTCTCTTATAATTCTTATTCCTAAGAACCATTCAAGTTCTCCTATTTCACGGAATTCATAGGCTTCCATAAGTTTCGTACGGAACTCTGTTGCTTCTGCCTTATGGTAGGGATGGCTTAGAATGCAGATATCATCTACATAAAAAACACAATGATTGTAGATGAGACGAATAGACACTGGGCTTCTGGGACCTGTACGAGGCCTAGCTTCTTCAGTGTATCTGAAAAGTCACGGAACCATAGGAGTGGTGACCGTCGGAGTCCATATAAGGCCCTGTTGAGTTTCCAGCATTGTCCTTGCTCCTCATAACCGTCAGCACATCGTACGTAGACCTCCTCATCAATGCGGCTGTTTGTAAAGGCATTTATTGCATCTAATTGCTCTGTATCCAAATTGAAGTAGGCTGTAATAGCCATGAGGACTCAGAAGGTCTTTGAAGCAAGGGTAGCTGCGTACGTCTCATCATGGATTGAGTAACGCTGTAGGTCCCCTCTTACAACAAGTCTAGCCTTGTATTTGACAAGGTAGCCATTATCATCAAATTTGTAGGTAAATACCCACATTAGTGGAATGACAAAACTCCGTACACTGCTGTCTGGCATTGATTTAAAGGTGTCTTGCTTCCGAAGGTCTGTTATTTCCTTTTCCACTGCAGCTTTGAAACCAAGCCTATGAGGGTGGTTTTGAAGCTGGTTCCAATACTTCAGAGCAGCAGGGAGCTCCGTACGATGTATCTTACGTTTCTGGAACTCTGTACCAACGATGAAAGCTTGTGCTGGCTTATCCTTGCTTCTGGGTGTGCAATGGTTGCAAGGTAGACGTCGTGTCTCCGTATGCTGTCTTCTGAACGCTCTGGTGTCATTTCAGGTGTCTGGAGTTGAGGCTCTTCATGTTGGACCTCTATCTCCTTTTGAGGTTCTACCTCTACTGCTTCCTCTTGTTGAAGAGCTGTATCTGTTGTTTCCGCCTCGTACAGAGTTGATATTTCTTGTAGAGGTTGTAGAGCTGCGCGCTCCTCTTCATATTCCTCTCCTTCCTTTTCTAAAAGGTCAGGAAGTTCAATGACCTGGACTGTCTTTTGGAGCTCCAATTCTACAACTGTAGCTTCGTACGATGGATCATACACCTTTGTTTCGTCAAAAGTAACGTCCCTGGTTACTATAACCCTCTTAAGATTTGGAACCCATATTCTAAAGATGTTTGTAGAGTTGTAGCCAATAAGATAGCCTATTTGGGCATTCCTCTCTATCCTCTTTAGCTTTGGTTGCTTAAGGAGGAGTGCGTAGGCTCTACATCCATAGGCGCGGATATGAGAGAGTAAGGGCTTAGTAAGCTCTGGCTTTTGAAGCTGCGAGGGTAGGGACTGGAGTAGAAGTCCGTACGGAGTCTCATCATTAATGACAGATGATGGAGACCGGTTTATAAGGTAACCTGCAGTCCGAAATATTTCAGGCCAAATTCCTTGTGGTAGGTTGCCTCTGCTTCCTTTAAAGCTCATGAGCATGTGATTATCGTACGGCCTGAACGTTCGATTCCACCATTTGGTTCGGCAGTGTACGGGGGTGTAAGCTGCACTTCGTATCCTTCATCTGCAATCCATGCATCCCATTCATCTCCAAGTGATCTCTCACCATCAAGGAAGAAGATCTTTACCTTATAACCCCATCGTCTCCATACGTAGCTTACAAAGTCCTTAATTGTTTGTAGGACTGTGCCTTGCCTCTTGTCTTTAATGGTGTAGACATGGTTCATGCGGCAGAAATCACACTGTAAGTGTAGGGCCTGTGTGGGCGGGCTCTGTCACAATCGCGGATTTAAGGCGCTTCGACAAATCAGCTCGCCCAGGGACATAGACCTTTAGAAATGGCAACGTTGCGAGGAATCTCTCCAACTCTCGTGGCTCTGTTGGTTCTGGCCAATGTTTGAATGCATCAACTTTCGCAGCGGACGGCCGAAGACCGTCTGGTGTGCGAGCATGTCCCAAGATCTTGATATTGCTACTCCCAAAAACTGCCTTCTGCGGGTTCAACCTAATACGGCCCCAGGCAAGGCGCGGCAGATAATGCTCATGTAAGAATGTTGCCCGGTGCTCCAATGTATCGGCTCCCCCTCCATCGTCGTCGACGAAGTGGGAAAAGGCCGCAACACCTGGCATGGCATCGGACAACGCTGGTTCTGCATCAGGAGCTGGGACTGGGCCAGTGAGAATGTCCTTGAGACGGGAGTAGGTGCCAGGAGATCCTGTCAAGCCCTGCCCCATGCGTCTATAGCAGAATTGCCCCAGACTGGAGACAAAACCAGTCTTGTACTGATCTACGCGCGCTATTGGTACAGCCCAATAGCCGTTACTCCCATCTGCCGTGAACATGAATTTCAAGAAACTTTGGCTCATCATTCTCAACAGCGGCTCAATTCTCCTAGCAGGGTAGTTCGACTTAATGGTTGCGGCATTGAGCGGTATGAAATTTTGCGTCATGCGCAACGTCCCAGAAGATTTCTGCACAAAGCGGCAACGTGCCGCCCACGGCGACTCACAAGGCTGTATTATGCCTGCTTCAAGGAGTTTCGGAAATTCTGATTTCTGCCAACGAATTTCAGCGTCTGAGTAGATTTTCAAATTTGCTTTCCTTGGCTGGATGTGAGCGTGTGTTGGGATGCGATGTACCACGAGTGTGGTTTTTGGCAAGTCGCGGACATCTGTCACAAATAAGTCACGCCAGGTATACAGCACCTGTCCAAGAAGCTGCTTGTCGGCTGGAGATGACACAAGATCCCCAAACAACTGTGTGTTTTGTTCAACCCATGCTAACAACTCAGCCGTCGACACTACGGCTAGTCTTCGATGGTACTGTGCCGGCCTTTCTGTAGTTGGAAAAGAGTACTTGTCTTCATGAGCGAATGCCGCTTGCTCTTTGGCTTCCGTGACAGGGATCTTTTGTGCTGCATGACACGATTGATCCTTGGAGTTTGAACTTCTTTCCTGATAACTGCTCGGCTTTTCCAAATTAAGAGGCTGGGAAATTCCACATTTCTGGTTCTGAGAACTATCGTGGGGATCCTCCTCTTGGACCTCTTTTTCAGGGGCCCAAGGTATCAACGCCGTGGCCTCACCCGCAAGGGCATGATACAAAATATGTTTCGCCACTTCAGCTCGCGGTCCCAACATTCCATGTCGCCGCTCAAGTAATGATACCTGGTGTGCATGCACAGGTACTCCTGCAGTATGTGCAATCGCTGGTCGCCACCTTGTTTTCTCAGGTTTGATTTGAGTTGCTGACGCTTTCCCCGCAGCGGAGACAGCATGCATGCTTTGATTCTTTTCTGCGTTGCTATAAAAATACCCGCCCTGTGTGTAAGGACACAGGACACCCAGCTCACAGTAATAGCATATGAGAGTGCGAGTCGGAGGCTAAACGGATGCTATCCTATAGGTCTACTACGAAGGATACAAAAAAGATGAAGGGGGAACCCCGTTGAGTCTGTTTCCTTAACTCCCGAAACGGGCCCGACTCGGTTATCCCAACCCTAGCCCTGAACCTTCCACCGCAACAGGTCTACATCGGCCCTTAACCCTATACACTTACCGTCCCCCACTATAGTGTAACTCGCTATATGATCCTCTACTGGTTCGAAACCCCACCGAGTCGGATTCCATGCTTGTAGTGACCGTAACAGTTCTGAGACAGGTTCTTCGAGTATCTAGGTACGGAGGCATACTTACTCTACCCCCCGTCGTAAGAGAGTGCTTTGTCCGCAAAGCACGCCGCCCGCCTATGGTCCGGAACCCATCTGGGTAGCATCAGTGACTTGGGCGTTCTTTGTCGCAGGGTTTGCGCGCATGGCCGCATTAGTGACAACCGCATTGGTCTGATGTGCTGGGAGATGGAAAAAAATAATCCTGGAGCAGTACTACCGTATCAGCTCCATCTGCTATGCGACTACTTTTTGTTTTCTTTGTTCAATCTCTAGCTTAGTGGTGATGGTCCGAATGAGCACTGGGAGGTATCCGCTACAGGTACGCGTTGAAAGTTCCCCATCGCGCAAGGAGGGTAGCTGCGCTAACCCGATTCGGGTGTCATTGTTGTAAGCCAAATCTGAGTTCAGAGCTTCGCCCACTTTCTCGTTTTTTATTGCTTCACAACAACAACGCCCACAAACTGACCTCCGAGACCAGTAAGTGGCCACTCCCCGTCCGTTTCTTGATCGTCTACTAACTGATTGTATAGGATATCCACAATCTGAACGAACGAGTAGGTGATGGGAGCGCGTTGGCGCGCTGGTGATAACTTGGGCTTGGCTAACGGAATCGCAGATTCCATTCAAATCCAAAGAATCGAAGATGCCGGTTCCGACCCCCTCCGGGGCCCTTACGGTTGCCTTCCGTGTGCTCTGTTTGCGCTGCCTTCAGGCCAAAGCCCGTGGGATCCAGTCCCACGACTGCATCTGGTCCTCGACCAGTTCGAAGTGTGGGTACTGCACCGCGCAGCACTCGCCTTGCGTCCCGGTAGGTTTTCTTCTGGGGTTCGGTGTTTGGTTTGGTTGGCCGTTGCTGACCTTGGTGGAAGCTGCCCTGGTTCCTCGGGGAAGAGTTTGCGACCCTCCTGGCCGCCGAAGAGGCCACCCCCCTCATCCCCGCCGAAGTCGTCGCCGCCGCCACCGAGGCCAATCGGGTGGCCCTCCTGGCCGCCCAGAGCGTGCCAAAGTTCCGCTCTGAGGCGGAGCGTGACCTCTACGAGGAGGCACGCACCACTCGGGCTGCCCTCGAGTTGGGGCTGGCCGTGAGTATCCCCCCTTCCCCTTGTGACTCAGTATGGTTTCGATGCTGACTCTGGGCAGCAAATTCAGTCGTCGCTGCGCCGTCTTCGGACGGAACAGGAGAGCGTTCCTGCTCTCTTGGGGGAGTTGGTGGCTGCTGTGAGCAAACTGCCCACCGCTGCCGCTCCCGTGGTCGCTCCGACTCGGGGTGATGGAAGGAGGGAGGGGGAGGATGGGGAAGTTGGGGCGGCCTACGGGGCCTAGGTGGGGGAAGACCTTGTGTCGGAGGGGACTCGGGCCTGGCCCTTCGCGTGGGGTCACTTCGACCCTTCGTCTCTCATGGTGGTAGCCGCTTGTTGCGACGCCGGTGAGACGTTTGGGAAGGGTGGCTCCCGCAAGGGTTACGGTGGTGAGTGCGCCCTGGCTCGGAGGGTATATTTAGTTAGAGTCGCAGACAGCAATGACTCTGTTTCTTCCGCTTTGTCTTTCCCTCCGTGATCGTAGTTTTGTTCCTTTCCCATCTCCCCTGCCGTAACACCTCCTAGTAGTTCGTGAGGTGGACCTAGTAAGTCTGGGTATTCCGTATGAAACTCTCTGAGTTTCTGGGGAGAGTTCATGAAGTTTGACGCTGGGTACCACTCCGGGTCCGGATCGTATCCGACCCAACTAACCCGGTATTGTAGTTGCTTCCAGTGGACCCTTACGGCGAGGATCTTTTCCACTTCCCATTCCTCTACGCCATCTATCACTTCGCTGCTAGGCTCAGGCGGATCCTGACCAGGTAGGGGATTGTTCGGATCCTTCATAAGTACGTCTGGTGAGAACACATTGTGTATTTGAGAACCGCTAGGTAGTTCCAATCGAAATGCGTGCCCAATCCGTTCCACCACCGTATATGGTCCGACCCATTGTTGGCCCAGCTTGCGGCTAGGACGAGAGTTTTTCAAATTTTTGGTCGATAGGTACACTCTATCTCCTACGTCCCAGTCGATGGCCCTTCAGCGTCGATTCGCGTGCTTAGACATTTCCTCTTGTGCCTTTGCCATGTTTTCCTTTGCGTGGACCCATGCGGTATGCATTCGGTCTGCCACCGCCTTGGCTTCCTCTCGGTTTAGGGTCTCCCAGGGGTTGGTGCTTTTCAGAGTGTTCCAATCCCAACTCGTACGCGGATCGGTTCCATACTTGAGTCGGTAGGGGGTCATGCCAATGGATGCGTGGGGGAGTGTCATTTGCACGCGGTCCATTATGGGGATGAGCTCACTCCAGTTATCCTGATAATAGGATACGAAGGGCCTCAGTCTCTGATCGATGTATCGGTTCATGATTTCCGTCTGCCCGTCGGTCTGTATGATAGGCCGTTGACAGCTTAACCTTAACGCCGATAATTCGACAGAACTCTTGCCAAAAGGATGATACGAATTGGGGTCCGCGGTCGCTTACAATCGACTCCGGAGTGTGTCCGAATCGGTATATCCATTCGATAAACAATTGCGCCATCTGGCGGGCAGTTATGGTCTTGTAGCAAGGTATTGTCACTGAACTCTTTCCGAGTCGGTCCATAAACACTAAGATGCTATCGTATCCATGCTTGTCCCTTGGGAACTCCTTGAAGTCCATGGTGAGGTGTTGCATAGGGTACTCGGGTACGGGTAGTGGGTGTAGAAATCCTTGTTGCTTAGTGACATTGGTGTGAGAAAGCCGGCATTTCACGCAGTTTCGTACATACCGCAAACAGTCCGCTTCCATCCCGACCCAATGATACTTTGGGGCGAGCAATTGGTAGGTTTTCCTGCCACTTGGGTGTGCTGACGACACTTGATCGTGCGCTTCCCGGATCAGTTTCGTACATAGGTCAGTGTGGCGATTCACACATAGGCGGCCTTTGTATAGGAGGAGCTGGTCGTTCATCGCGAATCCGTCCGGTAGGGGTTGTTTCGCGCGAGTCTCAGTGAATGACTTCCGATTGTCCGCACATAGCGCTTCTATTAAATTGAAGGGCACCTGGGGCTTGGCGGTGTCCATCGAATTAATGGATGCTATGTAGCTCTCGGCGAGTTCGGTGCTGATTCGGGGGTGTAGGCGGCTTGGACCTAACAATACCCTCGCCCTACTATCAAGTTTGACTTTCTGCTGCGTTACCAGGTCTTGGTCTCTTCGGCTCAGAATATCAGCCTTCTGATTATTCTTGCCTGCGGTGTACGTGATGCAGAAATTGAAGTCGGAGAGTAGCTCCATCCACCGAACCTGTTTCGCTGTGAGAATCTTGGTAGACATGAAATATTCCAACGAACGGTGATCAGTGTAGACGTCAACTCGGTGGCGTACCGAAGCCAACTCGGGCCTCCATTTTCCAAAGGCTTTCACGATTGCGAATAGTTCCTTGTCGTGGATCTCCCAGTTGATCTCATGTCCGGATAGGACATGACTGTAGAAGCTTACTGGGTACCATCACTTGTCAGGGTGTTCTTGAGACAGGACACCAGCTACCACTCCATCAGAGGAGTCGGTCTCCAGCTTCGTAGGCAATTCGGGGTTGAAGTGGTGAAGTGCCTGTACCGCTAAAAGTTGTTGTCGCAATTCCTCGAACGCATCCTCACATTCGTCTGTCCACCGGAACGGCTCCGAGGGACTAGTGATGGTGGTGAGGGGCTTTGCTATTTTGCTGAAATTACGAATGAATTGTCTATAGAAGCCACAGAATCCTAGGTAGGACTTCACACCCGTAACAGTGGTCGGTCGGATCCAGTTACGAAGGGGTTCGATTTTGTCAGGGTCCGCTTCGACACCGGAGGTAGTGAGAACATAACCCAAGTATTTTGTCCCGGTGACATTGAACTCGCATTTGTTCAAATCAGCTTGGAGTCCAGCTTCTCGGAGACGCTGTAGGACCTTATGCACATGGTCTATGTGTTCCGTAGGGTCCTCTGAATAGATTAGGATGTCGTCTAAGTACGCGGTACAGAAGTCGTCTAAGTATTGCATCAGGACGTCATTCATATACCGCTGATAGGTTGCGGGACCGTTCGTCAGTCCAAATGGCAGCACTTTGCACTTATAGGATCCATAGCGAGTCCGAAAGGTCGTGTACTCTTCTGAGTCGGGGTGCATCCGTATACGATGGAAGGCTTGTCTGATATCTAGCTTCGTGAAGATTTTTGCTTTTGACACCCGTCCTAGTAGTTCATCGATACGCGGGATGGGGTAGGGATTGTTCCGGGTGAGACCATTTAACTTCCGGTAATCAATGCAAAATCTTAATTTGCCATCCGATTTCTTTACGAATAGGATAGGGGATGCAAAGGGGCTGTTGCTGTTGACGATGAATCCCTTTTCCAGGTTTTCCAGCAGGTATTGCTTGGTAGCCTTAAGCTCTTCAGTGCCCTGTCGATATAACGGGGAGAAAGCATTTGGTAAAGGGGCTTCGAGCTGTAACTTGTGGTCATATATGCGGTGGGGGGGGATTCAATCCGATTCCAACTTCGAAAAGACATCGGTGTACCTCCGGTGCATATGCGGAAGCTTCTGCTGGATGAGGCGGAGCGTTTCTTCGTCCTCTACCAACTCCTTTTCATGAATGATCTGATCGATTTCATAGATGCTAGTTTGAAAAAACTCGGAGTCGTTTCGCATCATCTCGTGGTGGAAAGCATTTGCACTGATTTCGCATATATGCATGGGCGTAAACCTATGTATTAGGGTTTTCTGCAGTGGGGGAGAAACCTCCTGGTTTCGTGGTGGGTTCGATGGCGTATCGGTGATCTCTTCGTAGTCGGAAGTTATCACTTTCATTTCCATTGAACGTCCGCCTGCGCGGCGTCTGTCTTCGCGGTGGATTGCGAAATCCCGGCGATTCGCATCCGAGTGGTATGCAGGATGTTTAATGGACGTTTCGCGTGAGTGGTAGGGCAAGGTGATCTCCTTGCTCCAGCTAGGAGTCGGCGGGTACTCCTTTGGCCATACTAACCGGCTCTTTGCAGAGTCGAGTAGTATTCGGAAGCGGCTGAAAAGCTTCTTCCCAATTATCACATCTTGTGCTCCGAGGTCCAGGAGTACAAAGGGGCAGTTATATATTCAGCGTCCTTCGACTGTTAAGTGTAACCGAATATACTCCGATACATGGCCTTGGATTTTGCGCTGAAATCCACGTATGGGTACAGAGTAGGGTAGTTTCCGTATAGGGCTCTGAAGCGCTTTCGACAGTCATATTGCGAAAGGCTTGTTAATGACGAGGTAGCTGTTTGCTCCTGTGTCTGCTAGGGACTTTGTTTGCACACCGAGTCCATTCATACTCAGGGTCGTGTCGACTAAGAACTGGGTGCCTCCCAGGAGTTCTCGTAAGTCTAGTCCTCGCAGGTCACATTTGCGTAGACCTAGGAAGGAGCCTTCTCCTAGGCCTCGTCGTTTTCCTCGAGGGACGCATCCGATTGAAGTTCCACGGCTTCTTCCCATTGTTCTGCTGCCTCGGGGCCGTTACGGTCCATTTCCTTGATAGTAGCGTTAAGGGGGCATTTGTCCTGGAAATGGCCGGGTTTGCCACACTTGAAACAGTTTCCTGAGGGCGCAGGGACTGCAGTTCTCGGACGTTCCGGTATGGCTGGCTTGGGGAGGAACGCAGTTCGGGTGAACAGAGTGGATGTGGCTCGAGTCGGCTTCGACGCTGATGACGCCTTTGCCGTATCCGTGGTACGTGTGGACGTCCTTGCGAGAGCGGGTAGCGGATTCAATTCGTTGTTCCGGCGCCGTTCCTGGTCGAAGGCGGTAAGTTCTCGTACCATGGTCTGGTATTCTCCCTTCCATTGGTTTTTGATGATCGCAACGCGGCTGCGGAATTGAGGAGTCAACTTGTTCCACATGTACCGAAACCATTCCGACTCGGAGACTTGTCCTGTGATAGCTGCACTTTGGAAACGAGCCTTGAACTCTGGGAAGGTTTCGCTAGCATGCCCTTTCTCTCCCATTTGCAGGTCGTCGAAGAGGTTCCTGGCCTGTTCCGTCTCGTTGCCTGTGAGGTAGTATGAACCTAGTAGATCCATCATCTCGTCAGCACTGCGGAACCCATGCGTAGCGGACAGGTATTGGGGCTCTAGGTAGGTCTTCGCCAGGCCGGTCGTAGTTCCCCATATCAACGCTCTTCTCGAGACGTCAGTAAGATAGTGATCCTCATTAACTACGAGTCGGTCCCGAATCGAAGCGCTCCATTGTAAGAAGGTATGTTCTACCCCATCGCTGAGAGGAAGGATTTTTTCAGAGATGGTTGATTTCTTATAGCGATTCGGAGGGTTCTCGGTGTGCATTCGTGATGACCCTGGAATCGAGGGAGAACGAGTGTTCCGAAGAGGCGGCAATTGAACCGTCTCGGGTGTGTTTCGTGTACGAGGCGTTCGTTGCTCCGTAACTTCGACTGTGGGTATGGGGCCGTCCACCGGCGGTGTGGACGGGATTCTGGTCTGGGATGCCGACAGGATAACTAGTAGATCCTTGACCTCCTGTATCTGTGCTTCTAGGTGGGCCATTCGATTCGGGATGTCTTCGGATGGCACAGACGTCGTAGCTGCAGCGGTGGTTTGTCTGGTAGTCATTCTGGGCAGTTGACCGTCGTTGTCTTGGGGTATGTTTGATGTCGGCTTTCTTGACATATTGCCTCAGGTGTGTATCAGTACCATTACGAAAGAGCTTGACTTCCGGTAGCTCGTAGCTATCAACGCTCTTGTCCACAATTTCCTCTGTGCTATGAGGGGGTTCTTAAGGATCTCGTATCCTATTTGGCGCCAACGCGTCGGCGACTTTACCAGCTTGTTCTGAAGAATCAAACCCTGATCCACTGGCTGTCCGTGAGATCTCTGGAATCACGGCTATTTGAAGTCGTCAGGTCTCTACTCCGAAACATCACCGAGTCGCAGTCGATGGTGCAACAGTAGTTCTCCTGAGTCGTTCCGTTGTGGGATATTATTTAAGTACGGCCGTCCCCGGCAGGCGTGATCTTTTTTGTATAATGTAAGGACACAGGGCACCCAGCTCACAGTAATAGCATATGAGAGTGCGAGTCGGAGGCTAAACGGATGCTATCCTATAGGTCTACTACGAAGGATACAAAAAAGATGAAGGGGGAACCCCGTTGAGTCTGTTTCCTTAACTCCCGAAACGGGCCCGACTCAGTTATCCCAGCCCTAGCCCTGAACCTTCCACCGCAACAGGTCTACATCGGCCCTGAACCCTATACACTTACCGTCCCCCACTATAGTGTAACTCGCTATATGATCCTCTACTGGTTCGAAACCCCACCGAGTCGGATTCCATGCTTGTAGTGACCGTAACAGTTCTGAGACAGGTTCTTCGAGTATCTAGGTACGGAGGCATCCTTACACTGTGTATGAGGGTCCTGAAGCTGCTCTTCCTCTCGTTGGTAAGCCTGCAATGTCTGGCGATGAAAATGTTCTCCAGCACTCATACGAGCTTGCACTCACCGACGATGTAATTTCACGCCCTTCTTATCCACTGGCCATACCTCCGAAAATCCTTCCCCATCTTCACCCCTGATCTCCCCCACTTCCCCCGCTCGGTCCCGGCATCGCGACATGCGCGCACATCCATCACCATGGCCCATATTATGCCCATTCCGGATGTGTTTTAGATGGGAACCAGGTTCTCCGGGTACCTGTCCCCGTCCCCATTTCCCGACTGCTTGAGCGCAGCGAGAAATTGTGCAATGCGCGGATCTTCCTGTTCGTACTCAGGATGAGTGGATTCTAACAATGCAGTTTTCGCAAATCGTTCTGCGAGTTCTGTCATCCGTGCATCGTCGTCCTCATCATCACTGTCAAGTGAAGCAGGTTGTAGAAGGGTTGGCGCCGTGGTGAATGCTTCGAGAGGAATGGAAGCATCTAGTGGGTACTTGAGCGAGTGTTCAGGTTCTCCTCCCGAGTTTCGGTAATGACCCAAGTGTTGATCATCAAGGTGAACTCGAAGTGACACTGGCAGTTGAACGTCGACAACTTTAGGAACTTTGCGGGGGCGTTTGGCAGAGTCAAAAATGTAGTAGTCGTTGGTGGAATAGTCACCTATGGCTCCTACTTGGTGAAGCCAGCCTCTGCCGAGGAGCATGTTGTAACTCGTGGTGCCATAAACAATGAAGAATTTGAGAATCCATTCAATGCCAGCAACCTTAACAGGAAGTAAAACGTATTGCGTTAATGCATGTACAGCTCCATCTGCTGTTCGCATGCGCAAACCCGTGGTGTCCTGATGCCATGGTGAATCTAGCTGCTCTGCAACTTTGGCGTTGATAAGTTCAATGGAAGATCCGCCATCTAACAACACTTGTGAAATTTCGAAGTCTTCGTTGTCTTGTTCAATGGAACGGACTCGGCAGGCTGTATAAAAACATGGAGGAGGAGGTCCTTGATCAAATCGCAACCAGTTGGCATTCTGGCGAGGTTGATCGCGCGCCTTGATTTCACTCGCACTGTGCACAAGAACACCAT
The DNA here is from genome assembly GCF_001641265.1 of Pseudogymnoascus destructans. Lineage (NCBI taxonomy): Eukaryota > Fungi > Ascomycota > Leotiomycetes > Thelebolales > Thelebolaceae > Pseudogymnoascus > Pseudogymnoascus destructans. Next base: position 486,273 of record NW_020167543.1, on the reverse strand, counting down.
CTTGGATGCGACGCGCACGCATCTTCGCGAGAGGTCTCTCGAGACCATCCACTTCATCAGACACAGTTGGAGGTGGTGGCCGACCGTCCCCTCGTTGTGTCTGTGACTGCTCTTCAACTGTTGCATGGTCGTGCCATATGCGATCTGAGCACGAATCGTTGAGGACACATTTATGAGCTGGGGGTATGATATATCGGGTTGTGGCCTGCGCTCGTGGAGATCCTTCCACACATTGTACGGTGGTTCTTCACCAATCGCCCGGATTGGTCGAGCACCTACAAGAGTTTCGATTCCTGTTCCTTTCTTAGATCGGGGCTTCCATTGAACGCCTGGCACAAGAGGAACTTGCGCAGATTCAGGACGTCGGGCATCATGAGGAGCGCGCGGGGCCTTGCGCTTTTCTGCCATAGCAACTTCGGCAGGGGCAGCATTCGCCTCATGTTGATTCTCTGATTCGCGAAACACATGCACACTTCCTGAAAACGACAGCTGTCCGGGCCCAGAGAAGTCACTTTCTTGGCCATACCAGCTTGGGTCATAATCACGATCATCCCACCGATTGCCCATGAGAGATACCCCGTTGACATTGCGGGTGTCATAATCCTCCCATGTAAGGGCGGATACTGGGGCGACGTTTCCAGCTGTTCGACCTCCGTATGGGGGAGCATCCATAGGTCTTGGCTGCATATTGTTTGCGCGGTATCCGTCAGAGCTGCCCGGAGTTGGAGCTGGGCGCGCGGTGGATGCTTGATCTCTTGCAGATTGCCGTTCCTCAAACGTGGCACGAGCATATGTACAATCAGTGGAATAATGGCCGTACCTAGCACAATTGAAACACTGAATTGAAGACTTGGTATTTGACTGTGGCTGTGACTGTGGTGCTCCTTGATATCCCCCTTGACGAGATCGCGGCCATTGCTCTGGGCCCTGCGGATGGTGCGAAGCATTCTGGTTCCGACCTGAGGAAGAGGCGCCTCTCGGTTGGTGATTTCCTCGAGCAGAATTATTCATTCCAGTGGACTGCCCTTGTGTTTCGTAGTGAACAACTTGAAACTGTGATTGAGACAATTGAGTGGGCGGAAACTCTGGCTGGGGCTGACGCACACGGCCATATGGTTGGTGCTCCTGATACTCGGTTTGGGGAGGCTGGTATCCACCACGCGGTGCGGACCTATTGCGACCTCCTCGGGAAGGGGATCTCTGAAACGGTTGGCCGTAGGAAGACTGTCCATAAGAGTTCGAAGACCCTGTGGCATTTCTTTCAACTGCACTCGCAAGGCTGCGTAGCAATCGGTTGGCATTGCGCGAGTCTTCAGCCGTATCCTCATGTGCTGGCTTTGTTTCGACATATCGAGGACCCTTCATATTGATAGCCATATCAATAACTTGGAGGAAATCCATCTCCTCCTGGGAGTACCAGCCACGGAGCATGTCAGCGAATCCTTCGTCAGCAAGGTTGTTAATGAAGTTATCGATGAGAATGGTTTCTTGCTCAGGAGTGACACGTAAATGCAAGTCTTTGGCGTATGCGATGTACTCGCCCAAACTCCGATTTCCTTGACGAAGGCCATTCAACTCATTTGCTACTCTGTGTCGCAAATTCTTCTTCTGACGAGCCTCATCTTTGCCGTACCGTGCCACCAACATGGTCGTGACTTTCTTGTAATTGATCTTGGCATCCTTCGTCAATGTTGCCCACCAGCGCGCAGGCTCACCGTCCAGCTTCTGGTATAGATACAACAGAAGCATCTCATCCAACTCGTTCTGGCTGTCTGTGTACATGTTGTCCCACTCAGCTCTGGTGATCCCATGCTTCCATGAGATGGAATCGACAAACGCCTGGATGTCTTGGGCGGGGGCATTTGTAAACTTTTCCACCGTTAGGTCTCGTCTGTTAATCCTTCGAGCTTCCTCAAGGAAAGCTTGACGATCGCCTGGTGCCCTTGTGGCAGGTCCTCCGCTTGGGTACGCGGACATGTTGAAGAATTCCGGAAACGCTTCTGGGAATGACAGTTGACTGATTTCCGGCTCAGGATTAAACTCTGAAACTGACTCCGGAGACGGGGATCTTTCTCGGTAATGTGTAAACTGATGGGTGTTTCTGGCACTGGGACTTGAGGTGCCGTTGGTTCACTGTCCATTAAGGTGCTTGTGTCGCTTTCGCCAGACTCCGAGAGAGCTCTAATGTCTGAGGCTGGTACAAACTCTCTTGTCTCTGGCCGCTTGCTACACTTGCACTGAATTACTTGCTGGCTCTGAAGACTAGCCACAAGCAGTTGAATTCCTCTCTCGACAACTTGCAGTACTCTCGGAATCATGCACTCAATGATTCTTTCGACTGCTTGATTGTGTTTTGTAACTTTTCTTCCTGAAGACTTGCCGTAACGTTTGGTTTGTTTGCCTATCTTCTGAAAGCTTGCATCTGACTCTGATGATGATCTTGTTAAGTCTTCTCGAGTAAACACGCTTCCTTTTTCCGTTGGCTGCTCCAACATCAGGTGGTGCCTTCTCAGTCTGGTTCTGCTGACAATTCTCAAGTCTCGATTGGCTCGCTTGTACCAACCACCAATCACCATTCTCCGAATTGGCTCACTCTGCCCTTTTCGGACGCCTTGAGGTAAGCGCTCCTGACTGCTTGGAGCACTTGCCATACTGGTTGGCACCTCGCAATCAATATGTGAATGATGGACAATTGGCGTGCATGAATGCATAGTCCGCAACGCTGCTCTGTCTCTGGCTCAATGTCTTTTCCCTTGCTGGTTCTTGCTTCCTGCACCGTTTTTGACTTGATCTTCTACCGCTCACTGCGATTGCTGACCCTGTGACTGCTGTTTCTCACTGCTTTCTGATGCACACTGCACCGTTCCTCACACTGCACTTCTCTGGCGCCGATTCTGCTCAACTCTTCTGCCTCGTAACTTTTGCGCCTGCCTTGGTCTCGGGCAAGACCCCCAAATTGTCACGATTATTGCAAGGGGCTGTTATTCATGAGGCGATTATGATGATATTGTGATTCTATGTGTCCCGAAGACCGGCCATAAGAATGGCCTCTCCTAGCACGTGATGTGCTGACTAATGCTAAGTATGAAATTGCCTCACAACGTTGTTGAGTAAATAAATGGCTATACGCGCGCACGGGTGTGGATTCACATTTTTAGTGTTGCGGTATAGTCCAGACTTGCGGCGGACCTCACAACGTTACTGCTTGGCTCGTGAGCTAACCAAGGAGCTAGACAATCTCCCGGAGAAAACCTGTCATCTTGGGCGTAAAAGCCCACCGTAATCCACAGGGATGTCCGTTTTCTCCAACACTAGCCCCGTAACCATGACGTCACGTTAGTAACACCAACCAACCTTCCACTTCGACCAACTGAACCACCTCGCACTCCTCAAAACTAAACTAATATTACTACTCTGGATCTCTCAATATTCCGAAGTTCTCCTCTAGATGGAACTGAAGTAAGGCTTGCAAATTCAGTATTTAATTTAAATATGGCAACCAGTGGCTCTCCTGCTTCACCAACTCGACGTTATGCCAAGAGAATGACTAGGCTGGTTGAAGGTCAGAATGCTGAACTTAGCATCCTTCGGAAGGAGGTGAAAGAGTACAAGGAGATACTTGAGACACGGAAGAAAAGAACTACTGGCAAGAGAATTAAGTTGTAAGGCAAATTTGTATTCAGTACTGAGGAAGTGTTGAAAATTGTCCGAGAGGCAGAGTTGAAGCCAACTGAGAAAAGACCACGTAGAAGGCCATGCAAACGACCAATTGAAGAAGTCGAAGAGGAAGTTGAAGAGGAAGAGGTAGAGAACGATTCAAGCGACTCAGAATTGGAATTGTAGGAGTGTGTGGCACGTAGAACTAGGTCAACTAGAGTAGAATAAACTTTTTGTCAACTACCCCATACAATAATTACGTTATACCTTTACTCGGATATTGGGGGTATTTTCTCAAGCCACTACCTTACCTGGGGAAGCACAAGCAGTCCAAGCCCCTAAAGCTCGCGTCCTCTACTGTGGGGCAATTAGTGACGGGAAACACCGCAGATCGACTGTGCATGATGAAGCTGAGCACCTTAATATTGGGGCAAAAGATCTATATACCCTACACCACCCCTGTAAAGATTCATATACCCTGAGCTTTAATAAAAGATTTATATACCCTGCTGCCGCCTTCGGTTTCCTCCGTGACTCCATTGACCCTGATGTCCCATTTGACACCGCTGCTCCACTGACCTTGCTCCCACCATACTCGTGAAAGCGCCCTACTCATGCAGGCACCAGCAGCTTCTCATATTGTGGCCCTGCTCCCCACAAGTAGAGCAGCGCCCAACACCAGAAGCTCCCTCTCCCCCCCAACTCTCCTCCGTGGGTCCTCCTTCTAGAACCTTTCCTTTTTTGGCCTCCGCTGTGGGACCTATAGGTGGGAAACATGGTTGGCTACAGTGAGGCATGGGGCCAGCGATGCTGACTAAATGCGGCAGAATCTATTGATAGTTAGCGTTGGATATATAGATCTTTCCAGGGGTGGTGCAGGGTATATAGATCTTTTGCCCTTATCATTGGCAATGGGCCGCGTTGAGACGCTTTTAAAATGAGCGATTGGCTCAAGTCTCACAAGCGGGAGATGAAGATCTAGGTGGGCCACCGCAAGAGACAGGCTGTTGTCTCACATTGGGCAACGAGGCAAGAGATGGGCACAGGACCTGTACATATAAAGCCCGCCCCGTGGGACATTTGTCGCGGAGCTCTTCTTGGGCAGTTGAAGATTTCCCTGTCTATTGCATACCACCGCCTTTATATCATCTCACCGTCTCACAATGGGGATTCTCAAAGTCGCTGCTGTTGCTCTTGCTCTGTGCTCGGCTGTTAGCCAGGCTTCGGTTTTGCCTCGTGCACCAGGCATTATCGAGACTGACTTCGATGTGTTGATTGTTGGCGGGGGGGCTTCGGGCCTGAGTGCTCTGAGTGGTGTCTCTCGTGTGCGGAGGACTGCGCTCCTCCTCGATGGAGGCGAATATAGAAACGGCGAGACTCGCCATATGCACGATATTATTGGCAACGATGGTATGTGCCCCTCATTGCCCTAGTGGAGTATCAAGTCTAATTTAATGCACAGGCACTGCTCCGGAACAATTCAGGGGGTTAGCCCGTGAGCAGATATCTAGATATGATACTGCCCATATTAAGTTCACGACCGCTATCTCAATCGTCTCCCAGAACAATGGCTCGTCCTTCCTCACTACCGACAACTTGGGGCAGACCTACACTAGCCGGAAAATCATCCTCGCAACTGGCCTCCGAGACATTCTCCCTGAAACCCCGGGCATTAAGGAGGCTTGGTCACGCGGCATTTTTTGGTGCCCCTGGTGCGATGGTAAGTGCTCTTCATTACCCCAATGGCATATCAAGTCTAATTTACTGTTTCCACTTACTAGGCTACGAACATCGAGACCAGCCCTTTGGTATCCTTGGATCTATCCTCGATGTGCTTGGAAGTGTCCTGGAAGTTGCGACATTAAACAGCGATTTAATTGCGTTCGTCAATGGCAGTTTTACGGAAGCAAACGTAAAGACGCTCGATGAGAGGCGCCCGGGATGGCAGCAACAGCTCAAGGGATACGGTGTCAAGCTCGACAACCGCACCATCACTAGCATTGAGAGGCTGCAGGATGGTGCTATTGTTCAGGATGTCTCAGAGCGTAAAGAGTACGATGAGTTCCGTGTCCATTTTGCGGACGGCTGCTCTCTCAACCGCTCCGCATTAATCACAAACTTCTCATACGTCCAGCGCTCTTACATTGGAAAACCGCTAGGCGTCAAGTACTACGGCGAGAAGGTTAACGTCAACGCCGGAAGCATGAGGACTGATGTCCCAGGGGTTTTCTGTGTCGGGGACGCCAATTCTGACAACGCCACAAACATCCCCCACGCCATGTTCTCGGGCAAGAAGGCCGCAGTTTATGTCCATGGTAAGTCAAAATTAGCCTTGTATGTGTGTGTGTAGTGACTATACTGACGCTTAGACAGTCGAGCTTGAGCGCGAGAAGGCTGCTACATTTGTCACAAAGCGTGATGAGGATGAGATTATGGATGTTATAGGCCGTGATGTGGAGAACTTATGGGCTGAGTTGACAGCCAGCAAGTAAAGGGGGTGAAGGTATATTTAATCGGATAAGGTTTGGAGTTTACTTGGTGGGTATTATAATCTACTGGGACTGAAGTTGGGAGAATAATATGAGAACAAAATAATTACACAAAAATAATTAGGGAAAATGAATTAAGTAACCCTGTTTTGAAAGTATATGAATAAAATGACCCTGCCCGCCCCACACCCTGTGACAACCAACCATCACCGCCACCACCCACACGTCACTGTCGCTAGTAATGTGTGTAATCCACCACACACTACCAATACCGGGCATCGCGAGGGGCTAGGATTGGGCAAGGGGAAATGGCCGTACGACGGCAACAGGTACATTGCAGCACCTGTCGTGAGCCTGGGCATTATAGCAGAAGCTGTCGGCGGGCTCACAATTGAAGCTCATCGCCTGAGTCGATGAGCTTTATCTACACATTTCACGGAAGGATGGGCGATCAGACGGGCGGGCGTCAGCAGGGTGGGGGTGTGGGGCGGGCAGGGTCATTTTATTCATATACTTTCAAAACAGGGTTACTTAATTCATTTTTCCAAATAATTAATATTATGAGAAGCATCAGTTTGAATAATGGTTTCCATGTAAATAGAGCAACCAATTCAACGAACGCCTAGTTAATCATAATCATGAATATTCATGATTATGAATAATCATGCTTACGTAATATTTGACTATTTGAATAGTCATGATTATTATGATTATTTGTGCTAACCCTGATTATCCTGAAGATCCGGATATAACCCGTATCTATCCGTCAGACCTTAGACGGATCATAATCTTACCCGTGAGGGCTCAGGATCAGATCTGGATACGATCCGCCGAACACTGGGATATACTCTAATTCTAATTAATTAACAAAACAAAGTATTTATTTATAGGGCAAAAGATCTAACATGGTTTATCAGTACGTCGGACATATCAGTACCTCGGACACTTTTCATTGGCATTCTACTTTGAATATCAATAAATCAACCATAACATATTAAATTAACTATAACTAAGCGGAATCAGATGAACTAGACATATCTATAGCTTCTTGACAAGTTCGCGCATTATGACCAGCTTTTCCACAGATCCCACAGCATCGCCTAGACGGTTGCCCCTCCTTGCGACTACCCCCAACTGCACGTACGTCGCGTCGTACCTGCTCATCCACATCCTTCTGTGCGATAATAGCCTGTGCATCCTCTACTATAAGTGCACCTCCTTCACGGACACGAGCCTTTTTAGCCCTGCGGCGTTTGCTAAGGGCTTCGTTGTCTGCTCGAAGGGTATTGTAACGCTGACTTCTTGCGTAAAGGTTTACTTATCAGAGGAGGCAGGGGATCAGACACAAAGGCTTCAAGTAACACGTTACTAGTATATAACAAATACTGTATTGAGTTGAGCACGAAGCTCCTATCTAAGGAAATACTATCTACTTATATAGTGGCGTCGTGCCTAGTGGACTCTTGGGAACTCACTCGAGTCCTCGGAGTCCTGGACTCTTAGGACTCTTCTCATCATCCTGCGAGTCCATCACGTGCCTAGTGGACTCCTGGGAACTCACTCGAGTCCTCGGAGTCCTGGACTCTTAGGACTCTTCTCATCATCCTGCGAGTCCGTCACGTGATACTTTCGGAACTACTATTCCCCGCTGCCCCTCCAGGTACCAGGGCCGGTCTCATGCGACCTCCCTCCTTCCTGTCCTGTAGTTGGCCAGCCTTCTTGTTCCGTCGTAACAGGTATGTACCTCAGCAGACAGAAGGGTGTTCTCATGTGCTAGTTGCTCCGTACCCTTTGCCAATGCAATAACTGTCCCGAAGAGTGGAGTTGGCGAGCTTCCTTGGTGACGGGCAATTCGATTTCGAACGAGGGTTGTTTGTGAAAGAGCTTCAGTTGGGTTGGAAGGGGTCTGGGAGACCCAAGGGTTGGTGTTGGCAGTAGAGGGTCTAGAGGGAGTTGGAGTCTGTAACCTCACGTCAAGCTTTGAAAGCACTACTTGCGGGTCGAAAGGCACTAAGCCAGCTCCGCGGAACCCGGACTGGGCGTTTTGGGCTGTCATGGATTCCAGATATGCTGCTCTAAAGGCGAGAAAGAACTCGACCTTGGTAATGTGGTTGATATGAGCCTTAATGAAGGTCTCAATCTGCCGACCATATGCCCGCTTCAACACACTAAAGCACCCGACATCAAGTGGCTGAGTTAAATGAGACGAGTGGGGAGGTAGTCCAAGAGTTATAATGTTGTGTGCCTTGCAGTACTCTTGGAACTCGGCCGATTCATGACTCTCGTGCCCGTCTAACACCAGCATTCGATATGGACCCCTTGCACGAACAGCAGTATGTTTGTCAAAGTGTTTCAACCATTCTAGACCCGTCTCATTGTTTGTCCATCCATTGCTTGTCGGTTTAACAACCCAGTTGTGTGGAAGGCCGCCGTATGTATACCAATTTGCAAGATGATTCTTGCCTTTAACTACCAAAAATGGAGGAATACTCCAGCCGTCACTGTTGATACAAGCAATCGCTGTAGCCCATTCCCGATTCCCTGGCTGAACTGCCTTACCTCTGCCAAGTCGATCTGCATGGGTAACAACCATTGCAGGGCAAATCACACCCATCATAAACCCAGTTTCGTCAAAGTTATAGAAGTCGCAGTCCAAAACACCATATTTTGCCCTCATATTTTCCACTAGTCGAAACCACGCGCCAATTAGTTCAGGATCTTCGCACAAGGCCCTTTGGAAGTCGTAAACGCGATTAAAACACGTCTTTAATTCTGGACGTCGTTGTACAAATCGGTGGGCCCAGAGCTTCCCGACGCGCCTCCCTCCACGCGATTCGAGTATAAAATTTGCCATATCTTCTACACCAGCAAGCCGGGGTGCAAATCCTCTTGAATCCATATCAAGTATATTCCGAATAACCACCTCCTCTTCTAGTATAGTTAATTTCATCATTGCAGGCCGGTGTTCGTAGACAGTAGTTCGGCCGTTCATTCTGTCGCAGAGTGTAGAATGAGGTACTTCATAGAGCTTAAGCAGCCTTCCGACGACTTAGATTTTTTGATGTTCGGATAGCCTCGATAGCTAGAATGATTTTTGCTTCTTGGGTAATCACTGACATAATAAAAGGTGGAAAAAACGCGTTGTGAAGTTAGAGGGTAGGAAATTCGGGAAAGGTGTCCGAGGTACTGATATGTCCGACGTACTGATAAACCACGTTATATACCCTGCAAAAGCCCTGTAAAGAATGATATACCAGACGCTAACTATTAATAGATTTCCTCCGCCAAGCCCGCTCACCGCCTCGACCTCGCTGTCGCACCTTATCCACGACCCCGTAAGAAGTCGATGCTCGACTTGCGGGGAGCCTGGCCACAACTCTCGGCGTTGCCGTCGTCCCCATCAATAGGGGCTACGGCAGTACGGGGTTTACGGGGGTTTACGGGGGTTGCGGGGGTTGCGGGTGAATAGGGGGTAGGATAGGGCGTTGGATAGGGGGTCGGTGGAGGAGTTGGTGACGGCGAGGTGGCGACGGCGAGGTCGCATCGGGGGGTTTGGGGGCTACGGGTATCACGGCAATAGGGTATATAGATCTTATTTTAATTTACAGGGTATATCAATCTTTACAGGGCTTTTGCAGGGTATATAGATCTTTTGCCCTTATTTATAACCTAACTATACATCATATCTACATATACTACTTCTAAGTAGATCGGGTATCATGCTTCTCGTCTCGAATCAAACTATCTAATGCGTCCCTCGTTATCGTCATAGGCAAATTCACGATTCCGCGTCGACATCCTCGTCGGCGCTCCCATTACCGCTCCCGAAGTAGGCCTGATCGACCTTGAAAATCCAGTCGACCTTCTCGCGTTCGCTCCTCGCTGCGAAGAGCCATGTGTTATCGGTGCCGTAGATCGCGAATACCATCTCCTTCCTGTCCCTCCCCTTGCCGTCCTGGCGTAGAAGCTTCGCGATTTGCGGCTGGTGGTCTACGCGACTGTTGCGCAAGTTCACGATGCCCATTTCCTCTCCCTCGGGTATGGAGTGGATGTGGAGATATGGCCTCCGCAGTTCCACAAAGCGTCGTACCCATTTGCTGCTGTCAAGCGATGGCACGAGTAGGTATCCCCCTTTGAGAATCTGAGCCGATCTCTGAATTAGAGCCACGCTCGCCGTCAAACGGATGGCACTGTCGGGATTTGGTTCAACAGGTCCATCAGTTGGAGGTTCGATGTTTGCGTTTCGCAATAGGTTCTCGATCGGTCCAGTCGAGATCGTCCAGAGACTCAAAACCTTGCGAATGAGCTCCTCGTTCGGCGGGGCTCCCTCCTCCTCGTCGGCCTTCTTCTCAACCTTCAACTCCTCAGCGCTATAAAACGCCTTTGCTGCTTCGATCTCAGCTGAGCGCTCTCGCCGTCTCTTCGAATTTATGAAGTCGTGGACAAGGGATACTCCTCTCGGTGTCCAGCCAGTGAGGTTCTCCTCGCCCTTGACATAGTCGTGCTGGGTGTTCATTCGCCACAGATCTCCAACCTTCTTAACCGGCATAGGCCGTATGCATATCGAGAAAATGGCAGATGTCGAATGGACAATGCGAGCGCACTGCCACAAGGCAGCAAACATGGACTGGTTGCGGACGTATGAGCGCGATAAAACTTGTGAGGCGACGTTCAACGAAAATGTCATCGGCTCCCCAAGGCTGTCGGACGTCACATCCCAAAGAATCTTCATCTGCACCTTGTATTTGTCGGCCGTCATTCGGTCAAGGAGTAGTGAGTTGTGCAGGCTCGAGTCCCATTGCCCAACCAGAGCGACGCTCATGGTTCCGTTGGAATTCGCCCTCATAATTGGATCCATGACAACTTTTAATTCAATCTCTGGCGTCGACGAGTTCATATCAATAACCTTTCCGAGGTGGTCGAGTAATTGGATGCCACCAATGCGAAGTCTGGAGCTGTCTTTCCATGGAAGAGACGATCCACAGCTGTGTGTTAAATTCACAACAATCCGTCGCTGTAGTCCCTGATGTAATTGAAACGTCCCCTTATCCATATCGTTAGCTTGTAAGACCTCGACCGGGAGATAGTCGCCATTTTCCGATAATTCGAGCAATTGAACCCGAGCAAACACGTCGTGTTTTTCTTCTGCATAAAAATGGCTTTCAGCAATCCGAGCCGTTCGCTGTTGCTGCTGGGTTGAAACGTGGTCTCGGAGATCATCCCAGCTGAGTAGCTTGTCAAGATGCATCGATGATACCTTTGAGAATATGGAAACGCTCAAGGATATAGTCTTGGGGCCGAACAGAGGAATGCCCATGCTGTGAACACTGTCAAACCTGACTGACCCCTCTTCGAAGCCATTAATCATCGCGGTGGTTGTGGCGCCACCCTCTTCGGATATTCCAGGGATAAACAACTGAGCATGTACTTCTGTGCCCTCGTCTTCCGGGAATCCAATCAATTCATGCATGACGACGTTGAACTTTAAAGCATTCGTAGGAACCCTGGCTGACGAGGGTTCAAGGGAAAGCTTGACCAGACCAATGGAGTCTGACGTATAAGGCGACCTGACGTCGAGGGTAAAGTCCTGGACGCGGCTTTCAAAGACTGCTGCCAACGGAACGCTAACGTCGCCGACAAGTGTGTATCGAGGCATGCAGGTCTCGACAAACGGGTTTTCGAGCTTGAAATGCTGCATATACTCTGGCCTGTCCATATATTGGTGGAGTTGTCGCATGACTTTGACTCTCTCCTTTAGCTTCTCCAGGCTCCAGTGGTGGGCGACGCCAGATTTATAATCGAGAACTCTCACCGCCACGCATGGCCTTTGTGCGTCCTCGAGGGCAGAATCATCACCTTCCCCAGGGATTCCGATCAGAACCATGTCGTACGATGAGCAGAGAGCATGGCCGGTATCCAGAATCACAAACTGAAAGACGACACTCTCGTCCATCTCCTGGCTCAGCGCCTGCGCCTCTTTCAAAATCGCAGCAGATTGAAGAATAAATTCGGCCATCCGGATATATCGTCGCTTTCGCCAGTGCTCCGTTGCCTTCCGAGCAATTTCAATCTCCTCCTCGTTCAGATCATCAAACGTATCCGCCTCTGGCAATGCCGGCGAAAGCTCTTGGATGCGTTGTTCAAACTCTTGTCTCTGGACTACAAGCTGCTTCATCATCTCCTCCTTAACCTCCCTGAGGCTTTCTTCCATCCTTTCCTTCTCCTTCTTTATCTCCTCGACCTCGACATTGTCAGCCTGGGCGGCCTTCAATTGCTCTTGGTAGTCTGCCTTTTGCTTTTCAAGCTGACCTTGCATCTCCTCGCGCAGGACTTGTAGTTTGTCTTCTACTTCGCCTTGTCTCGGGGTGGACGGCATGGTTATGGCAGTGTCGAGAGAGAAGTTATCGATGGTGCCATTGGACAGGTACTTTTCTCTAATTGGGTACGATGTTGTCGACTCCAGGTCGTCGTCGGCGTCGCGGTTCTGGCGCTCTGCGCGAGCACGCTGCACATCCTCAAACAAAACATTAAGCTCCTCGTCCGTCAAGCCTGCGATTTTCTGGTCGGGCCCAAGTATAGCTCCCGCAGCCTCCCTCCGCGCAAACGACCAGTCAGAATCTCGGCCCCACAGAGGCATGGGAGAATCAGGCCTGCTGCCATCCCAATCAAGGTCCGAGTCAGCCTTGCTATAATTCCGCTGGTGTTCGGGTCTTGGACTCGGAGATGACGAGAAGTTCTCAATGCCCTGAAGCTGGCTGACCGTTACAGAGTGTCTCAGCAAGCTCTTCTCTGTTCGCTCTGCCCTCTCCGCTCTCGCCTCCATGGGATGATTGAATCGGAAAATATGAAAGTCGCCAAGAATAATTCGATAACCACTTCTCAGCCTTTGTGGCTCGGTGATTCGCTTTCCGTTCACCATGACTGCCGCACCCTCTCTCGGCACGATTGTGACAATTCCGTCGACATTCTCGAACGCACAATGCTCATGCATGATTCTGCTTCCATTCAATCGGATTTCAGAAGTCGTTGGAGCATTTGTTGCCACATTTCCTACGGTAGTCATTCCCGGCTTGAGGTTATAAATTAGGCACTCTGTGAGTAGAGGGTCGTCCGAGAGATTAACGATATGAGGCATCTTCTTTGGTGTATGCAGCCCAACAAATCCTTTCTCGATGCTGATTCCCAATTCTTCGAGCGCAGCTTCTCTCTCTTTGTGGATCTCCTCTGTTTTCTGCAGTTTCTCTTCCCAAGTCTGGTTGAGGTCCGAGTAGAGCTTCTCGCTCTGGCTCAGCTGTTCAGTAATCTCCGCCTTTGAAACTCTCTTTATAGTACCATCTGGCTGTATGATGCTGACAATTTGTTTTTCCAATGGAGTTCCCTCGGCGTACTGGTCTTCACTGGGCACGCCCGATCCTCCACCAACAAGCTTGCCCCTTAGTGTAGCAAGCTCTTCTCTCAGTTCTCGGATCATCCTGGCATTCGCATCCTCGTTCACAACCGCGTGGTTCTTGATCCTCTTGGCGCTATCGGCATATCTCAGCGTACTGAGAGTCTCATCAAAATTGATATCTGCCGGACTGATCGCAGCAATCATGGCCGTCATGCTATTACCTCCCAGCGAGTCTTTTAACAGCCACGTCAAGACACTGTCTCTGTACGGAACTTGAGAGGAAGCCGGGCCCTTCTTCTTCTTGCCGCTGGACAAGTCTGCGAGAGCAGAGATAACTCTTCCCAGGGTGGAAAGGGACCTGTTGATCTCCGCACCTTCCTTCAGTCTCGCGCCTGTTGCTCCCGTGGAGTTTGCGCGCTCGGAGCCAGCTAGATCTACCAAGCTGATCTTGGCTGCCTTTTCCGTCGACATTTTCATCCCAACGTCATGTCGCTTTTGAGTGAGGGTCAACGTGAAAACAGCGTGACTTCGACTACTCGTCTCGTTCATGTTCGTCGCGGCGACGGTTCTGGCCTTATTGCCCTCGTCCATGAGATTCTCAATTTCGCTGAAGCTAGATACGACGAGCTTTGCCAAATCCTCCACGTACGGCCCAGTTGATGGATGCTCACGGACCTTGAGGTTTCCTTTCGTGGACGGGTTGAGCAGGTCGCGGACCCGTTCATTGTAGATTTCGAGGTACGAGACTTCGACTGTGCATTTCACATTTGGGTCGTTCTTCTGCACAACGTCTATCCGCTCAAACATGTCGGCGCAAATCTTGGGTATCACTCCAGCTTCCTTCCCATATCCCATCATGGAGTATGACTTTCCGGATCCAGTCTGGCCATAGGCGAAAATACAATTGTTGTAGCCCTGGAGAGCATTGTCGAGCAATGGTCGGCCAAGATCATCGTGAAGGTTATCCTGTCCCGCATAGTTCGAGTCCGACTTGTCGAATGACCAGTACGATTTATCGAAGGCAAACGTCTTCTGGTTCGCCTCTTTAGCCCCTTTCCCGGCCGCACGCTTGTCGTCAGCGTCAGGTTGAACAAGGATCGTCTGATTCCCTTTCATCTGCACGATACATCGTGCGTTCCTGTCGATTTCTATGCGCGGTGAAAGTCAGCAAAGGAACGTCCATGCCAATCCGACTGTTGAACCAGCAGCCACACCCCAGCGGGTTATGGCTTGGAGAAGATGAAAACTTACCTCTTCCATTGAAAGGCCTCACTCGAACCACGACTTTAATATTCCCGCCTCCACCTCCGCCTCCAGCAGTCGCCATCGTGAGGTTCGTTCTTCGCGCAGTAGACCGGTTGCTATGTGGCCGTTGCGGCTCTCTCTGCGTTTGACGTCACCAGGAACACCTGTATACTGGAGCGTTAGAATCGATATATGACACGAGTATCGCAGAATCATTTGATATGGTCCGTGCTCCAGAATACTGTGATTCAAGGCGACGTCGTCGTCTTGAGGGGCGGTGTTGGGATAAATGTCAGTTGTTTGCCCCACTGATGGAACATCAGATAACCACTCCGAAGAAGACGCGGCGAACGATTTCTGTTTGCAGAGTAACTCGGGGCGACGTCGAGCAATGGTTTTGAGGTTATGTTTTTGTTGATGGCAGCAAGGTGCGCCTTATTCTAATTTAGTCGCGTCCCGTGAATGATTAATGTCAGGATTTTAATATTATTCTAAACTGGAATTCATGCACGTAGAGGCCATGAGAACAAGGAGGGGAATCGAGTTGCCCCGTACCTTTCCAGGGTGCAGCAGAACGTAGGTGGCCCGACCTTTCCCCCAACCTCAGGTGACCCGCTCCACAACCGCCAAAACCTCGGCTGACCCCCCCACAAATAAATCTTCAACTTCCGACCTTCGACCTTCCGTCAACAACAGCACCAACTCCACCACCTCCGCCACCACGATGGCGCCCATCAAGCTTGACGATAATGCATTAGCAATGAATTACTACTGTTGTTGCTGAGCTAACCCCTGATGGTCTGCTCACCTGTGTACTCCATATTTCACAAGCGAGTCGCCATCCTAAGCGAGTCGCCAACTCTATTTTACACCTAAAATTATGAATTTTGTAACTAAATATCTCAACAACTGTTTATTAGTAAATTATAAAAATGTATATTTAGCCTTTTATAGGTATTTAAAGCATCTTGTCTAAGTTTTAAAGCAATTAATCTTGTAGTTATTAAGATACTAAGGTTTAGGGGAACACTAAAAATGTGAATCAATACCCGTGTGCGCATATGGCCCTTTATTTGTTCGACAGTGCCTAGAAAAATCATGCCATACTGATTTTTTTAGGTTAGAACTATCATTTTCAAGTTTAATACTTACTTGGAACTAGCCCCCCCCCTAACTCACTAAAATAGCGCTACCAAACGTTAAAATTATGGTCTCATTCTTGAATAGTGTATAAATAGTCTACCTGCATCCCTAGTAGTGCTTATGACCCCATGTTGTGGCTTCCGCGATTTTCTATGTTCCTACCACAAGTTTAGATGCTATTGCACCACAATTATCATTCTCTGACCTTTGCCTTTCACAGCATACATTTACGGTGTTATACTTCGAAATGGATATTATTCCTCGCATATTTGAGCGTCTTGGATGGCGTCTATCCAAAACGGAGCCAGCTGTCCCCATAGCTCGACCGAACGCACTGGGATCATCGCCTTTCCGGGAGCTCCCACTAGAACTCATTTGCCACATAGCAAGCTCTCTACCGCTCGAATCAGTAGGAAGTTTAAGTCTATCGTGTCTTCATCTTTATTCATGCCTTAAGATGAAGTATTTACAGCCTCTTAAAGAAGCTGAATACTCTGTTATGAACAGATTCCTCTGTTTACTAGAACGAGATTTACCAGCTTATATCGTCTGCCCGGAATGTAATAAGCTACATTATATGCCCTTTGCCGAACGTCACCTAGCGTCCGAATTATATTCGTCCCCTAGCGGGGATTCGTTGAAGTGTCGAATTGCGGATTCAAAAGGCCATTACGTTGGCGGAATTCCAGGCGGATTCTCTTCGACCATCTTCCGTATGGCTATGAAATCCCACAGACAAGGCAAAGACACTACCACTCTTCTACGCCTACTGTCCTATAGAAATATGGATAAATATCAGATAGGCTTTGTGGAACTCCATACGGCTGAAGCGCGGATTTGCGACGGCTCGATTTGCGACGGCTCGCTTTTCGTTCGTGAGCAGAAGGTGTTCATGATTCCACCTTCAGAGAAAACTCCTCTCCCATGGAGTGGTGGTTTTGGAATCTGTCGTCATATAGCCCTTACGGAGATGTCAGACCTATACTGGTGGGGGATTCGGGTCCCGCAAGCTGACGAAATTGACGGATATGAGAACAAGCAAGGTATCATATATTGCCAGCATTGTCACACCGAGTTTAGAGTTGATTTTAAGAGCTATGGGGAGGCAGGAAACGCGCTGTTTATCACGCAATGGATGGACTTAGGACAGGGACGAGATGCAAATGACTTTAAGCGGAGAATTCGACTCAATGGTTCTGAACGGCGGAAAAAAGTCACGTATCAGCGAGGTTCCATCTGTGCCGCCTTTGAGCAGAACACCGAATTTAAGTTTGATTCCCTCCTGACCGAGAAGGATAAGAAGGAGTTACGCATGCTGAGCCATTGGTCATGGCCCATTAATGTTACCGTATTAGGTAAAGAAGTTAAAATAGGTTATGTGGTTAGAAACGGCAGGCTCGTCCCTAAATTCTAAGTGAGGAAGCCACGATGCTATGAGTTATGCTTTCTACAACTAATGCACATTATCATCTCTCCATTGCTCTTTCCTAAAATGCTATGCCATCGTGCCATATATATCCCCGTTTTGTTTTGGATCTCCCTTTTCCCTTTTCCCTTCTCTTCTCCTCTTCGCGCACGTTAGTTTACAACACGCTCGCTTCTCATCCACACACCCTCGCTCGTAATGTGGCCCGTTCGGGACATAGTTGACACCACCACCGCCGCCGTCGCCCTGGTCCTCGGATTTTTTGCGACACCCCACGTTCTTTTCCAAACCTGGGCGCTCTTTCGGCCTAACGGTGAGACGGCCAAAGCACTTCGCCCTACGACAATCGTTCAGACAACTGTTACCCGTGATCCCTCCAAGCCCACCGCCAGGCAGGTAAAAAAGGACCGGACGCAACGGTTGATAGCGAAGGACCTCCACCGACTTGTTCTCCAGGGACGAGGCCGTGCCGAAGTGGATGATCGGATGGTCGAATTACTGGAGACACTCGTCATGGAACAGCGCGCCCGCGCTCCACGGAATTTCAGCGCCGCTGCAACCTTTAATTTCGACTATTAGAGAATGGGCTAATATTATTATAGGGGTCTTGGGGGCGGAATTTAAACGCCCCTGGCCTTGAGGACGGAATCTTCCCGAGAGGTCGGCCGGCAAAACCTGTCCGTGGTGCCGGCTACGAACCTTCAGCATTGTCTGGAGAGCCGACGGGAGTCGCACACGAACGGATGCTGCGCGGCGGCGTCCGTTTGAAAATACGCTCTTGAGGGATTCTGGTCCTCGGGAAAGATGGGCTGGGAAGATTGGTTCGGTAAACCGTATGGGTTTCTGACGTGCCTTACGGCGGACAAGAGCAAATTGGGTTAGCTAAGCAGCGCTATATATTGGTTGCGCCAATTTTATACACCTTCCCGAATATAACCCCAGAATCATTCACCACCACCCTCCCATCTCTCCTCCAAGGCCTTCCTCACCCCCTGAACCCCCACCTCACCCTTCCCCACTCCCCTACGAACCCACAACACATCCTCCACCGCCTTCCTCACCAACACCTTCTCCACCTCCCTCTCCTCCTGCCCAACCCCCAATAACCCTCCATAAACCCTCACAGCAACTTCCAACTTCCTCACACTCCCGCTCTTAAAATGCGCTCGCTGCGTCGCTAAAAACAATCCCCTCAATCCTCTATGCCCCCCCTCCAAAATCCCCGCATCAAATAGAAACGCAACAACAGACATCGTAGGTAGCAGCACCCTCTCGTCCCCAGCGTCATGGAGGCGCTTCACTGACCCGACTAGCGCGTTGCAGACTATTCACGGTTGGCGGGGGCAGTGAAGCAGAAGTCATTTAGGGCGGCACGGGAGGCGCGGATGAGGCCTTCTGCGCCAGAGTCGGCTGCACTGGCGTAGCCGTCGAAGAGGTGGGAGGTCCAGCGCTGGTGAGGGTGGAGGGGGCTGGTGGAGAGCCATGAGGTGGATGAGAGGAGTTGGAGGTCGAGGAGGTGACGGAAGTAGATGCGGGTTGCGTGCTGGGCGGAAGTGAAAGCGGCGTGTTGGCTATGAGGGGTTAGTTTCAAGTTTGCGGTTAAGAGGGGAACGGGGAAACATACATGGGGTCCTGGATTAGGATGACCAGCGCAGTTTGTGCTTCGCCACGGACTTTGTCAAGTTTCTCTGCTGCGAGGCGCAGCGTGCGACTGTAGAGGGGGCCGAAGAGGTCCTCATCGGCAAACCAGCCTTCATTGCCATCCAGTACCACAGTATCACACGGAATCGTAGCAAAAGCCTTACTCGTCGCCTTCAGCGCTTCAATGCGCGCAAGGGACCCGATATCCCCACGGGCATCGGTCGTATAGTCGTCCAGCCCCTCAGAAATCAATGGGATGAAGCGCGCAGTGTGGGAATCCAATATCTGCGCGCGGTTGAGGCACTGCAAGATGGAGACATGGTCCACGATGTTCGTTGCCTGTTGCCACTGACTCAGGATGAGAGCACAGATCGCGTCTTGCGACTGGGTGTGGGTGAAGACGCTGGCGAGAACAAAGAGGTAGCCTGGGTGGCGGGTACGACTTGAATGGTCTGTGACGGCGACGGCCCAGGAGTGGACGAGAGATTCGCTGGCGGTGGTGGGGATGATAAGAGTTAGGCTTGTTGCGGCGGCAACAGCGGCTTCGATAGTGTCACGGTCGGTGAGGCGGAGGGAGGCGTCAATGAGGGATCCCGAGGCTTCGACGATCTCTCGAACCTCGATTGAGTCGAACGAGTCGTCTGGGGTATATATTGGGGCGGCTTCGTTGCGTAGAATCTTCTCCAAGCTACTGTATCTATAGCAGCATCAGAGCGGCGCTTCATGGGGTCAAGCACCCTTTCCATTCTAATAATCGGGCACGCAGCCACAATCAGCCTGCATGTAGCCTCAAGGCCAAGTTCAGGTCTCCGAGATGTCGCTGCCATAGCACTCTTCAGTGTCGATAAAACCACTCGTAAAATCGCCTTTACCGCATCCAGTAAATCCTCCCAATCTTTCGCAGAATCGGCGCCCAAAAGCGCAGGAAGCGTCATAGCAGCTGAAGCCATCACCATCACCAACCCATGCTTCTCATCTATAGCCCTGGCCTTCAGATTCCCCAACTGTCTGTCGAAACCAACCCCCGAACTCTCCGCCACGGCTTCTCTTTCCCACTCCCACCGAACAACTTCACCAGTTCCCCTACACCCCCGGCCACCGTCCTTCTCGACTTTGCATCCCCACTCCCTACCCCGCGCCACCCAAACAACGCCCTCATAAGCGCCTGAGCATAACAATCCCCCAGCCGAGCCGCTGCAGGTGCAACCTCGAGGATAGCCCTCGACCGTAACGCAACAGCGTGGTAATCCACTACCTGTACGACCGCAATGCCCTCCGTGACAAGATCCGGGTGTCGTCCAATCAACTCCTGTAGTGCGGCTGATGCACCGCGAATCATAGGAGGCGGCGATGACAAGCTCGGTGGCCAGGATCTGGATTATTGATTTTTCTCCGGTGTGAGCTGTGGCAGCGCCAACCTCGGCGGTAACGACATCCTGTAGTTCGCGGGTAGTGTAGCGGCGCGCGAGGGCCCAGATGCCGAAGCAGGCTGCGTCACGGACGTTAGTGCCGACTGAGCTGCCAGAGGTGGAGCGACGCTCGAAGGTGAGACCGGTGAGGAGGGCGTGGAGGATGAGGGCGAGGGAGTCGGGGGGTGGGGATTTTCGGTAGAGAAGGTGGGAGAGGGTTAGGATGAGTCCCTGCCATTCCTGGGGGTTGACAGCGGTGAGGTCCTGGGTCTTTGTACCGTCGGGGAGGGTGGCCCAGAGAATGTTGGTAGTGAGTGAGTCGAGGACGGTGGCGACGACTTGGGAAGCCAAGTCAGGGGCGAGCTTGAGTGTTATGACTGAGAGGGCTTTACTGGCTGCCAGGCGAACCGGGGTGTCGTTGTCGGCCAGGGCGTCCAGGAGATAGCCAACTGTTGACTCGACGATCTCGTTCGTGATCACCTCGTTCCCCTTGGATGAGTATTCCCTCCTAAGTGCCAAGACGGCAATGGTTCGAAGAACCTTGATGACAGTCTTCCTCGAATTCGCAGATGCATGGACAGTCTTGAATGCAACATTCTCCTCATCCGAGATATTCTGCACCGTGCAGAAGACCTTAAGGAGGTATGAATCCATATCCGCCGTGCTGAGCGACGAGATCAAGATCCCGGCTAGATAAGAAAGCACTCCAATGTAGTAGTATGATGAGTTCGACGCCAACGTTGTTGATGACTTCAGACACGCCATCGCCCACTGTACAAGCGCATCTAATAGCCCTAGCGCTTGCATATCCCGCCTCATAGAAATTCGCACCAGTAGCGCCTTCGCCGCGTCCCTCTCTTTCCCTGCCGCTCCCAGATACTTGATCGCCAGCGGGATGGCCCGCTCTGCCACGCTTGGAAGCTTCTCCGGCCTCTTCACGTCCCCTGTGCCCGCTGACGAAATGGTTGATAAATCAAATGGCGCCAACAGTAGATGCGACAGCCACAGCAAGCAAATGTACCTTTCCTCCCACGTCCACTCTTTCTCTCTTTCTCTCCCTCCCCTGCATCCTTGGCCCCCTCAGCCTTCTCAACAGCATTAAGCAGCAACTCCAGATTCTTCGTCTCTGCCCCAATGAACCTTACCACGACCTTCTCTCCCCGGATCTTACAAAACGTATACAGCAGCCTGCAAATCGCCTGAGAAACGTCACGAGCTGTGGACGCTTCGCGCCCTTCTTCCGCAGCGGTGCGCGCAAGTATACCAGTAGTGCGTCCGCTAGCACGGGCAGGAAGCGGCCCAGGTGCAGGTCAAGCAGCTGGGGGAGCTCTTGGAAGGGCTCAAGCTAGATACAAGAGTCAGCTAGCTGGGGATAGCTTGGTGGGTGAAGGGGGGTTACCAGGCCGGCGAGGCGGTCAGCTTCGCGCGCGCGCACGTTGCGGCGGACCTTTGGGGTGCCATCTGCCGTGGTGCGGTAGAGAAAGGGGTGAAGAAAGAGTTCGAAGTCGGCGATGAAGGTGGAGCTTAGCTTTTGGAGCTTAATATCTCTGTCGTCCTCTGCGGCATCCATTTTTGGGAACTGGATGGGCTCCGGCGGATATAGCTAGGGGTTTCTTGAAGCTATCTTGTTGTCATAGTGCTGGGGAGTGTTGGTGGGGTCGAGGTTGGTGGGGTTGAGGTTGGAGGCCTTGTGCCAAACCTTAAATCGACGGGTCAATTAATTTAGATTTTAGTGGGGTAATCGTCGGGACCGACCCTATGCAATAGGGTCGGGGTAAGCAAAGAGCGTTCGCGGAAGCAAACGCCGTTCGCAACCACAAAAATTTGTAGGTACCATTACATAGTAATTTATATAAAAAGATAACTTACTTCAATTGAACAACTACTCGTAATTCTCATATCCATGCCACTCAAATTCGCTCCCACTCCCACTCCACTCCCACTCCCACTCTCACTTTCGCTCTCTGCCTCTGGATCCGGAATTGGGTCTTGGTTCTCTACAGGAATTGGCTTGCCAGCTTTTTGACAGGCTTTTACCCTCTTCTTCCGGAGGCGTTCTTGCTTCCGGGCTTCAACTCCTGCCCTATAGAGCTGCTTGCGGGCCTGGTTAGTAGCCTAACGGGCTATCCAGGCTTCTTTAGAAGCCTCTTTCTCCGCTGCTCGCTCTGCCTTTTTAGAATTGAGACGTTAAGCACTTGAAGTTGTCCGTGAGCTAATACTACTTCTGTGCGAACAACCTCGTGCATCCATATTTTTTATCACTTCTCTCGTCACTTCTGCGTCTGCCATCAATTCTCTGCAAAGCTGGATGGGATCATCGTGTACAAAGTACTGCCCAGTATACACCGCAGAGGACAGCCAGCACGAGTTATAGCCTACGAACACGGCGATACGGCTCATCGCGGTTTCATGGTTTGATGTGGTGCACACCTACAGGATAATCAGTGATAGTTGGCTCCACTGGTCAACTGCCCCCCTTTTGATTATCTCCCAAGCGCTTTTCATAAGTACATCATTCGCTCCTATGCGGCGCTCTTTCCCTATCTATAACTCCCTCTCACCCCCTCGGCTCCCTTCCCATATACACCTTTTAAATACTCCCTCCTCTCTTCCCCTCTACCCCCTATACAACCCCTTCCTCCCAATAACATCCTCCACCCCCTCCGTAACAACCCCGCCACCGTCTCCCCCGCCTTCACCCTCCTCCTAACCTCACTCGAACTTACCTCCCCCCCGCTAGCTTCCACCACCTCCATCCCCCCACCCATTCCCTCCTCCCCCCATTCCTCTCCATCTCCCCCACCTCCCAGACTCTCAATCCACCTCCTCTGCTCCCCCTCTTCCTCCTCCCCCCCAGCGCGCAAATGCACCCTCACGCCCCCCTCAAACAGTGGCCCTAACCCCGATAAACTAGGGGGATCGTAGTACCGCACCTCCAGCAGCCGTTTGAGCGTGTCGAAACCGAGGATGAAGACTTTCTTCGCACCCTCATACGTCGGTTCTTCTGCGATAAGGCGCGCTTTGTCAATGAAGAGGGCGTGGGGCGTGAGGGCGATGTTGACACCCTCCCCCTTCCTTTCCTCCCTCGCGCCCTGGTTCCCAACCACATCCCCAGCCAACACTCGCATCATCGTCACCCTATCCTCCCGCCCCGCTTCGACATTGGGTTTATCTGCGTTCGTCGTCGCTAGCAAGAGTAACTCGCGCCGTGGATGTGGGTACCTCCCCTCATCCTGTGAGAAATTGCTGAGCGCACGAGATGCAGGTGCGCAGTTGTTGGGGGGTTGAAAGAGGAGTCAAGGATGAAGAGGGTTTTTGGCTTTTTAGATGGTGGGGGAGGGGGTGTGAGGATTTGAAGCGGGGGAGGGAGAGGGGCATTGTTTGTTGTATATATATTGTATTGCAAAAAGCAGAGGGGGTAAGATATGAGGTGGTGAGAATGCGGGTGTGAAGACTGGGGAAGCTGCGCTGTGATACTCGAGACGCCATGTGCTCTAACCAGTGATGTTTCTCGCCCCATCAAGGCCAGAAATTGTTGTAAGCTCGGCCCCCACGAGCACGTGACGGCCAGAAACGCCGTGGCTGTTGGAGAAAGATGCCGGAGCCTGGGGAATACGGGCACTTTAGGCCCAGGAAATTGGGATTTTCCCAGGCTACCCGTCGGATTCTCCATTTGGGACTCGGGGTGGATTGGCATCGGGGTGATCGTAATACTATCCCCCCCCCTGAATGATTGTAACGACCCCCTATTTTGAAGTTTGTGGAAACCCACTTATAGCGATCGGTTTAGGTAAAAAGGCGTAAATAAGATGAGATCACTGGCAGAGGCCTTTTGACAAAATAGTAGATGGTGACAATCATTCAGGGGGGGGGATAGTAGAGCGCTTTAGCAGTAACCCTGTTTAGTGCTTACTGTAGTCCACTGTAAGGCCTAAATAGGCAATATAGAATGAGTTGGAATCGAGGCTTTGAAAAGTTGTGATCTTCGTGATTTTCGTGAGTTCACCTATGACATGACAAGGGAAATTACGAAACCAGGAGGTTTCTCCCCCACCGCAGAAAACCCTAGTACATAGGTTTACGCCCATGCATATATGCAAATCAGTGCAAATGCTTTCCACCACGAGATTATGCGAAGCGACTCCGAGTTTTTTCAGACTAGCATCTACGAAATCGATCAGATCATTCATGAAAAGGAATTGGATGAGGATGCAGAAACACTTCACCTCATCCAACAGAAACTCCCGCATATGCACCGAAGCTCTGCCGATGTCTTTTCAAAGTCGGAATCAGACCGGATCCCTCTGCACCGCATATATGACCATAAGATACAGCTCGAAGCTCCTTTACCAAACGCCTTCTCCCCGCTATACCGACAAGGCACCGAAGAGCTTAAGGCTACCAAGCAATACCTGCTGGAAAACCTGGAAAAGGGATTCATCGTCAACAGCAACAGCCCCTTCGCGTCCCCTATCTTATTCGTAAAGAAAGCGGATGGCAAATTAAGATTTTGCATCGATTACCGGAAGTTAAATGGCCTCACCCGGAATGATCCCTACCCCATCCCGTGTATCAACGAACTACTAGGACGGCTGTCGAAAGCCAAAATCTTCACGAAGCTAGATATTAGACAAGCCTTCCATCGTATACGGATGCACCCCGACTCAGAAGAGTACACTACCTTTCAGACTCGCTATGGAACTTACAAATGCAAAGTGTTGCCGTTTGGCCTGACGAATGGTCCCGCAACCTATCAGCGGTATATGAATGACGTCCTGATGCAATATTTAGATGATTTCTGTACCGCATACTTAGACGACATCCTAATCTATTCAGAGGACCCTACGGAACACATAGAGCATGTGCATAAGGTCCTACAGCGTCTACAAGAAGCTGGACTCCAGGCAGATATACAAAAATGCGAGTTTAACGTTACTAGGACCAAGTACTTAGGATACATCCTGACTACTTCCGGTGTCGAAGCAGACCCTGACAAAATTGAACCACTTCATAACTGGATCCGACCGACCACGGTTACGGGTGTGAAATCCTACCTAGGATTCTGTGGGTTCTACCGACAATTCATTCGGGATTTCAGCAAGATAGCCAATGTTACGATATCAAGTGCGCCTTGCAGCTCGAGTGGGGGTTCAGGGGTGTGGGGAGCTTTCCGGGGTTGGAGCGAAGTTTTCAGTTGTGGAGTGAATTCTCAGAACTGGTCTCGCTAAAGAGAATTCACTCCACAACAACATAGCTGTATATAGATCGAGCCACTGCTCGAGTGCTCCTCTTCTCTTTCCTTTCTTCTCTAGATTGAGTTTAATTCATAATACCCAACTGGCGCCCTATGCCTTGGTGAACCGTGACAGCCAAGCCCCTCACTACTATCACTAGTCCTTCGGAGCCGTTCCTGTGGACAGCTGAATGCGAGGCTGCTTTCAAAGAGTTGCGGTGATAACTCCTAACTGTACAGGCACTTCACCACTTCAACCCCGAATTGCCTACGAAGCTGGAAACAGACTCCTGCGATGGGGTCGTAGCCAGTGTCCTGTCCCAAGAACACCCTGACAAGTGATGGTACCCCGTAAGCTTCTACAGTCACGTCTATCCGGACATGAGATCAACTGGGAGATCCACGACAAGGAACTATTCGCAATTGTGAAGCCTTCGCAAAATGGAGGCCCGAGTTGGCCTCGGTACAACACCAAGTCGATGTCTACACTGATCACCGCTCGCTGGAATACTTCATGTCAACTAAAGTTCTCACCGTGAAGCAGGTTCAGTGGATGGAACTACTCTCCAACTTCAACTTCTGCATTACGTACACCGCGGGCAAGAATAACCAGAAGGCAGATATTCTAAGTGTCATACTGACATTCGTTGCACTCAGTTTGCTTCAAACTCAAGAGCAAACTTGGAAATCTCCTCCTCAAACC
Organism: Pseudogymnoascus destructans; assembly: GCF_001641265.1. Taxonomy (NCBI): domain Eukaryota; kingdom Fungi; phylum Ascomycota; class Leotiomycetes; order Thelebolales; family Thelebolaceae; genus Pseudogymnoascus; species Pseudogymnoascus destructans. Next base: position 459,937 of record NW_020167543.1, on the reverse strand, counting down.
TACAAGTCACTATACATATTTTGGCTTATCACACCAACAACAAGAGCAATACTACTCAACGATTGCTACAACCATCTATGATTCATTACACGTCATCGCTCCTTAGTTACTGGGCCGATATTACCACATAGCATATCTCTACAACCCTCTATGATTCATTACATGACATCACTCATACTACCACATGACATATCTCTACCAACTAGAGGCCTAGGAGCATGAACGATAGCTACGAACCTCTATGATTCATTACATGTCATCGCTCTTTAGTTACCCACAAGATTGGTTAAGTTATGACATAATTTGTCTATGACATAATTTGTCTATGACATAATTTGTCTATGACATAATTTGTCTATAGGGGTACTCTGACCTTGGACCTCCTTTTACTTCCTATAGGCTACGAACCTAAGAGATGGTTCTATGGGATTCTCTTACGTCGACTACAGTTACAAAGCCTGGTAAGTCATGGAAAGTCTTGGAATATGAGAGAACTACACTCCTTTAGCATAAATAGGATTGCCCTTTCCTTAAGAAAGGGCAAGCAGACAATACAGTAAATCGACTATCACATACTTCCATGTCTTTTCCAAGCTTCCAAGCATTCATCTTGTTACTCCTTGTTTCTGAAAAGTCAGTGAGGTGTTAACCTCTGACTTACCCCTGAGTTCCCAGACTCAACATTTGTTGCAACTTGTCTGAACCACTTCACTACATCACACACCTGATTGCTGCGTTGTGGAATAGTCTAAGCTACGACCCTTTGGCTCTGTTTTCTAAGACAGTGTGTTGTCTTAGTAAATTCATGCCTTCCTTGGGTGGCTAGATTCTCACATCTGGTGCACCCACCATTACACTAAGCTGAAGAGACCAAGACTTGGTAACGCAGCAGAAAGTCAAGCTTGATGTAGGGTGAGGGTATTGTTAGGTCCAAGCCGTCTGCACCCCCACATAAGCACCGAACTTGCTGAGAGCTACATAGCATCCATTAATTCGATGGCACCTCCAAGCCCCAGATGCCTTTCAATTTAATAGAGGTGCTATGTGCAGACAATCAAAAGTCGTTTACCGAGACTCGTGCGAAACAACCCCTACCGGATGGATTCACGATGAACGACCAGCTCCTCCTGTACAAAGGCCGCCTATGTGTGAATCGCCACACTGACCTATTTACGAAACTGATCCGAGAAGCGCATGACCAAGTGTCGTCAGCACATCCAAGTGGAAGGAAAACCTAACAATTGCTCGCTCCAAAGTATCATTGGGTCGGGATGGAAGCGGACTGTTTACGGTATGTATGAAACTGTGTAACATGCCGGCTTTCTCACACCAATGTCACTAAGCAACAAGGATTCCTACACCCGCTGCCCGTACCCGAATATCCTATGCAACACCTCACCATGGACTTCAAGGAGTTCCCAAGGGACAAGCATGGATACGACAGCATCTTGGTGTTTATGGACCGACTCGGAAAGAGTTTGGTAACCATACCTTGCTACAAAATCACAACTGCCCGGAAAATGGCACAATTGTTCATCGAATGGATATACCGATTCGGACACACTCCGGAGTCAATTGTAAGTGACCGCGGACCCAAATTTGTATCATCCTTTTGGCAGGCCAAAGAAAAAGCCAAGATGGCTGACCGAAACCCAGAAGACTATGAGTCTATAAATGAGAAAACAACCTTGGCAGATGAGTCTGAGAAGAGAGATGAACTTCAAGATGACTTCCTCGAAGCCCAAGAAGATTTCAAGAGGATGGGCAAAACAGCTCAAGAAAGACACCAGTCTATACTATCAAATGGCCACCAGATGAGGAATTGGAATGTCAACACCTACACTGAATTCCAAAAGCTGTCACCTAGCAGCCAAGAGTACGCCTGGTCAATGTTGAAAGCCATTATGAAGGACTACCTCATCATCGGTCAAGCTTCTGATGCTACTATTGCAGAGCGAAATGATGCTATTCTACAGCTCCAAGAAGAAATCAAGACAAGGATGAAAAGATTACTGAACTGCAAGGCATTCAAAAATATCTTGAGAATACAGCTCCTATTCGCAATGCAGCACCTCGCCAGTCTGCTCGCATTCCGGATCCTCCTATTCTTACGGATGGGATTGAACCAGCTTTTGAAGACTGGGTTGTGAAGATCCGACTCAAGCTGGAAGCCAACATCGACCACTTCCCAAATGACAAGATGCAGATGAGTTATCTCCAAAGCAGACTAGTAGGACTCGCAGTTCATCATGTGAACCCAAGGCTTCGCATTACCTCACCAAACATGCTTCAGTCAGCAGAAGAAATCCTCCAACTCCTCGAGAAAGTGTTTAGCGACCCCGATAGGAGACACACTGCACAAACTGAGTAATACCAAGGCAAGAATACCTTCACAACATTCTGGGCTGAATTCCAGAGACTCACTGCAGAGCTGGACTACTTAGAAGAGACCTTGCTTGACGATCTCTGATTTAAAATCAACCAAGGCATGCAGAAAGCCCTTGTTGCAGAAGTGGGAGCTACCACCCTAGATGAATTCGCGAAGAAATGCATGCTTGTGGACCAAAACCTATAGAGAATTCAAGAAAAGGAGAAGAGAATGAAGCCACAGCCGTTCGCCTACCAGAAGCAGAGTGGCCAGAGCCCTACTGCTAGTACTGCTGTTGAAATAGTGGCACCACAGAAGAAGATCTACCGCTCTCCCCACCAAGATCCTGAGAAAGAATCACTCATGAAGCTTGGCAAATGCTTCCATTGCCACGAAAGCGGCCATCATGCTCATGACTGCCCTCAGAGACAGAAAGGCAGACTCAATGAGATCTCTGATACTGAGGATCCTACCCAGTATGAGCCGGGAAAAGAATAGCCTCTAGAAAAGACGTCGCTAGAGGTTCTACAGCAAGAATTGCCTCCTCTGCCTCGTCATTATCCCATTTCGACTATGACACTCCATTCTTAGCTACCTGCAGAATAGTAAGGAATCAAATTGTCATGCAAGCCTTAATGGATAGCGGTGCAACAGGTGGAAGCTTTGTGAATGCTGTTGACGCAAAACGAATTTGTGAAATTGAGAACATCTCTCCTATCCAACTTATAAAACCAAAGAACATCGAAGGATTTAATGCAGTTGCAGCACCTACAGTTATGCATGCTATATACCCTCGACTACAAATTGGAGATCACGTTGAAACTCTATGCCCTCTATTCATTACTACTCTTGGGAAACATTCTATCATTCTTGGGAAAGCTTGGATGAAGCAGCATGGAGTCATACTCAATATGGTAAATGACCAAGTCATCTTTACAAAGGGTCACTGCCAGCACACTACACCAACAGACACTTTAAGAAAACTACAAGTCCCCAAGTTGAGAAGGAAATGCAAGATAAAGAAGCTCCGAAGCCAGCCCTCCAACCTCATTATAAGAACAAGAACAAATGCACTGTTACAATGATTGGAGCTGCACCATTCAATATGCTTCGGAAGCAGAAAGAAGCTAAGGTTTTTGCAGTATCATTTAAAGATATACTCGCTGAACAAGCAAAGGAGGAATCGAAAGAAATCGACCCAAAACTGATCCTACCAAAGGAGTTCCATAAATATCTCGATGTGTTCTCAAAACAGGCTGCAGACAAGCTCCCGCCTTACAGATATGCAGACCATCACATTGTGTTAGAAGGGACCTCGAAACTAGGGCATGCACCACTCTATAACATGTCTCGATAAGAGCTTGATCTTGTGAAGAAATACATGGAGGACAATCTTACCAAAGGATTCATCGAAGCTAGCAAAGCACCATTTGCCTCACCTGTGTTATTTGTACGCAAACCAGGAGGTGGACTTCGATTTTGCATAGACTACCGTAAACTAAATGCGATCACAAGGAAAGACTCATACCCACTTCCCCTCATTGATGAAACATTGGCTCAAATCACGGGTGCCAAATATCTTACAAAGATTGATATTAGACATGCCTTTATTCCAACGATATATGAATGAAACATTAATGGAATACATAAACAAATTCGTCACTGCATACATGGATGATCTTCTTGTCTATAGCACAAGTAAGGAGGAACATGTTAAGCATGTCAAAATGGTTCTACAAAAGCTTCGAGAAGCAGGACTACAAGCAGATATAGCAAAATGCGAATTCTTCGTTCAAGAGACAAAATTCTTAGGACTCATCATTGGAGTTAATGGAATTCGCATGGATCCTGGAAAGGTGAACACTATACTCGATTGGAAAGCACCAAAAACATTACGGACACGCAAGCTTTTATCGGATTCTGTTGTAATAGTCACATGATCTCACGTGATCTCCGTACGGATTATCGGTAAAGCCAAGTATAGGTTACATAGTCAGGAATACATACATTTATTACTCAACAGTTATGAGCCCGGAGCACATCGAGGTCGCATTTTGAACGTCTTCGAACATCGTACAGCCCTCAAACCCCTCCTAGGAGTCGATCACCATCATAATGGCAACCCTACAGAAGGTGGGGGTGGTCCTCACCAACCAAAAAGACTGGGATGAGTGGCTAGAGACGATTAAGACAGCTTCAATGAAGACAGGAGTGTGGGGTTATATTAATCCAGAATTAGATGACCCCCCTATCCTTGTACCACCTGTTAGGCCAGTTCCTAACTTTCGTACAGACTGCAGCTCAGGCCGGTAGTGGTGTGGTCCCTCAGACTACTCCACGGGTGTCAACAAGAGCAACATCAAGTCAGACAGCCCAACCATCAATCAAAGCCTCTCAACCAATCGTACCAATTACGTACGGATATCTCACAGACGACCAGAAGGAAGAGCTTCGAAACCTACAAGCGGACTTCCAATATGATCGAAAAATATGGGAGAAACAGGAGGAAGCAATTCAGGGGCTACGGTCTAAGATCCAAGAAACTATTAGACGGGACTTCCTACCATACACATACAATTGGTGATACTCCATACGAAATGCTAGTAAGGCTTAAGGAGCGGTTTGCACCAACTACACGAGCTAGGCTTGAGGAATGGAGGAGTGAGTGGGCAAAAGCATCCAAAATACAAAGAGGAGTAGGCCTTGAAGAGTGGCTCCTAAAATGGGAGACCCTCTACACACAAGGCAGTACGCTCCAAGCACCAGAGGTTATTGACCCTCACGATGCGATATATTACTTCCTCAAAGCAATAGGACCCTGCGAATTTTGAGGCCCATGGACATTCAAACTCAACAAAGGGACAAAGGAATATGAGTTTGAGGAGGTCGTATGGACTTATCGAATCAACCAGAGACAGGTAAAATATGACCAGAAGTCTCGGGGGGAACATGGAGTTTTCGCAACACAAGAAGGCAATAATGAGACATCTGCTACCCTTCAGAACCGTATGAACAACCTACAACAAGGACAACAGGGTTGGAATAACGGGAAGAAGAACAAGGAGCCCCGAACAGATTGCCCTTGTGGCTCTATCCATAAGTGGAGGGACTGCTTATATGTCATGAAGTCGAAGCGTACGAAGTCATGGAAGCCAAACCGAGACATTGAAGCTAAAGTTGATGCCTACATAAGTGAAAAGCCAGGCTTTCAATACTGCATTCAAAGGGCAATAGACCAGGACAAGGTGAACGGAGGACAAACCCGTATGAACCAGGATCTACCTGTTTCCTTTGCAACAGCCTTCCAAGTCACTCAAGGTCTTACCCTCTCAACCTATGAGCTTGCAAGGAGCACAATCCTTGATTCTGGAGCTACAATTCATGTCTGTAATGACCGTACGAGGTTCTACAACCTAAAGGAATGTGAGGATGGAAACTACCTCTTAGCTGGAGACCAGAGAGTAAGGATTGAAGGGTTCAGGTCCGTGGACATCAAAGTCCAGGTTGGAAAGGACACAAAGTCTGTACGAACCATAACACTCCAAGAAACAGCCCTCGTTTCCTCATTCCACACCTCTGTTGCATCCTTAAAATGATTCATCCAAAAGGGAGTCCATTGGAATACAGCTACAGAAGGACTCACGTACGAAGGAAAGCCATTCTGCAACACTCCAGTTATCCATGGACAATGGGTCCTTGAATATATTAAGAATGACAATACAAAAGTCCTTCAAAACACAGCCCTATCAACGACTCAAGTGCACCAAGATGCTATTCTATCCTTGTACAGACCTCACAAAGACCTAACAGGCACTGCAAAGGAGTGGCATAATCGAATGGGCCACCTTAATCAAAACGCAATAAGGAAGCTCCAAGAGAAGACCCAAGGGGTTATTATCACAGACATGGATTCATATGACACTAACTGCAAAGTCTGCCGCCTTACCCATGCTACAAAAAGGATCTCCCGAAGATCTACACCACGGTCACAGATCCCTTATGAGAAGGTGCACCTAGACCTTATCAAAGATAAGGCAGGGAAGACTGTCCGCAAGCGAGTTCCTATTGCATTGAACTGGACCACGGAGCATGCGCTCATCTTCAAGGCGTTGAAAGATGCTGTGTGTCAGACATGTGTGATCGCTGGTAATGAAGATCTCCAATATCATTTGGCGACTGATGCCAGTAAGACCGGTTTAGGCGGGGTGCTCTATCAAATTGTCGACTCCAAGGAGTGTGTAGTAATGTTTCTCTCATACCAACTCACTGAGGCCCAGTCACGCTGGCACACAACAGAACGCGAGGGTTTCGCGGTATTCAAATGCGTTGAGGAAGCGAGCTGGCTTTTGCAAGGTTCCAAATTCCCGATCCGTGTTTACACTGATCATTCCGCGCTCCTAACTGTCTTGAAATCTGATGATCCGCACGGGAGAATTGCGCGGTGGCAGTTCTTTCTGTCGAGGTTCGACATTGAATATGTCCATGTTCCCGGTCGCGAGATGGCAGTGGCCGATGGCCTGAGCAGATACAACAAAGTCGCCATGTCCCCCAGGGAATCTGTCAACAGTCGCTTATCATTCTTTGATGTTGAATATGGGTCTGACGAGGAAGTTGATCTCCCTGTACTGGCTGCGGAAGTCCGACCACAACCGAAGTGGCTGCCCCAATATGCCCCCCTTGATCCCACCACGTTGGGCGCTCAGGACATTCTTAAAGGCTGGGAAGCCTGGGTTGATGATCCTTGGTATGGAGATGTGGTGAAGTACAAGGCTTTGAATGCATTCCCTCTTTATTGCGAGCTGAATCCATCTCAGCGGCGCCACCTCCGAAGACTTGCCATAAGGTTCATCCTTTGGGACTCTCCCGAGGGACCTCGCCTCATCTATGTTGAGAAGAATGGCGCGAAGTCCAGGTGCATTCAAGAGAACGGCATAGAAACTGAACTCCGAGTTCTCCACAACGTACATGGGCATTTTGCTTCTGGTATCCTTCGCAAAGAAGTTGTCGGCAAAGCCTACTGGCCGACCCGCATGCACGACATTGAACAATATTGTTGCTCTTGTCCAATGTGTCAAATGGTGGGCCCTCTGAGGCCGTCTGAGGGAATTACCCCGATCTTCGAGCTTATGCCGTGGGATATGCTCGGTATGGACTACATTGGTCCCATTTTCCCAGTCTCTAGGAATGGTAACCGGTACATAATCATTGGTGTGGACTATCAGTCCAGGTACGCGCTGGGAGACCCGACCGCAGCAGCTGACTCCGCGTCCACCATACGTTTTCTTGACCGACGCATTGTGACCCCGTTTGGTTCTCCACTTACACTCTACACGGATAATGGATCCCATTTTACGTCGCCCGCTGTGCGCCAGTACTGTGACAGCGAGGGCATTCGGATGGTGCATGCCCCTCGGTCCCATCCCGCATCAGTAGGACTCTCGGAGCAATTTGTTCAGTTAATCTTGTCCGTGTTCCGGAAAATTTTACAGACTCAACCAAGCCTACTCGAGCAATGGGACGAGCTGTTACCGCACGTCTTTAACGTCCTAAATACCAAGCAAGTGTCTGTTCATGGATTTTCTCCCGCAGAATTGCTCTTTGGTTTCCAGCCTCGCTTCACGCCAGAAGACATTGCTGTTGATCAAGCTATCCAGAGAGAGGTCATTTCTCGACCTGATTTTGTCCCTCGTTTCGATGAAACTCCAAATGTGTCTGCCGTTGCTATCCGTTTAGCCAAGATTGATGAGATGCGAGACACTGCCAATGCTATTCGATTGCGCCGTCAACTGCAACAAGGGGAGGCTTCGAAATCCGAACTTGAGCGCAAGCTCAAAATGAAGAAGGGCGATCTCGTCCTTCTCCGCCGCCTTGCTCAGGACAACAATCACTCTCACAAGATCGAACCAAGATGGCTCGGACCTTTCAGGATCTCCAAGCTGACACCCGAAAATAAGTCGGCATTTATTCAGGAAATACATTCTGGAATAATCAAGGGGAAATTCCATGTGAATGACTTGAAACCGTTTGTTATTCGCGAACAACATGGGACCCGGGATGAGCCTTGGCAAGACATAATGGCACGGAATGAGGACAATCGGCTCCGAGTCCAACGCAAACAGAAATTAGCAGATCAGGAGATTCGTCGACGTGCTGCCATCCAACGGGAAATGGGAATTCCATTCCACGACCCTGTTGAGGCCCCAGAGGAATACCAGCCACAGCATGATCCACCGTGGTGGGGAGAGTTCGTCCATTATCCTGCCGACACTGCTATGGAGGATGATCCCAACTACTGGCAGGGCCGGCAGTTGGACTTGAAACATTTGTGAGCACCACATGGTGCAGTGTGCCCTGGGATTCGGTGAGGAATCATGGGAATGTATAGGAGAAGTGTCGGGTGAGGAAATGTCGAAGGAGTAGCTGCAGTGCAGTTTGTGGGGAATGATGTGTATGTGAGCAGGTCTCAAATGTGTATATTATTATCACCTGTATTTAACAAAAGAAGCGTGTGCCATGTGCGCAAGTGCGGAAGACGAGCCATAGGGCGTTTAGGCAGTGAAGGCACTTCGGTGCCTCATTGGTGTATGTATTTCTTTCTTTTCTTTTTGTCGCAGAGTATTGTTGTCAAAGATATGATAGCGGATGATATCCGCTGGTTTGGTGGGAGTGTCGGGTGAGTGGTGTATGTAGAAGAATCAGAGTAACATCCATCGTGATGTTGAGAATAGTGAGAAGGACGAGAGGGTGATGGAGGAGTGTCAGTCGGGTGATAGCAGACAAGTGTCAGAGAAGAAAGGAAAAGATGAAGGAATCAGTAATCTTGAGAAGTGTGCAACGGATGTGAGGGAATCGAAATTGTCGAGTCTCAGATCAAGTTGAAGCGCACCAGACAACCCCAATCCACCACCAACAACAACAAACACAGGCTCACGACACAACCTCAGTGCTGCAGTTCCAGCGACTGGTAAAGTGACCATTGTTCGATGCAGTTTGCGTTTTGACCTGCCAATCACCTACATCATCAAAGTTTCAACGGATTCACAACAACACGGATTGGAACACTCGGATCTGCTGGTTACAACCTCGGTTGAAGCCAGGGTTTCTTACACGGTGCACAACCTCATCCTTGCAACTGTTCTCTTGCAACAACCTCGCTCGCATTTTGCTCGCAACCTCGCTGGTACGACTTCACACGGAGAGTCTTCCACCGACTGTTTCATTTCGACAACGTCACTGCTACAGTCACGATGGATGCTGCCGATCTCAGCCAGGAACACGAGTCTACAGTGACAACCAACGATCCCACCACGCGGTCCAAAATTAAGCACCACGCGAAAAGAATGCTCATGGTGCTAAACAACCTGTCGTCCACATGGGCGAAGATCACTACAATGACCTGCGCCGAGAGAAAGGCATTCACTTCAATTAGCATCGAAGCTGAAACTCCGGGCACATCTACGATGGATTCCTTTGTGCAGCAGTGTCAAATCATGAGGGTTTGGATGGGAATACTCGAGAATCGGTTGCAATTAGCCGCCCATCTTCAGGGAAATCTTTCACAGGAAATGCATTCTGATGACCAGGAAGATGCCGACTACGTGCAAGAACTTCAACACCATTGGAAGAATGGTCTCCAACAAGAGAGGTTTAAGGAGATCTTTGGCCGCTGCGACATGACACCACAGGTGCGCTCATTGGCAGCACTCAGGGAGAAAGTTTGGAAGACCATGGTCAAGGCATCTGGGCGATCACTAGAAGTGGAACATGGCGATGCAGCGCAGTCTACCCAGTGTTACGGCTAGTAACATGATGTCATGGTTACAGGGCCAGGGCCTAGTAACGTGACGTGTGAGTCACATAACGTGACGTGTGAGTCACAGTGGGAAGCGGGGTAGGCTGCCATGTGACGGGGCTAATGGATAGTTGCAGAAACTAGTGGATATTGGATAGTTGAGCTATCCACGAACTATCCTGAATATCTAGCTATCCGCCAACTATCCAGATTACCCATGAGGCACGATGCCACTATATAAGTAGATAGTATTTCCTTAGATAGGAGCTTCGTGCTCAACTCAATACAGTATTTGTTATATACTAGTAACGTGTTACTTGGAAAGCCTTTGTGTCTAATCCCCTGCCTCCTCTGTCAAGTCAACCTTACGCAAGAAACCTCTGTGTCTTCTATCATTTAGAAGTCAGCGTTACACCAGCTGGGAGCGGTCGGCGTGAGCACAGAGAACCAGGAGATCGGTCCAGGTTCAGGGGAAAGTAGGGGTGAAGTCAGCACAGCACCGAAGTCACTCAGCATGGCGAACAAGTCACTTTCATCAACTCTAGCCGAGAGGACGTGGACATTTCAGAAAACATTGGAGACTGACGCGGGACCGGTATCAGTGCGGGCACGCATGGGAAAACGGAAATGGCCTGATATCGTCGAGGTTGACAAACCTGCCCAAGACATCAGAGCAGTAAAAAAACAGATGACGCGACCAGTTGTGCCGGACAATCAAGGAAAATCCCACGTTGCTGCTCTAGACGATGAAAATTCAAATTTTATCGCTGCAGGACCAAAGAAACCGAAGGACCAAAGGAAGAATCTGCACAAACCTGCACCATCGCAAGCAGAGAAAGAACTCATATTTCCTGCAATCGACCCGTCTATAATTCCGGAGAACGAGAGACTTGATGTCTTGGAAGTACTCCAACTCGGGAACAAGTTCATGCGAGCACCACCAAAGCAGAAAGGTGTAGTTCACGGAGTGACTGCGGGATACCTGCGCCACCAAGCAGCTCCGTACGCATACAGTTATCGAGGAAAGCTCAAAGCCGCATACTGGCCCTACCGGAAGGCGTGCAACAAGGATGGACAACAGATCTTGTCAGACGCCAGGATTCGACAGCTATGCTCAGGTCTCAATAAAGACCACGAACTACTCCCATCACGTATAACTCAAAAGGACGTGTCTACCAACGGGCACAGAAGGAGTACCTGGAGTCCCGGGATGCAGCATCAGGCAAATTCACAGTGAGAAAGACGACAGACGCTCCGGTTTTAAACCAATTTTCACAAGTGCAAGGACTAGCGGCCGCGATTCTCGACGAAAGAAACGAGTTTGCCCTCAAGAAGTTGACCGGAAAAGAAATTGGGACAATGAAGCTGAGCGCCGCAAGAAAAAATGTGGTGGCTCGAGAAGCACAAGCTCTTGAGGAACAAGCGCGCGGAATGCGAGCTCAGCAGCAAGTAACAGCCCTAGTGCGAAAGAATTTGAAACGCGAAGTTGCCCACGCGACGGAGAGGAAGGATCAACGGATTGAGGAATTGGAGTCAAGTCTCCAAGAAGTGGTTCACCATGCGCAGCAAGAGATCTCTGACGAAGTCATCAAGCGCGAGGCCGCCATGACTGAATTGGCTGAAGAAAATGCACTTTTACGATTGATGCTCGGCATGGGGGAATGACGGGCTGGAGTTATGGCTAGTGTTCCGAAGGATGGGGACAGAGTGATACAGGAGGGATGAGAGCATGGTTATTCAGCATGGATTTCGGTGATAGACAGTTTGAGAGGCATTGATTGTGGTCAGTTGAAGCTATTCGGAAGATTCAGATGGTGATTCGGGACCCAGTGGGGGTGAGTGTGAGGCAATTTCATACTTAGCATTAGTCAGCACATCACGTGCTAGGAGAGGCCATTCTTATGGCCGGTCTTCGGGACACATAGAATCACAATATCATCATAATCGCCTCATGAATAACAGCCCCTTGCAATAATCGTGACAACGTAAGTCGTGGCGTACTGGCGGTGTAAAAGGTTTAGCTTAGTCAGCAGAATTAGCTCGGGAGAATGGCCTCATTACGGCTGGTGCTCGGAAGTAGAACTTAGAAATATTATCACCATCAGCCCACAAATACAACAGCCCCTACCTAGTATCGTGACAATCTTGGGGTCTTGCCCGAGACTATGATAGGTAGGGGCTTTCGGGTGATGGATCACGATCTACTTGAAGCGATTCCGGAGTTAACCAGCAAGAATTAAAGCTTTTCAGAGGCCCTAGTAAGGGCAGAACACTGGCCGCAGCAGCAAGCACGTTACGGGAAGCAGTGAACACCAGTATTCGGGCGGAGCAGAATGCTGAGCCTGCGAATACGGACCACAAGGAAGCCGGGAGTATCGGAGATGTCAGAATTGTGAAACGGCAGAATCTTTGGGAAAATCAATCGAAAATCGGGGGCACAAAATCAGTTTGTGTGTGTTTGTCACAGAAATCCATTTCAAAGCTTCAATTGTTAGAAGGAGCGACACGAGATGGACTGCTGGATCGGGAGGCGGTGTAGACAGGAGTCTCTGTCTCGAACCAATCACGAGTGGCGAATGGTCAGGCGACCACAGTTGGGAAGGCACTATTTAGCGAAGCGAAGTGCTCAAAGGTCGAGTGTCGCGCACTTTTCTTCTTCATCTTCATCATCATCAGAATCAGAGAGAAGTTTTCGGAGTTTTCAGCATTACGGCCAGTGTTCACATCAGAGAAGCTGCAGAAGGCTCACTGAAGATCGAAGGTTCAAAAGTGTCATACTGACATTCGTTGCACTCAGTTTGCTATCAAACTCAAGAGCAAACTTAGAAATCTCCTCCTCAAACCTACAAGTCACTATACATATTTTGGCTTATCACACCAACAACAAGAGCAATACTACTCAACGATTGCTACAAGCCTCTATGATTCATTACACGTCATCGCTCCTTAGTTACCCACAAGATTGGTTAAGTTATGACATAATCTGTCTATGGGGGTACTCTGACCTTGGACCTCCTTTCACTTCCTATAGGCTAGGAACCTAGGAGATGGTTCTATGGGATTCTCTTACATCGACTACAGTTACCAAGCCTGGTTAGTCATGGAAAGTCTTGGAAAATGAGAGAACTACACTCCTTTAGCATAAATAGGATTGCCCTTTCCTTAAGAAAGGGCAAGCAGATAATACAGTAAATCGACTACCACATACTTCCACGTCTTTTCCAAGCTTCCAAGCATTGATCTTGTTACTCCTTGTTTCTGAAAAGTCAGTGAGGTGCTAACCTCTGACTTATCCCTGAGTTCTCGGACTCAACATTTGTACAACTTGTCTAAACCACTCCACTACATCATACACTTGATTGCTGCGTTGTGGAATAGTCTAAGCTACAACCCACCATTACAAAAAGGAAGAGAGTGAGAAGTTGATTCAGAGTGGGATCACTGCCAACCAGTTGGTTGTAGTGATTGAAGAATTGTTAGATTTGGTGAGAGTTGTGAGACAGAGTCTTGAAGGACATCAGAAAGTGCACAGCAGGTGTTCAACAGCAACATCAGGAGGTGCACAGTGTGCGGCAGAAGGAGAAGTTCATGGAAAAGGATTCAGCAAGCCAAGCAGCTTGTTGGGATTCTACTGGGTACCGTGAGCACGAGAGGTCGTTTACGTCTGATTCACATAAGGAACGAGAATGTTACGGCTAAGTGCTAGTGCTATGGCTAGCGCTTACGGCTGCAACCTCACGTGATGGATAACATTGGATATCATGGATATTATGTTATCCATGTTATCCATGGGGATTCACGGAAAGTCATGTGATGGATATCATGGATATTATGTTATCCATGTTATCCATGGGGATTCACGGAATGTCATGTGATGGATAACATTGGATATCTTGGATATTATGTTATTCATGTTATCCACGGGGATCCACAGAATATCAGGTGATGGATAACATTGGATATCATGGATATTATATAAGTAGATAGTATTTCCTTAGATAGGAGCTTCGTGCTCAACTCAATATAGTATTCTTTACAATACTGTAACGTGTTACTTGGAAAGCCTTTGTGTCTAATCCCCTGCCTCCTCTGTCAAGTCAACCTTACGCAAGAAACATCTGTGTCTTCTATCGTTTAGAAGTCAGCGTTACAGAGAACTTGAAGATCTGAGTTGTTTGTCTCTAGATCAGATCAATATGGCTGGAATCAGTGGAACACCAGCGGCTGTGTTCCCAGCAGGTGATGCCCAGGCATTTATTGCAGAGGCGAAATGCATCAATTGAGCTGATCTGAAGGTCCTAAGTTTGCGAATGGCCCAGCTCAAGATGTTCAAGCCTTCGTGGAGGCAGTCTCGTGGAAACACAGGATTACTCGAGCACAATTTGAGAAGATGTCGGTTGATGAAAAAACGGAGTTGGATGAGTTCCTTGTCTTGTACCTATTCAGCAAGCTAGATGGAGAACCCGCCCAGTGGTGGGCAAATTTGTCCAAGGACCAGAAGGTTAATTTCAAGAAGGTTTCAGAGTTATTGCTCGCTCGATATGGATGGGACGAAGTCTGTCAGAAGAGATCCCAATGGCAAGGAGTGGCAGCTGAGCTGAACAACCTGCACCAACGTGGTCAAAATTTGGCGGATTATGTGGCCGAGCCAAGGACATCCATACCAGGATTACGACCGACCAGAAGCAGACATTGAGTGATAATTTCGTTAATAATTTGACAGATCCCGGATTTGCGAATGTGTTACGGGCTCTTATGTCTCGCGAGGACATGAGCTTTCTACAGATCTTAGATACTGTAATCGACATGCAGGGACCGACTTATGTTGAGAAGAAACCTGATCATGAGGAGACGGTGGAGGAATCCAAAAGTGTCAGCAAACTCATGAAAACCATGGCATATGCAATGGAAAGGTCCCAAGGTTTCCAGAGTCGTGGGAACTCTCGCAACAATTCGCGCCTGCAGGATCAAGGAAGCTTCTTGCCTCCTCATATGTCTCAACCTCAGCGTCAAGAGCTGGAATACCAGCCATACTCAGGAAGACCTCAGGGACAGGGTTCCTTAAGTCAATTCCAGGTCCAGCATTATGAACAATGTGAGACGTCTGAAAAGGCTTTGCAACAGTCTTATGCTCCCCCTCCACAGTACCAAGCATTGCATCAGGTTCAGCAGCAACGTCAGGCACAATGGGGCTCATCTGCACCACAATTCCAAGGACGTACCAGGGCACAGGATGGACAGGGATACCGTGGTGGAAATGCAAAGACCCAACTGCAGTGCTTCAAGTGTGCCCAGTTTGGGCATTACGCCCTGGACTGTATGAATGCACCTGCATCAGAGAGTGCGCAACAAGCTGCTCATGACCTTGCAAATCAAAGATGTGAGGCCCTTGATTTTCACCAAATCGAGGGCGAGCATCCATTCTCCCTTGCGAGGGTCGTGATTGAAAGTGAAGAGACTAGCACGTTGTAACGTCTACTAGCCCATTATGTTAAGAGCCCTTAGCATTTAATATCATATATGAACCCAATGCGATGTAATGTCAGTGGCAGCCGCCATCACCATCCAACTCCTGCGTCACATCAGCCAAAGCGTGCCGGGAAGCTGGATTCTGCACATTTGTAGGCACATCAATCGCTGGATTACAAGAAAAGAAATCCGCTGGCTTCAACAGGAGGCGTATCTTCTCCGTCGGCATGACAGGAAATTCTTCCACTCGAGGAATATGCGTCATCCCCATAGTCACCCAGACTACCAGATCCTCATTCCCGCACGCCCTCACCCCTCGTCACATAGCTAGAGACCCCATCAGTCTCCTCATACGAATTCGTAGTCCATTTCCCTCCAGCCCAGAGATCGCCATCGCGGTACTTGGAGACCCAGAGGTGGTGCTGAGCAAACTTGGCCCTCTTCGCCGCCACGGACGATGGATGGGTGAGAAGCAGCTGCGGAGGGGGCGCGACTACCTTATATCCCACGGGATTCCCAGATATTCCGTTGATTTTGCCCTCATTTACGATTTTGAACGTCCGGTTTCGCAGAGGATCTGCGTCTTCGAACCCAGACTTCTCTACATGCCTTTTCCGCACCGCCCATGCGTTTCCGTAGGTGTTGACTTCATCGTCAAGGGGTAATAGAACCGCCTCCTCCACCTGCATATAGTTCTGGTGCCCGTCGATAGCTGGATCGACTCGCACGCACATCATATGCTGGTGATTCTGGGCCAGGACTCGAGGGGAGACAACAGTGCCCCATCGCGATGATGACCCAGGATCCATGAGACTAGTGGACAGGATTCCTGTTGCACTGATCTCATATGTTAGCCCGGCAGCCTGATCGAATCTTCAAGCCATGATATAATCGTAGTTTCCCAGACTCATAGTAGTCTGTATAACTAAGACGCGGGATCGAGCAGCCACGACGGCCCCGGTCATACCCTTTGTATGCTTCCACAAGACCCCGCCGTCCTCTTCGTGGAGACATGGCATTGGGCATCGTAATTGCCTTCCCCTCCATATTATTAACAATCCCATCGAAATAGTAGATGCGTGTTTTTGCGTAAGGAAAAGGGGGAGGAAGTCCAACTTAAATGAACAATATCTCAACCATACACTCCTAGTTAATGG
Organism: Pseudogymnoascus destructans; assembly: GCF_001641265.1. Taxonomy (NCBI): domain Eukaryota; kingdom Fungi; phylum Ascomycota; class Leotiomycetes; order Thelebolales; family Thelebolaceae; genus Pseudogymnoascus; species Pseudogymnoascus destructans. The sequence continues at coordinate 443,151 of NW_020167543.1, read as the reverse complement.
ACCAAAAAAATGCACACTATCATCAGCATTAAATAATATTTACCGACGGACCAGTAGTACAGCCAACGCTACACAGTCTCATGTAGGTAGTGCAAGTAGGTTCAGAGGCGAGCTGAATATGCATATCTTTGCCTCTCCCCTAGCGCGTCCCGCCCTTCTTTTCCAGTCCAATGAAGGACGACGGCATAAGTGGAAGTTATCTGTTCTCGTTAGTTTCGTGTATCCCAAACTAGACCTCGGATCAGCATCGTAGCTACCACCGGATGTAACAGTAGGACTACGGCCCTAGCACGCACATCAACTTTGAGTATACTGAAGGCCATTCTCGCCATGATATCGTCTCATGAGGCTGGTGTTAATATGAGAAGATAGGGGGTATCAAGGGCGGAGATCTCTTCAGTTCACTTGAAGGAAGCCATAGGCGGCCAGTGGCAAAGTCTCAGATAATGGCAACGTTCGGGTTATGTTGATAAAATTCAAATTTAAATTCAAATCAATATTAACACTGAAGCTGTAACATGAACTGGGAAGATAGTTGAAATATAGTTCGCACTTGCTGGTGAGTTCGAGGTGAACTCAGTACAAGCAAGTTACCAAAGGTAGTTAGTCTGCCAATCTATATCAACGTCACGTGCCGAGCTCCACTCGAGCTCCAGTGACGCGCCGCCCATTAAGAGCTGGTCGCGACGAAATGCACGGCGTCATCCATTGCCCCCACCACCAACCTCCAAACTGGACCTCTTGACCACTTCCAACAACGCAATCCACCATTCAATCGACCCCAGCGCGCACCTCACCGCGATCTACAAGACCAAAACAACACACCACCAAACCAATTGACCACAATAACCGCACACACCTCACCTGACAAGCAACCGCGCGCACCACCCCACAACCGCCACCATGCCATCCACCGGCATCAGCACACCCGCCTCTGAAGGCGGCACCCCGCACTACAACGAGACCGAAGCGCACAACACCACTCTCGTGACCCTTGCGGACCTCAGCGCCAAAGGCACAAGCCACTACGCGCAGCGCCAGTACGGCGAGGCCGCAGACCTATTCGCGCGCGCCGCAGAGCTGCAGGCCGAGCTGAATGGCGAGATGGACCCAGCGAACGCGGAGGTGCTGTTCCTGTACGGACGCAGCTTGTTCAGGGTCGGGCAGAGCAAGAGCGATGTGCTTGGCGGCAGGGCGGGGGGAGAGAAGAAGAAGAAGGATGTGAAGCCGAAGAAGCAGGAGGGCGGTGCGGGGTTGGCGGTTATTGCTGAGGGAGCGGAGAAGGCGGAGGAGAAAGCGGAGGAGGGGGTGGACAACAAACCGCTGTTCCAGTTTACAGGTGATGAGAACTTTGAGGACTCGGATGAGGATGAGGATGCTGAGGCGGAGGAGGAGGAGGAAGAGGATGACGAGCTCGCTACTGCGTTTGAGGTTCTCGATCTGGCGCGCGTGCTGTTTACGCGTCGTCTTGAGGAACTTGCTGCTGCCCCTGCCGAAGACGCGGGGAAGGGCAAGGAAGCAGATACGGGCGATAACTCGCTTACGCGACACGTCAAGGAGCGCATCGCTGATACGCACGATCTGCTCGCTGAGATCGCGCTGGAGAGCGAGCGCTTCCCGAGCGCCGTGGCGGACTTTAAGGCTGCGCTGGGTTTGAAGAAGGAGCTGTATGAGAAGGCATCCGAGGTGATCGCTGAGGCGCATTATAAGCTCAGTTTGGCGCTGGAGTTTGCTAGTATGACGACTACTGGGGAGGAGGGAGAGGAGGCTGCGGATGCGGCTAAGGAGGGAGTGGTGGATGAAGAGATGAGGGGAGAGGCCGCCGATGAGATGCAGAGCGCGATTGAGAGCACGAAACTCAAGCTGGCAGCGAGAGAGTCCGAGGAGGAGCAGACGGATGAGACAGCGAGACAGATCAAGGATGTCAAGGAGATCGTGGCGGAGATGGAGCAGAGGGTATGTTTTCCCGTTTCCTAGTACAGCTATCTAGACACCAGCTAACCCCCGCAGCTTACGGACCTCCGCGCACCCCCCATCGACATCAGCGCCGCCCTCAACGGCCCCCCCGGCGCCGGCTCCTCTGGCCTAATCGGTTCGATGCTCGGCGAGACGGCGGCACAAACTGCGCAGCGCGTTGAGGAGGCCAAGAAGGGCGCGACCGATCTGTCGGGGATGGTGAGGAGGAAAGAGAAGAAGGAGGTGAACGGGAATGGGAAGAGGAGCGCTGAGGAGGCGGGTGAGGGAAACGAGGAGGGTGGGAAGAAGACTAAGGTTGCGTAAATTGGCGACCTGGGTAGGGGAAGTAGGAGTATTGTTAGAATATGGGCGTTTGATGGGGGGGATATTTTCGATTTTCATGGGATATCAATGCAATGAGATGAGGGAGACGAAAAGTCAAGGCTGCGAATGGGCCATATCGACGTTGCTAGCTACTCCATCTAGCTATCTACCACGACACAATGCGAACTGTGAGTTAAGTCAAACAGTTCGCCTCTCCTATCGGCGAGCTGGATTTATCAGCGTGCTCTGCCTCGGCGTGGCTCGTGATGCAGCTTTCAGACACACACCACCACGGTCTGGAGAATTCAGCCTTGCCAATCGTCCAGCTTATCTCGTGCATTGGGCCAATCCCCAATTCACGGCACTGCGTTGTATCACCCGTGGTCCTAGGCGGCAGTCGGTAGTGAGCCCCCGGTCTGACCGGTGCAGGCCGTGCCGTTTCCAGCTGGCCGGTCGATGGGTGTGAATGGTCCTATATTGGACGAGCGGTAGGAGGAGATATTTCGGTATAGTGTATAGTGTAATATAATATATTATATTACGTGAACTTATACGATAGATGGGGTTTGTTGGGATGCACAGTACGGTAAAGTATGAGGGCGACCAGAAGCGGTGAGAAAGGTGGTTGTGTGCTGTACTATCGTGCACACCTACTCCCAGAAATGAAGTTAACCGCGCCATCCCACAACCCACCATCTCACCATCTCACCATCTTACCATCTCACCATCTCACCATCTCACCATCTCACCATCTCACCCATGAGGCTCTTTCAATACGCCCTCATCATCGCCGAAACATACGTGGATGTGATTTATCGTACTGGGTATATACATTCATGCAGATGAAAGGCAGTCATACACACAGAAGATAGACAGACATGCACAGAGGCAGCCAGACGTATACACATATATACACATACATACATGCGTTCATGCATACTCGAACTGGGTTCTTGACGCACAATACTCGACTCTCGAGTCGATTCTTCACACCTGAGACTTGACCGACCCTCAATACACCACGCGCAAGGCTGCGTCAAGGCCAAGCTAGAACTGCCAGTGCTACCCATTGATCGCTGATCGTTGATTCTCCACACCGGATCGCCACAGACAGGTGCGTCATCAGCCCTGCGACAGAAAGACTCTACAGTACTACTAAGTTAACTATGCAGACCGGGTGGCTGGTGATAGGCCGATTGGGTGATTGGGTGAGTTGAGGTTTCCTTGAGTGGATAGAGGAGAACTGACCAAGAGCGCCCAGGCATCGAGTACGACCAGTACATGGGCTCTTCCCGGTTCCCTGGAGGGGCCAGCTGATGACTTGCACCGCATCGGCTGTGGATGTGGACTCTCCATTGTTTGGATGGATTGATTATTCACCCGAGCACACTGCGCAGGGCAGTGGAGTACTACTACTGGTGCTGACGGCGGCGTTTTGTTTCGTCGTCCATACTCTCCCTCTGTCATTCATACATATCTTCATCTTCACCTCCAGCTCCAGCTCGTCTTCACCATCCGCATTGCTGTGAACGAAGACGGCGGTGCCGTTGTGCCTTACGTTGCTTCACCCACTGCCTTGCTGACATCTTCTTCGGTCTACTATCTCACTGCATCACTGTTCCAGCCCTCTCCGAATCAAGTCTCACAGCTCCTCGCCAAATCGCCACATCCTTGTCTATCTCTCACTACACCCCGCCATTCCTTCCCACACCAAAAGAAAGGCGAGGACAGAGGACCAAGGACGGACAGACAGAGACCCAGCCAAGTCTATCCGACCAGGTAAAATCCTTCCTTTTCTCGGCCTCCCTCCTCCTCCCCGAATAAATAAATATACACACATCTGTCAGCAAAGCCCCGCTATCTTTGCCTCTTTTCCTTCTTCCACGGTTCCAGAATCCCCACACAGGGGCTGAGCAGGCATTCCAGGCTCCACTTAAATATCCTTGCGGGAATTCCACCCCACCATCATCACCGTCATCTCTCATTCCCTCCTCTTCACATTCTCACGTCTTCATCTCCTCATCTTCTCACAACACCGACATCTCACACTCACACCCACCACAGCCATGCCTGAGATTGTGCGCACGCGCTCGCGCTACCGCGACGACGACTACTCCGACGACGAGCGCTCCTACAAGACAACCGTGCATCGCTATCGCGTCGCACGCTCTCCCTCCCCGCAATCCGACTACGAGCGCCCGCGCATCGAAGTCACCCACGACACGCGCGTCGAGCGCTTCGAGTACGCACCGCGCTCCCATGACTACGAGCGCGAGCGCGAATCCAACCACGGGCGGAACGAGCCGGCGCGTAGCCGGACACTGGTGTATGAGCGCGAGCGGGAGCGGGAACGTGAACAGCCCCTCCGACTGTGGGAGCGCGAACAGACCTGGGAGAGAGAGGAGGATGTGCGCATCATTGAGCGCAGCGGTGGGCCGGGCTACGATCTCGTCACCCGCGAAACCGAGTACTACGGACGACCCGATCCTGTGGCAGCTCCACTGGTGATTAGACACAAGCGGCCCGAGGCCCCTCCCGCACCGCAGCCAGTCGTGGTCCACCGCGAGCGCGAGCGCGAACCGCGCAGAGAGGAAGACGTCTACTATCGCCGGCACGAGGTCCGTGACACCGGCCGTCCAGAAGAAGACTACGTCTCCGAGCGCAAGGTGATCCGCCGCCGCGGCTCCGACAGCTCCGGCGAGTGGAGCAACGAAGAGAAAGTCGTCCGCCGCACCACCCGCCGCTCCCGCTCCCGTTCCCACAGCCCGCACCATAAGCTGCGCCTCGCTGAGGGCGCCGCTGCTGGCGCCGCTGCCGCAGCACTCATCTCGCGCCGGCGATCCAAATCCGGCGTCCGCCAGAACAAAGGCGCGAACCTCGCTTCCGGCGCTGCCCTCGGCGCTATCGGTGCCCAGCTCGCAACACGCGCGTACAGCCACTACGGACACCGCCGGCAGTCGCGCTCATACTCGCGCCATCGCCGCTCGCCCAGCCCAGAGCACTCGAAACTTAAAATGGGCCTCGGTGCCGCAGCGCTAAGCGTCGCTGCCCTCGCGGCAGGTAAATACCTCAAAGACCGCCACGATACCACGCGCGCAGAGGAAGGCCGCGGCCGCAGCCGCACGCGCAGCCGCAGCCGCGCAGGCCGCGCAGCGAGCGAGGGCCGTCACTCCGATCCGAAGAATCGGCGGCAGAGCATTGCGAAGGCCGGAGCGGCGGGGGCAGCAGCGCTAGCGATCGTGCAGGCTGTGCGCGCGCGCTCTAAATCCCGCAAGGGCGAGCGGACGAGGAGTAAATCCCGGGTCCGGACGGGAGCGGAGCTCGCGGCTGCGGGACTGGCGACAGCAGCAGCCGCGGGGTTGTATGAGCGCCGCAAGGCGAAGCAGGAGGGCGAGAGAGGCGTATCGAGCCTGAGCCGTAGTAAGAGTCGTAGCCGCAGCCGCGGCGGTAGGAGGTATGATGATGATTACGAGCGCCCCGGGTTGGTGGAGTACGGCGCGCAGCCGCTGCACAGCCGCGGGCTAGAGAGAGGGTACGCGGATCCCGGTCTCCTTACTGGTCGTCGTGAAGAAGAATATCATCCCAGTCCCGTTCTCGGGATTGCCGCGCCCGTGCCAAGGGTGCGGGGGAGGGATTTTGGGAGAAGATCTGAGTTTGATGCTAATACCCGTAGCAGGGGTTTGAGTCGAAGCCTGAGCCGAAGCAGGAGTCGAAGCAGGAGTAAGAGTCGCACGAGGGATGTCTTGGGTGGGGCGGCGGCGGCGACGGCTGCGGCGGTGGGGGTGAGGAAGTATAAGGCGAGGAGGAAGAGGAGGGAGGAGGAGGCTGCGAGGGAGAGACGTGCGTATACCCCTGACATAACACATTCTTTTATTCATCTACCTACCCCGCCTAACTCCCCGTCTACCCCTTTCATCCACGCACACCAACTAACACCCCCTAGGTTACTCATCGGGCTCCTACCCCTCCTCCCACCGCTCAGCCGACTACTCCCCCTCCCCCCCCCACGCCTCCGGCGGCGCCTACTACCCCAACCACTCCACCCAACCTCCCTCCCACCCCTACCCCGACGCGCACCCATACCCAGACGCAAACCACGGCGCACACCCCGACCCCAACGCCCCAACCGCCTTCCCACCACCTCCTGTCCCGCCATCGGGCGCGTACCATGCCCCGCCGATGGGGGGGTATGAGGCGCATTCAGCGCATTCAGGGCCGGCGCCGGGGGGGCCGGCGGGGCCGGGTCATGTGAATCCGGATTATTATGGGGAGACGGCGGGGGATGCGGGGGAGAGGGTTGAGAGGGTTTAAGATTTTATGATCTGAAATACCTTTAAGGGGAGAAGAAGGGGGGTTGCAATGGACGCTTTTTTCTTTTTGATTGGAGGTGTTTACGTGGGGGTTTCGTATTTATGGGAGGTTTTTCTGATTTTCTGATGATGATTATATGGATATGCATAATAGACTTATTATTCCCGATGCACATGAGTGTATATCGGTGCGTACGCAGCACACATACCCGTCATCTCACGTTACCAGTTCGCCGCCCCCCTCCCACCCCCCGCTACACACAGCCATCCAAACCTAAAACCACCCTCTTATCCAACCAGGCCGTCCTCACTAACCAACCCCTAGTGCGCTCCAAAAAAAAGACGGACAAAGATGAACACAAGTGAGCTGAATATATCTAAACCCGATGGTTTTCTAATTAGTAACAGGGGATCGATGGAATTAGAGTACGTACGTGCTGTCTTTTTCCGCCATGAACTCCGTAAGCCCCTCGAAGACTTTAACCCCTAGAGACATTGGTGTCTTTCCAAAAACAGCTGGCTCAACTTGTCATATTTCTCATCACTCTTAAGTTTCGCCTTACGGAGCTCGTCGCGTTCTTCATATGCTCTATCTCGTTGCTTGCGAGCATTACCTCGTTCCCCTAGAGCTCGATCTCGTTCCAATTCAGTACAAAGTGATCTGTATTAATACTGTCTCGTTGCCTCCAATATTTATCGCGTTCGTCCCAATACTTTTTTCGATCGTTGAGTGCCCTGTCCCGTTCCTTGCGAAGTTTTAAAGATATGTCTCGCTGTTCGTCATGCTTAAGCTTCAGCTCCGTCACATAAGATACCCCCCCTGAATACCCGAAGCACGCTCTCCACTGTGCTTTACTATGTGCCAGAATAAATTGGCTAGGATTCCTGTCAAAGGTGATAATAATTGCGTCCCTTGTGCCATTGTCCATGGACAGTACTGTAAAGGCTGCGTATAGTTCGACCGTCCTGTCCACCTTTTCTTAATTTCGTATGGCTCTTTATTGTGGTTTCGGATACTAGATAATAAAGATGGTGTGTTGAAAACTAAAGCATATAACGCAGTGCCCGGCGAATCACCTCCCGAATACAATTCGGCGATTCGGTGATTCATTCATATTTTTGAGGTATTCGCCGAATCATGACTCATCTAATTCGAGTCATGATTCGAATCTTTGAGAATATTGAAAAATATGGAAATATTTAACTATTAACCTATATCTTCACTTGCATCTTCGACATCCTCATCGTCGACAATTATCCCCCAATCCCGTAGACATAGTAAATATCTAATTGTTGAAGGCAATAGTCTATTCCTTTTCTTTGTGACAATGTCAGCTCCTTGAAGACCCGTTCTGATGCTGCTGATGTTGCTGGAATAGCTAAATAGTCTCGAGCTATTTGTGCATTATTGGATACTGATACTGCTTTGCTTGCTAATATTTAAGGATATTAGTCTCAGGCTTATCAACTCCTGGCTCATTAAGCCACCGTCTCCATTCAACCTCTTGAAGTATACGCTTTCGATGCTTAAACATCTCATCCTCAGAGTCCACTTCTTGAGGTATATCCTCATCCTCGTTATCAAGCATAGCATCCATTTCCTCTGCTCGAATATCATTGTCCCGTGCTTTATACTTGTTATAACAAGCTGCAAACTGTGCTCTTGCTCGTTCTTTGCTTGTGTTATAAAAGCTTTCAGGCAAATAGAAGTCAAATATACTAAAATTAAACCGAGGATCACATACTGTTGCAACTGTTGAATGGCTTGACCGTTGGCTTGTTGCAAGTGAGAAATAGTCGTCTAATTTGTTGAATGCAGCAGTACAAGCTTCGTTGATACATGTATGCCTAACAGTCTTCTTGATCATTTTATCTATTAGTCGTAGATAATATGGAACACAGTAGTTAAGTGTTGGATACCCATCTGCTTGCATCTTTTCTGAGATACGCTTAAAAATCTCAAAGAACTCTGGAAGAGCATGAAGTAATTCCCATTCTTTCGAAGAAATCTAGATATCACGCATGCTTATATCAAGAGTCTGTGATGCACAAAGCGCTGTGATTGTTGGTGTTATGACATCAAGTGCGCCTTGCAGCTTGAGTAGGGGTTCAGGGGTGTGGGGAGCTTTCCGGGGTTGGAGCGAAGTTTTCAGTTGTGGAGTGAATTCTCAGAACTGGTCTCGCTAAAGAGAATTCACTCCACAACAACATAGCTGTATATAGATTGAGCCACTGCTCGAGTGCTCCTCTTCTCTTTCCTTCCTTCTCTAGATACCCAACTGGCGCCCTATGCCTTGGTGAACCGTGACAATTGGTGCCTCCATTGACAATGCATTTTGAAGCATATGATATGTTAAGTTCCATCGTACTGGCATATCAATTGTAAGAGTAACAGGCTTGATTCCAGCAGCTATAGCGTGAGAATGAAGACTATCCTTCACCCTCGACGATTCCTAAACACATAGATGTGCTTGCGGAGCTTTGTTAAAGCATCAACAACTTCTTCTTTTTTGGAATAGATAGCATTAATCCGAGTATAAGCTAAACCCTCTTGAACTCGAGTAAGAGCTGCTTGAACAGCTAGATTTATAATATGTGCCATACATCGTACATCGCCATCTTTAACAGTAAAGCTCCATGGCTGATTTGTTGTTGTTAGAACATCTGCTGCTCTTGATTCATATTGGTTTAGCACTGCTGTATTATTTGATGCATTGTCTCTTGTGATAGTAAAGACTCCATGTGTAATTTTGAAATCATCTGTAACTGAGAGTAATTGCTAAGCTAGGTATTCACCAGAATGAATAGTTCAAGATTTATTGTTACGATATCAAGTGCGCCTTGCAGCTTGAGTGAGGGTTCAGGGGTGTGGGGAGCTTTCCGGAGTTGGAGTGAAGTTTTCAGTTGTGGAGTGAATTCTCAGAACTGGTCTCGCTAAAGAGAATTCACTCCACAACAACATAACTGTATATAGATCGAGCCACTGCTCGAGTGCTCCTCTTGTCTTTCCTTTCTTCTTTAGATTGAGTTTAATTCATAATACCCAACTGGCGCCCTATGCCTTGGTGAATCGTGACATTTATCACATCTAGGATTCTTGAATGTTAGACCCAATCTTTTGATATCCAGTGTACGGTAACAGCAGCATGATCTGTTTTATAGCAGTCTAAGCATTAGTCGTAAGTGATAATCACCCACCTGCTGTAATATGATTCTGCAGTTCCAGTTGTAATTGTAAGGATGCTTGTCCCTCAGTGACAGAAAAGAGTTAAGGCAGGTTAGCCGAGTCGGACCCGTTTTGGGTACTTAAGGGGATTGACCCAACGGGGTCCCTCTCCCTCAATGACGAAAGGTATCTGAGTCAGACAAGTTACGGTCACGTGGTGAGAGTGAAGGCAGGTTAGCTGAGTCGGACCCGTTTCGGGTACTTAAGGAGATTGACCCAACGGGGGTTCCTCTCTTTATCTTTTTTGTATCCTTCATAGTAGACCTATAGGATAGCATCCATTTAGCCTCTGACTCGCACTCTCATATGCTATTACTGTGAGCTGGGTGCCCTGTGTCCTTACAGTAATTGCCCTCAATGATAACAAAATTGCCTATGTAGGTCCCTTTCAAAGACGTTGAAGAAATACTCAAGACTGAAGGATTGAGGTAATGTACTAGCTGCTAGAATGAGAATTTATCTACTAATCTCATAGGTAGATTATTTATAATGATGAATGCAAGTAACAATTCTCAGAATTTGGTGCCTGACACTAGAGTTGTACCATGAGGATTTGGCTTGAAGAGTCTAGACAAAGATGCATGGTTCTAAGGGCGGATATTGTCTTTATTCTGAAGTTTTCGAGTAGATTTTGAAGATTCTTCAAAGATAGTTGGATGCTTTAGCTCAATATGTCTCTATAAATTGCTTGTTGTATTTTGCGATACTGGTTTAGCTTTAGGCATATATGAACAGCCTTCTTATGTACAAGCATATTGCATCTTATTAGGAGAGCCTCTTAGTACGAGAATATAGATTCTTTGTAAAAAGAGCAGAATGAGTGACTGGTAGCTGTTTGCGGTACTGGTTTGTGGTAATGATAGCGAGGCGATGAGAATACACCATCATTACTGTTATCTTCATAAATAACATGATCATCAAGATCCTCAGGGGCATTAGAGAACTCAGAATCACTCATAATGATGATAATTTAATGATTGAATGTATTAAATGTCAATCTAAAAAGCTATATATTAAGGACGACAGTAAGTCCTTACTGCTAGATGCTTGGACATCCTAGACATCTTGGCAAGTATTCGGATCATTCGAATACTTGCTGAATCATGATTCAAACCATCAAGAAATAGCTCAAATCAGATCATGAATCGAATCTGATTTGGGGTGAATCATGCTGAATCACGATTTGCTACACACTGATATAACATATACAGTTGAAGTGATCACCTAGGGCGAAGTGATCACTGAACTTCCCACCTAAAATTGAGAAATTTACAAGATAATAACTCAACAACAACTTCATAATATATATTAAAAATGTATTTCTAGCATTTCCTATTTAGTTGAATTTGTACCGAATCATTTAGGAATAATCTATTTAGTAGTCCTTAAGATATTAGTTTAGCACTGAAATTTAGACTAGGTCTTTATATTTCAATATCTACTAACGTACATGTATAGCGAAAGCGCCAAACAAGCGAAAGCGCCAAAATTATCTACCCTCACGACAAACATTGCGATAAATCTACCACAACATTAGAAATCAATTGAAACTACTCGGAGTCCTCTTCCTCAGAGGTGTCTATTACAATCTGACACGTGCGCGCATTGTGCCCAGTCTCACCACACTTGCCACAGCGACGGGCACGGGTTTCTTCCCTTGGCTTCCGACCACGGCTTGCCCTTATTTCCTGCTCTACCTGCTGCACAACATCCCTCTCATCCTGTAGCTCTTGCGCCCCTTGTTGACTAAGTGATCCTCCTTGCTGTAGTCGTGTTTTCCTAGCTCTCCGGCGCTTGCTTAGTACTTCATTTGCCTGTCGTAGGTTTTGGTTCTCTCCCTTTAGCAGTGCTAATTGATGCATTATTTGCGATGCACCCTTTGTAAACTGGTCAACAGCTGCATAGATTGAGGTTGGAGAGCTATTTTGATGGCGTGAAATCCGAGTTTTAATAAATGTAGACTGTGACATAGCTTCAATTGGGTTGTTTGGTGTCTGAGAAACCCAAGGTTGAGCAGTACCTGGGCGGGAGCTTGGAGGCGTTGGTGTCCTTAACTTAAGATCAAGTGTAGATATCACTCTCTCAGGGTCAAATGGAAGAAGCCCTGCCCCTCGGAACCCGCCTCAAATGTTACTTTCCGTCATTGTAGTGTTAAATGCAGCGTGGAAGGCAGGAAAGAAGTCATCCTTTGTAATATGAGAAATATGAGCCTGCATCATATCTTCAATTTGCCGACCATAGGCCTGCTTTAACGGGCCGAAACAGCCAACATCAAGTGGCTGGAGTAGATGAGAAGAGTGAGCAGGCATACAAAGCGTAATAATGTTGTGTTCCTTGCAGTACTCCTCAAACTCATCTGAGTGGTGGCTCTCATGACCATCAAGGACTAACAAGCGATAACCACCAACACTCCGGGCCTTTGTATGCTTCTCAAAGTGCTGAATCCAATCCATGCCTCTCTCGTTTGTAGTCCAGCCATTTTCAGTAACAGAAATCACCCAATCGCTTGAAAATCCACTATTCTCATACCAAGATGTAAGGTGGTTTTTGCCTGCAACAATGATAAATGGTGGTACTGCCCAACCTTGAGAACTAACGCCTTGGATTACTGTAACCCATTCCCGATTACCAGGCTGTACCTTCTTTGCTTTTGCCCGCCCGTCTGAGCTTGTTACAACCATAGCAGTTGAGATAACGCCCATCATAAACCCAGTCTCATCAAAGTTGTAGATATCTGCTTCATCGATACCATATTTCGCAATTGTGTTACGCACAAGCTCAAACCAGCCATTAATAACTTCTGGATCTTCGCACTTAGCCCTCTGGTAGTCGTATTTGCGCTGAAAGCGTGTCTGGAGCTCTACACGCCGCTTAACAAAGTTTGAAGCCCAACGCGACCCAACGCGTGACGCGTCGCGTGTTGCAAGTAGTCGACTTGCCATATCTTCAACAACAGACAGCCGAGGAGGAAACCCTTTGGCAGCTAGGTCGAGTATATACTGAACAAGGACGGACTCCTCTAGGTTAGTTAATTTCCGTGAGTTGGCTTGGATATCGCGTCGTGAAGGTACACCTTCTAGACGACGACCTAGCTTGCGGTGGTCCACAGAATAGATCCTAGCAGCAACTCGAAGGCGTAACTTTGGGTCGCTTTGCATAGCCTGGATAGCTAGCACTAATTGGCTTTCATCGTTTTTATGGGGCATGTTTTGTTGTTGAGGAATTTAACATTTAGTTGGGGGGTTTGGTCACCGCATCATTTTGGCGCTTTCGCTTGTTTGGCGCTTTCGCTATACATGTACGTTATGTTAGCTAATTACTATAAATATTACTATAATGCTGCTCACCAATAATCTAGTTCTTGTAATGCAAGAACAGAGCATTCTAATTGGCTAGTTTCGGATACATAGTGTGCGATTATGCCTAGAATTACAAGGGCTTTTGAGAGAGCTGATTGTACATTACGTTTGATTTGTTTCTTTTGAGCCTCGTATGTATGTAACATCCAGGTCTGTATTGTTAGAATAGAGTTTAGTAGCTAGTTATCAATCTCTAGATTAAGGTAGTAGAGTAATGCCCTAAATTCTAATAGTGTTGCTATATAGAAAGGGACTCTACAAGTTGTAATCCATCGTACATATAGCTGCTTAACAACAGTAGGGTCTAGTTGTAATAGTAGAGAGACAGTAGCGTTTATAATTCGCATCCTTAGCTTTATCAAAAGCATTAGCGATGCTGCTTTAAATTAAGGTAGTTCGAGCTTCCTAAGTAGAGGATATATCGATGTCATGTTCTTTTACGTGCCTTGTAATAATCTTCGTTCCGCTAGACTCAAGATACTCCTTTAGACAGTATCTACAACGCCATATTAATCTGCCCTAGTGGTTACGAATGATATGCAGCGGCTAACAGTGTGTATTTAGCGTCTTGTCTGTCAATGGGCGCGAGAAGAGAAGTTATGGCGGGTAGGGAGTGAGTAAGGGCGTATGTGGAGGGCACGTGGTTAATACGGCCCGTATACGGCCAGTATACGGGCTCCGTATCGTATTAACCAGTGCTAGTGCGTCGTATCGTATACTCACTGGTTACAAAAAAGTATAATACTATCTAATACACTGTCTGTTAAAGATTGCCCCATAAGAATATAGAGAGTCTATTCGTACAACTTAACTTAAAACTATCTTTTGACTGCTATGTATCCTCTGCATCTCCCTTTGCGTACGAACTCTTTTCCCTAAGCTTCGCACCATATCGCCAGAAAATAAGTGGTGCGGGGGCCAATATCACCGCGATACAACCTAGGAAAGTCAATGTCCAATGCACGCCAATCCCTTCATACATGGGACGTGCTGCTATGACCATACCACCTGCAATCAAGTAGCGCACCATAGTAATGCTCGCAAGAGCTATCGCTGAATGGTTGCCATAGCTATCAATAATGTACTCATAGGTACTGACATAGATTGCTATGATCACCACGCCAAATACGAAGCAAGCCGCGAGACCACACCAGATCGATATGGTCGGGTTACTGGCCCAGCCGAGCCAAAAAAGAGAAATGGGAAGCAACGGCGCGGTCAAGATCGCGGGCCACAGTCTAAACTCGGGTTTTATGGAGGATCTGTGGACATATTCCGTCTTCCTACGCGCCCAGCTATATAACCCAGGTGCGCAGAGTGTAAAAGCTGTTGAGCCAGCTGCAATGGCGGCAAAGCATGCACCGGTGAGACTCGTAGACAATTGATAGGTTTGTTTAAAGATGTAGTCGAAACCCGAAAGAAAAGTGAACAGGAGGGTGTAAAGAAGAACAAGGTATCCTCCAAATACGGCAACAACTGGTTCCGTCCTAAAGAATGTAACAGGAAGTCTGATGATGTGTTTCATTCTATTGACATACGAGGCTGACTCAGAGTGCTCCGAAACGTATCGTGAATCTCCAGTCACACGGCGAAGGTGCTTTGCTTTCCAGTCGAGAAGAATTGGAAGATAGGTTTCCGGTAAAAACAAGAGCGCAATAAGGAACGCTCCGCTGGAGATGATTAATGTTACCCACTCGGTCCAACGCCAACCCAGCTGGTTGTTTGATAATATCCAGCCACCTACGATAGGTGATATAACAGGAGCTATAGCCAGAACAAATGTTAGTGAAGCCAAAGAAAAAGCGCGACAGATGACCAGTACCTGCAACGTTAGCCCAGGCAATAACCGGGAATACGAAGGCTCTTTTAACAGGACGAAACTGATCTCTTACGCTCGAGCCATTGATGGCCAATGTTGCGCTAGAGAAGAGACCAACACAATAGCGGCAGAAGACTTGCCCACCAAATGTGGGAGTCAAGGCCGACCCAAGGACAAACAAGAGGTATACAAATGTTGCCACAAGATACGTTGGATTTCTTCCAACCGTTTCTGCCAGGGGGCCCACAAAGAGCGAGCCAGAGCCGATACCAAAAAGATACATGGCAGTTGATAGGTTCTCTGCGACTTTTCCAACATGGAACTCCTGGCTGGCTGCTGTATTCGCTATAGACCCGGCAGCGCCAGCCCATGCCTGGACAAAGATCAAGAGGGACAAGATGGCAATGTTCTTGCATCTTGACAGTAGTGACCAATTGCGCGGGTCAAGAGGGTCGTCTTCTCCAGAGATGCGCACCGTGATCTTGTTGCTTGACTTTTTCCTTCTATCGTGCTGTTCTCGATTGGCCGAGGACCTACCGCCCTCTAACGGCAATGCAGAAAGGCCACCGGATAACGGTGCCCTCCCTCTTGCGACGGCCAAAAGGTCTTCCACGGCGTGACTACTGTGGTCGCTAGCCATGCGAGACGTCTTCCTTATTTCCTCCGTGGCATGTTTCCCAATCCTTCGATATTGAACGTACGACCACATAGTGGCACCCACAGCGCAAGATGTCGATGAAACTGGGACAACTCTGCGAGACAAAGACTACAACTTTGGACGAAGCCATATAGGACAGAGCTTTTAGAACAGATAAGGGAAGAAACGGAACCCTGAATGATGATGAATGAGCTTGCAGTGTAGTGTCCAACTGGTCGCGTGGCTGTATACAAGATCCAGGATCTGTTTGTCCTGACATCATAACTGTAGCTGGACTAGCGTCTTGTGCAATATTTAGGCTGTAGTTTTGGTTGGTAGGTATTTTATTTGTATTGGGAATAGGTAAAGCAACCCGCCTGGCTCCATTGTAAGGCTCTCACCCCTGACCGATGGTATCGATGACCTCTCCCCACCAAGTGGTCCGATGAAACCTTTACCAGATATCACTGGGCCAACATTTCAGTCAGGTTTGATTGCAGAAACCCTCCGACTACTACGATCGACCATCAGATAAGAGACTGTACCGTAGAAGCACGGTACCGTAGTAGGCACGGCAACGTAGAAGGCACGGTAGGTGTCAGGATATGGCTCATAATAGAGAGGATGATAGATGATAGCTATAGTTGAGGAAAGTGAGAACTGGCGATGTGGACGGAATTAAGATGATCAGCCCGAGCATCGCGCCACTCACTCACTACTAGGTAGTAGGTACTAGGTACTTTATCTAAAAATTGTGGACCGCCTATCATCTAGGAGGGATAATCGGGAACAGCCGATGGACCATCATCCCTCTAGGTAATCGTCGGTGTTCGCACCGACCACCCTACAGGTGGTCGGCGAAAGCGAGTTGAAGCCTGAAAGCGAGTTGAAGCCTGAAAGCGAGTTGAAGCCTGAAAGCGAGTTGAAGCCTGAAAGCGAGTTGAAGCCTGAAAGCGAGTTGAAGCCTGAAAGCGAGTTGAAGCCTGAAAGCGAGTTGAAGCCTGAAAGCGAGTTGAAGCCTGAAAGCGAGTTGAAGCCTGAAAGCGAGTTGAAGCCTACCAGATATCATAACTATGTAGAATCTAATACAACCACTATCTAAACAACTATACCAGCAATTGAGTGATTGAATCATATGATAAAATTAAAGCTATTCCCAAATTTAAAACAACCCTGGGTCTAAATTTTCGTCCTCCCTGTCCGCAAATAGGTCTGTATCCAATCCACTGAATCTTATAAATCCCGTCTCGTCGTCGTCGTCAGCCTGTGATTCGTACCCCATCGTTGAAATTAATTGAGTATTGGCTTCTTCTTGAAGCTCTGATTCCTGCGCAATTTTTTCTGGATCTGGAATTGGAATAAGTAAATCAGAAGGCACCTCCTCCTTCGCCTTTAACATCTGGCTAACTTGCCGCTTTCTTGAAAGCTCTGCTCTACGGGCCTCAACTCCACAAATATGAAGCTCCTTTTTGACTTTATTAAGCACTACTCGTGCTTTGTATTTCGCCCTTCGCTCTTGAATTTCCTTGTCTTTTCTAGCCTTGTCATTAATCTTTTTCTATGCATCCTTAGCAGTTAATGGACCAGTATTTGCTTGAGCGACAGAGCGGCTTTTGAGCTTCGCCTTCTGTTGATTAGCTACTTTTGTAGATAATAAATCATACTGTAGAATAGCCAGTTCTCCTTGAACAAGTACATTTTCTGTACCACGTGCCCAAGAATCCCATTCTCGTGCTGAAGGACTAGACAAAAGACATGGTATTTTACTTTGCCAGTGCCGTAATTTGAGCTCAGAATGCACAAATTTTGTTGGAGTCTGTGGAATTTGTGGAGGATCAAGAGTGCGCTCACAAATCGTATAAACTTTCATTTTCTTGAGAGCTTCTTTAGAATTGATTGGCCACATTCCAGCTTCACGAAAGGACCTAATGATTGTTCCTTTCTTGAACGTCTGCTGGCGGATTTCGTTCAAATCCTGAAAGAATGAAGCTATATTATAATCAATATCAAGATTACGCATAGCATATTGAATTGCCTTCTTGTGCCAGTGTTTATAAGGTTGAAAAGCACCAACATCAAGTGGCTGCATAATGTGCGTAAGATGCGAAGGAAGCGGATATGGATGGATATTCATTGAAGTTGCCCGTATATCCAACTCTGGTGTTGTATAACTGATATGGCTGTCCATAAGGAGGACCTTTAGAGGTTTATCAGGCCCAGCTCCTGTATGAATAATAAAATGCTCCAAATATAGCATTGCGAGCTCGCTATTGGTATATCCTGAGTCTGAAAGTAATACAAGCTCATCGCCAGTCAATTTCTCATTATACCAAGATGCCATATGTTGTCGTCCTTGTACAATGATAATTGGTGGAAGCACTTGTCCAACAGCACAGATTGACTCAATCACGGTAATAGATTTGCGGTTTTCGGCCATTGGAACATACATCTTTAATAGTGTCAGTTTAATTGTATTAAGTTACAAGTACTGAATTATACATACTTCTGTAATAGATACAGGAACTATTACATCCTCCCCTGGTGCTACTCCAACACGAAAACCAGTCTCGTCAAAGTTATAAATATCCTGTGGCTGGATATTGTGTTGAGTACACCATGCCAAATACACTCCAAACCAGTCTTGTACCGCAGAAATATCATGGGTCGTAACTCGGACTCGTGCAATTGGCTTCGTTTTGACAACTCGAAAGAGGATCGAAGAGCTCTTTATAAATCTCTGAAACCAGCGCCATGAAGGTGCTGGTTTAGGCGGTATTTCCGCTGCCCGCAAGTGGCCAATTGCTGTAAAAACCATCGCTTTTGACGGCCCATAGCCCGCAAAATATGAATCCTCTACATTATTGTATATAGCCTTGATTTGTGCCTCTGAAAGTATCTTATTCTGGCCTCCGTAAATAGGGTTTGGTGCCTGGGCTTTGAGTTTCGCTCGTCGGAGGTTCGTATTGAGGGTCTTCACATTTATATTGAATATTCGTGCAGCAGTTATAGGCTTTTCTGAAGGGTTGTCATGGAGGAATTGGAGGGCATCATCCATTGTATTAGATTTCAAGTACGACGACGAAGCAGTTTTGTCACAAGTGTATAGATGAAAGGGAGAAACGTATATAATTTGTGTGTAAATCTCTTCTTCGGCTATGTACAAGACCCCTGGCGGGCTTCATCTCGCTTTCGGGCTTCAACTCGCTTTCGCCGACCACCGACGATTAGGCTGCGCACTACTCGCTCAATACTATCTACTTATATAGGTTGTAGCTTAGACTATTCCACAACGTAGCAATCAGGTGTATGATGTAGTGAAGTGGTCTAGACAAGTTGTAACAAATGTTGAGCCTGAGAACTCAGGGGTAAGTCTGTAAGGATGCCTCCTTACCTAGATACTCGAAGAACCTGCCTCAGAGCTGTTACGGTCACTACAAGCATGAAATCCGACTCGGTGTGGTTTCGAACCAGTAGAGGAGCACATAGCGAGTTACACTATAGTGGGGGACGGTAAGGGTGTAGGGTTCAGGGTTGATGCAGACCTGCTGCGTTGGAAGGTTCAGGGCTAGGGTTGGGATAACCGAGTCGGGCCCGTTTCGGGTATTTAAGGAAACAGACTCAACGGGGTTCCCCCTTCATCTTTTTTGTATCCTTCATAGTAGACCTATAGGATAGCATCCGTTTAGCCTCCGACTCGCACTCTCAGATGCTATTACTGTGAGCTGGGTGCCCTCTGTCCTTACATTGACTTGAGTTGCTCTGCTCGCAGAAGCATATGGCATGTCAAATCCCATCAAGTTGATACATCTTGAATAAGTCAAAGAAGTCTCTGAGATGGTTGACCCTGGTTCATGTTTGCCTTTTGCAAAGTCATAAACCTATTCCTTTAATTGAATTAACAAAGATAGTGAGCTTCTAGAGCTATGAGATATTAGAAAAAGCTACTAGAAGATTACTAGAACTAACAAGAGAATATATACCTTTCCAAGTTTAAATCTGATACCCTTGTCTTTTTGTAACTTTGCAAGGCCATCCATCTAGTTCTCTTCTTCCTAGTTCATTAAGATCTCTTGATTTGTTGGCGTAATCCAAATTCAGCCAAGGAGAGCACTAAGGGCAAGTTGAATAACGTGAGCTAGGCAGGGTATGTGTTGTACCTTTCCTCTAATAAAATGCTTGTTGTCCGCAATACTATCAAGCATTATTTCCACATCTCTCATCATCGAAGTGTTGTTTGACACATTATCAGTCGTAATAATTCGTCCTTCTAAATGCTGCCTTGTGATAACTTTTTCAAGTATTCCACATAACTCAGCACCAGTATGCTCTGTATATATAGGTTCAAAGCCAATCAAGACCTCTTGTATTTTCTAATGACGGTCGATAAACGATGCAATAACACCCATAAACGAAAGTCGAGTAACACTTGACCAACAGTCGAGCGATAATGCAATCTTTGAACCAGGAACAACATGTTACGGCTACAGTAACATGACATCATGGTTACAGGGCCAGGGCCTAGTAACGTGACGTGTGAGTCACAGGGGGCAAGCAGGGTAGGCTGCCATGTGACGGGGCTAATGGATAGTTGCAGAAACTAGTGGATATTGTATATTGAGCTATCCACGAACTATCCTGAATATCTAGCTACCCGCCAACTATCCAGATTATCCATGAGGCACGACGCCACTATATAAGTAGATAGTATTTCCTTAGATAGGAGCTTCGTGCTCAACTCAATATAGTATTCTTTACAATACTGTAACGTGTTACTTGGAAAGCCTTTGTGTCTAATCCCCTGCCTCCTCTGTCAAGTCAACCTTACGCAAGAAACCTCTGTGTCTTCTATCGTTTAGAAGTCAGCGTTACACAACATCTTGTAGCATCTCTTCTTAGATTTGTGTGAGCTTTGTTGTTAAGAGGTTTCGAATAGTTGTTGCTGAGGGTAGTGGATAGTGAGGATTCTGTAAGATAGCAAGCCTTTTCCATTCAGGATCCTTGACTGAGCGGAACGAGCTATGAGTCGAGATAACTGTGTATAGAACTTGTTCATAAAATGTCTCTTGTGTGAGAATATGATCATACCTACATGATTCTGGTAATAATCTTGTAATCCTTACTTGTTGAGGTCGCATTTGTAAACAACCAAGAGTTAGATAATGACGTAGTAGGGCTACCACCAAGTCAAAGCGATGGTGATTATCAATTACCTTCACTTACAAGGCCTTCTTCTATTGCAAAGAGGCCACAGAACAATAATGGGGCTTAAATTCTTTAAAAAGAAGTAGTCCTATTAATTGAATCAAGCTAATTCCATAACACATCATGGTTAGGTCGCGAAATTCGGGAGTTATGGCGTAATGTAACGTGGTTTACCACCAAACGGAACATCCCACCAAATGAAACACTTTCCGATAGCATCGCAACCTCAAACCCAATTACTCCACCACACCACAACAAAAAGATGCCTCAGAAAGCTAATGAAGGCCAAGTTTTACTAGCCATTCAAGCTACCAAATCACCCCACAAACTGTCCATCCGACGTGCTGCGCAGCTATATGAGGTCCCACATGTAACACTTACCCGTCGCATACACGGAAGCCAACCACGAGCTGGTAGACGCGACAAACAACGTCCATTGACCCCAATTGAGGAAGAGGAGCTCATACGATACGTACTTGACCTAGATTCGCGAGGATTTCCACCTCGAATTGAGGATGTACGAGATATAGCGAATCTCCTCCGTGCGACGCGTCGCGAACCCCCAGTTGGAAAAAACTGGCCCTACCGCTTTGTACACAATGAACCAAAGCTTAAGACGCGTCTCTCTCGTGCGTACGACCTCCAGCGAGCCCTCTGCGAAGATCCTGATTGTATAAGAAAGTGGTTTGAGCTGGTAAAGAACATGCAGGCGAAGTACAGCATCCAGGATGCTGACTTCTACAACTTTGATGAGACGGGCTTTATGATGGGTGTTATCTGTGGGAATATGGTTGTTACGAGCTCAGATCGAAAAGGCCGAGCAAAGCAGCTTCAGTCTGGTAATCGGGAATGGGCAACAGCGATTGAATGTGTGAGTGCAGACGGCTTTGTAGTGCCTGCATACTTGATTGTACAAGGCAAGCATCACCTTGCGCCTTGGTACACAGAGTGCGGCCTTCCACCTACTTGGGCCATCAAGACCTCACCAAATGGCTGGACCGACAATGATACAGGTCTAGACTGGATAAAACACTTTAACCAGCATACACGTGTACGAACACAAGGGGTCTGGCGGATGATTGTCCTAGATGGCCATGAGAGCCACCTATCTGCCCAGTTTGATATGTACTGCAAGGAGAACAACATTATTACGCTCTGTCTCCCTGCGCACTCCTCACATCTTACCCAGCCTCTTGATGTTGGGTGTTTTAGTGTACTAAAGCGAATGTATGGTCGAGAACTTGAGGTCTTCATTAAGGCCTCTATTACCCATATCACTAAGATTGAGTTCTTTATTGCATTCAAGGCTGCCCACGACCATACAATGACAACTGAAAATATCCTAGCTGGCTTTCGAGGTACTGGCCTAGTCCCGTACAACCCAGAAGCAGTTCTCTCAAAGCTTGATATCAAGTTACGGATGCCAACACCAACTGGATCCCCCCTACTAGAGGCTGACCCTTGGGTCCCTCAAACGCCACAAACCCCAGCTGATGCAATTTTGCAGTCTAAGTTTGTACAGAATAGAATTGGAATTCATCAAGGAAGCTCCCCAACAACAATTTTTTCAGCTGTAAAGCAGCTGGTGAAGGGTACAGACCGCATTGCGCACCAAATGACCCTTATACAAGAGGAGGTCCGTACCCTTCGAAAGGCCAACACAGCACTTTCAAAGCGTCGGAAAGCCAAGCGTACACGTGTCCAAGATGGAGGGTCACTTACTATAGAAGATGCTCAAAAACTGATCGCTGAAAAAGGGGATAAAGGGTTGAAACGACAGAAAAGGTCAAATGAGGAGGGTGCTGTAGAGGCTGGTCCATCGACTTCGCGTCGCTGTGGGAGGTGCGGCAAGACTGGGCATAATGTACGAACCTGTCAAGAGGTTGAAGAGATATTAGGAGAAGAGAATTCAATTGAGTGTAGTTAATTTTAATGTGTTAGGGTGGAGTAATTGGGTTTGAGGTTGCGATGCTATCGGAAAGTGTTTCATTTGGTGGGATGTTCCGTTTGGTGGTAAACCACGTTAGATATAGTAACAATTATAGTAATTTGCCAACTACCAACTTATCTGTCTAAATTACTTGTAAAATATCCACTTAAAATGTCAAGGCGCAAATACCCCCACACGTGATTTATAGGCATGCTAAACCCCGTGACCGGGTCTGCCAAGAAACCGGTGGGGGACCGTAGGGTTGGAGGCTTCAGACCAGACCAGACCGCGGTCTGAGAATTTGGGACCAGATGGTCCGGTCTGATCTAGGGGAACCGGTGGTCTAGGTTCCCCATGACGCACCCTACGGAGAGTCATGATCGGTTTGCCAAGTCGGAGTTTGTACCAGCTAGCTGCTTCCCGTCCAATTTCCTGCGATCCCGTCGGAACCACAGATAGTGGGATGCCATGTCTTAGTCGGCCCCCTACCCCGTACATCACACAGGCACCCGTTGGTATCGGGAATCTTCTGTGCCATCCCACTCCTACTCCCATCGCGGGTAGTAGTAAGGTGTCTACCATCCTGCTTTTCATTGTGCATTTTGGGTTCCAGCCGTACCGTGGTATGCTTAACCCCTTACCAGCAAGCAGGTAAAGGAGTTTCACGCGAAGCAGGTGTGCGGTGGGAGAATCCCGAGACAGGGCGGTGCGGTGGTGGAAGGGAAGCCTGGTGGTAGGGGGGGATATAAGAGGTGTGTACTCCCCAAGTTCTGGGGGGAGTTTAAAGGTCGTTGGGGGGCTGTGTAACGGGCTTCATATGCAGCGGGTGATTTGGCTAATTTAATATCTGGGCACCTACACCGTACGAAAGCATCGCAGAATCATTGCTCCATACTTCTCAATGGCGTCGTCTGATTCTTCTTCTGATCCCTCCTCGGGCCCGTCCTCGGCTTCGTCGTCAAGTCTATTCTCAACTCTTGCCTCTGTTCCGTCGTGGGGACCTGCTTCGTTTCTCTCCTCAGCTGTACCATTTGGCCGCTCGTCTGGTTCTTCGACGCTTTACCCTACTCCCACCTCAAAGACAAATCCAGACGCCTCGTCAGTTCCTTCTTCGGCTTCTCCCTCAACTCCTACCTCAGATCCCACCGCGGACTGCCTCTCTGAACCCCCCACAGCTCCTTCCTCGGCTTCCCCCTCAGCTCTCCTCTCAAATACCACCACAGACTGCTCCCCCTCTAGGCCCTCAGCGCCCTCCATTGCTCCCGCTGCCCTCGCCACTCCTGCTCCTTTGGATCCCTCCTCAGCCCCAACTACATCCCCAGACCCTCCCACCGACCTCCCCCTCACCCGTGCCAACGCCCACCTCTTCGACGCCCTCGAATCCCACACCTCCCAACAACTCCTCCTAACCGCCGTGCAAGTCCTCTGCAGCGACGCCGCAGTGCTAGTACGCACCAGTCCCGCGCGTGGAGAACAGTACCTCGCCATCGCAACGGAGCTCGTGACTGCCTTTTTCGCGGCGGAGGGGGAGGAAATCAGCGAGCCGCATGAGGCGGCGAATAAGATTTTGAAGCTGGCGAGGAGGGAGATGGATAGGGTGGTTGTGGAAATGGGGAGGACGGAGGAGGAGAGGAAAGCTGAGAGGGCGGCGGAAGAAGAGAGGAGAGAGGAGGAGAGGAAAGTGGAGAAGGAGAGGAAGAAGGAGGAGAGGAGGATGTATGAGGTTGCTATGAGGGAGTTTAGGGAGGAGAAGAGGGTGGAGGAGAAGAGGGTGGAGGAGAAGAGGGTGGAGGAGAAGAGGGTGGAGGAGAAGAGGGTGGAGGAGAAGAGGGTGGATGGAGACAATAGGATGGAGGAGGAAAAGAAGATGGCACTTAGGGAGGCAAGGCTTGCGTATGTGACAGACACGCAGAAGAGGAAGATGGCGAAGAAGAAGGCGGAGAAGGAGAAGAGGGAGAAGGAGGAGGAGAGGAGGATGAGGCTCCTGGAGGGGACGGGTGGGTGAGTGGGTACGTTAGTTCCCATTATCAGGATAACTGGAGCGAACTCATCCCCATAATGGACCGCGTGCAAATGACACTCCCCCCACGCATCCATTGGCATGACCCCCTACCGACTCAAGTACGGAACCGATCCGCGTACGAGTTGGGATTGGAACACTCCGAAAGGCACCAACCCCCGGGAGACCCTAAACCGAGAGGAAGCCAAGGCGGTGGCAAATGGAAATATAATGACCTTCTTAAGGCCGCGTATGTAGAAATAGTAATCACAAACAATGAGAAACAAAAGCAACGCCAAGCCAAGCCAGCGTGTCAAGTTACTCTACTCCGATCAGCGACCTCGCCGTTTCGACGACGCGACGGTGTTTATCACCAAATGACATCGCGACGGTAGCAATACACTGTTGGAACACGGCGTGGCATTCGTGATCCTGCCCTCTGTAACGTAATCTAACTACTTATGTGCTGTGTTTATATAGAGTTCACCATTTCCGCTGCCGTTTTGTGATTTTATTCTCTTTTGTTGCAGAGCCTGCCTGCTTGATTGATTAATTGCTTGCTTGCTTGCTTGCTTGCTTGGTATCGATTGCCAATTCTCGCCGGCGGTGACAACGGATTAATCGCAAGCGGCAGTGACTGACCGAACTCGACGACATGGCACATCATCATGAGTCTCAACAGGAGAATGAGCCTCTCCTCCCTGGAACTAGGCAGCTAAAGCCACCTATATCTCACTTGCCAACGCTACACGACCATCGCCTCATCATTGCCCCTCCTCACGGGTGTGATGTTTCTCATCAACTTCGGCGCCTACATGATGACTATGCCTCAATCTCGCATCTATGAGGACATCATCTGCCACCACTACTACGACGGCCTCGAGGGCACATCCCATCCCTCCCTCGACACCCCGATCGATGAGTCGCTCTGCAAAGTTGGCCCTATCCATTTTTGGTGGTTATTCCTCACCTCCTCCATTCCCAGCCTCCTAGTCTCCATTCCGTATGGCATCCTCGCGGACCGCATCGGCCGCAAACCGTCTTCATCCTTTCCGTGATAGAGCTCGGTGAGCTCTTAAACCTCGCCATCTGTTGGTGGTGGCGCGTGTTTCCCCTTCGCCTCGTCTGGGCCATGCCCCTTTGCAGGTCATCGGCGCTGCCGCCGCCGTGACTTCCGCTATGCTCTTCGCTACCGTCGCCGGCGTTGCTCCTGCAGAGAGCCGCACCCAGACTTTTCTAATAGTAATGAGTGGTAGCCTGGCAGCTCAGATCTTCGGACCCATACTCTCAGGCAAACTCATGAGCTGGTCGCCGTATCCACCAATGCTTCTAGGCATAGTCATAATAGCCGTGGGCGCCCTCATCCACCTCTCCACCTCGCCAGCCAGATAGCCTCCTCGCCTCCATCAAGGAGCACCTCCGCACAACCATAGACTCAACATCAATGTTCAACTCCACCCCCGCCGTGCTCATCCTCTCCAGTTTTTTCCTCGTCGTCCCGTTCAGATGGTCCAGATCGCCCTCCGCGACGTCTCAGCCCGCTTCCACTGGTCCCTCGCCCAGGGAGGCTACCTTAGCCTTCTTTCCAAGATTGACATCGTTGGTAACTTCGTGAGGGGCATACGTACGATAAACAGGACTATAAGCATTATAATATCTAACCCCTACCTGCGCATATTAGCATATTTTCATTTATTTAACAAATTTTGCCCTTAAATCGAGTAAAGGAGAATTGGACAGTGTTGTCCAGAGTTACCGTATCAGGCTAGTTGCCGATGCGGGCATTGCCGTCGACATTTTGGGTTATCCATGGCCGCGATAGCTGCAAAACTACTTTTCCATCAGCTGCTCAATTGCGACGACAACAATGGTTCCGTGGGTTATACCCGTCTTACTATCATTACCTGGATCATACTGATCCATGTAGCCTTTTTCCCACTTGTACCATATAATCTCCCCTCAAAATGCGCTCGCACCTAACGCGCACCGTCTTCCGGCGCCTCCTGCGCAACGAAGGCTTCAACTTCCGCTGCCCCCATCGCCCAGCCCTGCGGAGCCTACGATGCGGCGTGGTATCTGCCTTGCAACCATCCGCCCGACGTTATGTCTCCGTCCTTGGCTTCTCACCTAAGCCCGAACGCGGCATCAAAGATCCGGACATGGACCCTGGCTTCTCGACGCTACTCGACTTGGGCCTGATGGACACGTTGCGCGCGCGCTCGCCCCCCGCCGACGACCTCGCGAAGGCGTTCCGACAGTTTGCGGCGCACAAGGCGGGGCTGAAGGAGCCGATCAATACACTACAGGCGTCGTATGTGCTGCGAACGTTCCAGCATCTGCGGGACACAAATAGTGCGGAGCCGGAGTTCGGGCTGAAGACGTTCGATTTGAAGCGCGCTAGGGATGCGATGAAGATTCTGCCTGCGAAGCCGTCGAGCGAGCATGTGGATTTTGCGAGGGAGGTGTTTGAAGAGCTGAGGCGGAGGGTGGGGCAGGAGAATCCAGGGGCGCTGCTGGTAGAGGCGAGGGATTTTGTGAAGGTGCTTACGGCGACGGGGAATACACTGGAGGCGAGGGACTACCTTGTTCAATATCTGTCGGAAGGAAAGGAGCTGAATGACCATGGGAGCAAGCAGGTCAAGACGATGTGGTTATACGTGATGGATGGGTTTTCTACAGAAGGCAAAGAGGCAGAGCTGGCTGAGACTTTCAACATGGCTTCTGCGAGCGGCTTGCAGTATGATGCCGCAGTGCAGGATATCATGACGAGCTTCTACGCGTCCAGGAACAATGTGGCCAATGCCAAGGAGTGGTTCACCAAGCCGATTGCGCCAAAGGCCAATGAGGAAATTGCATATCCGCGAGCGTCGACACTGTTGTCCATATTACACTTTGCCCTGAGGAACAATGAGCTGGAATGGCTGAATCCAATATTCCGATCAATCGTCCAGTCGAATCCGGATAAAGCAAACTGGGATGTTATTTTACTTTGGGCTGCGGAAGGACTTGAGAAGGGGCCTGAGGAGGTAGAGCGCATGATGGATGTTATGGCAAAGCACAACGACGAGAGTTATAGGCAGCCGGATATGGATACCTTTAACAAACTGGTAGAGTCCGCCATATCGAGAAAGAATCATTACTTGGCCGAGAGGTATGTTGCGCTCGCTGAGAGACGTGGCATCCGGCCAAATGCCAAAACATATATTATGCAAATGGACTACCGTATCGATGCCCAGGATCTTTCCGGTGCGCAGGGCGCATACGGTGCACTGAGGGCCGAGGATATTTCGGAAAGACAAGATATCCCCGTTGCCAACAAATACATTCGAGCTTTGTGTTCTACATCCTCTCCAAACTACGACAAAATTATGTCGGTCGTGACCGACCTTGAAGAGCGGAACGCACGCCTAGAGGCCGACACATTATCCTCCCTCGTCATACTCCACCTCAAGCGCGGCGACATGACCGAAGTAGTCAACGCGCTCCAGCGCAATGTCTTCCACCACGACCTCGAAGACCGCGACCGCACCCGCGACGCTATATTCGACTACTGCCTCTACCGCGGCAACAGCACCGCGCAGGTCTGGGACGCCTACACGGTGTTGCGCAGCGTGTATCCCGAGACCGGAAGGGATCTGCGCACGCGCCTCATGACGGAGTTCTTCGACCGCCGTCGCTCCGATATGGCCTGCCACGCTTTCGGACATATGCGACAGCACGATATCCCCGGGATCCGGCCGAATATCGACACGTACGTGGCCTGCTTTTTGGGAATCGGGAAGTGCGCGGACGATGAGAGTCTGGATATGGTGCACAACATGATGAAGATGGACTCAACGGTGGAGCCATCGACGAAGCTGTACAACTCGCTAATGGCTGCGTTCACGGCGGTAGGCGATGCGGACCGCGCACTAGATTTCTGGATTGATGTCACGAACAGTCGGGAAGGACCGAGCTATGCGAGTCTGGAGATGGTGTTCCGGGCTTGTGAGAAGAACGATTTTGGCGAGAAACCTGCCAAGGAGATCTGGGGCACGATGAAGAGGATGGAGATTGAGATTACTCCCGAGGTGTTTAATGCGTACGTGGGTGCGTTGGCGGGACAGGGTCTAGCTGAGGAGGTTAAGAAGCTGATTGAAGGGATGGAGGAAGATATGGATTTCGGACCGGATATTAATACGTGAGTAATATCCACACATATCTTACAGGGTGCATGGCTAACTCAAACTCTAAGGTTGGGCATATTCTATAATGTCGTGCCAGGGCAGATTAAGAAGGATGCGGTTATGACTTGGGGTCAACTAACATACCCAGAACTCTGGGCTGAACTAGAGAAGATTGGCAAAGTGCCGGATGCGGACGACGATTACGAAGTGTTCAATATTGTACGAGAGTGGAAAGCATGAGATGTATATATAAGCCATGTTTATTGTAGATAATAGACTAGCATCATCGAATATATGGGATATTTAAAATAGATACCTGTTCGCCCATCTTTTCGCATACTCATTGTGTAATACTTCTTCTTCTTCTTGTCCAATTTATTTCCTCTTCTCCTTTTACCTCTTCTTCTTCTTCTTCTTCTTCCTCCTCTTCTTCTTCCTCTTCTTCTTCCTCTTCTTCTTTCTCTTCTTCTTCTTCTTTCTTCTTCCTCTTCCTCTTGTTCTTGTCTATTTTTTCTCCTCTTTTTCCTCCTCTTCTTCTTCTGTTAACTTACTTATCTAATTCTTCTTCTGCTTCTTCTCTAGCTCCTCTTTCTTCCACCTCATCATGCAGCTAGGGCACTTCTCAGTGAGCAAATGCCTCGGCGAGCCCTCGCACCGATGGCACAGCTTCTGGTGCCTGGCACAGTAACGGCCGCCAGGGACAATCGGATGGGCTTTGATGCGGCAGCTTCTTATGCCACTGTCTCTGCTGTCACGGCCACGGCAGAGGACTTGACTGTTCGAGCGGAAGTTTTGCTGCAGGGGCTGCTCCGGAGTCTCTTTTGGAGTCTTCTTAGAAGATCTCTTGGATTTCTTCTTGCTGCGCTTTGGGGACGTCATTTTTGATGTGTTGATGCCGCGAACCTGCGCGGGATGTTGTGTATGGGTGTGGTTGTGGCAATGAGAAGTTGATGATTAGAGATCTGGGGAAGAAGTCTGGGTATGATTGTGCAATGAGAAACTGATGATGAGAGAACTGGAGAGGAAATATCGAGAGGTTTTGGAGAGTATTTATACTATTTCCCTCTCCTCTGATTTGTTGTCTAGATTCGAAAGAGGGCAAGAGCTAGCCCTTAACGACGAACAGGTCTCAGGAGGTGCTAACTGTTCATGAACAGCCATCTTTGATCCTCGAGGCTCGAAACTGAACAGTAGCCCTGTTCTCAAAAATCTACTGTTCTTCGTAGTCATATTATGAGACTTTTTCGGCGAAAAGTGCTTGGGAATAGACTCGGGGACGGCGGCTCTTTGTCCTCGGCCACTTTGTGTCAGAGTAGTCAGAGGGCCTTTACTACGGGAGACATCGGGGTGGCGGTGCAGATATCTCTTTTAGAATGAGGGTCCAACGATGATAGCTGTTCGTTTCAGAGATAGAATGTTACTGTCTGTTCAGTAGTGTCGTGGGCTTTCATACTATCAAACTTCTATTGAGCAGTTTTTGGTCTGTAGCTGTGCATCTAACACCGTTAGATGGGCTTCAATTGCGCAGCATCTTCGAGAAGCTGCCATAGGTCTCACTTTATCAAGAGGAAATGTTGGATGTATGTCAGATGGTAAATCTGGAAGGTTGGTGATCAAAGAACTGCGTCTCGGATTTTCAGTTTTGCCCACCAGACCCAATGCAAAGCAGAGAGCATTTGTCCCCAACTGAGTGTGGTGTATCGAGTACCTTTATGGATAGGTTTAGGATATATTGTATAGAATTGATAAATACAACATAAGAGAGAGTGTTCTTAAAAGATATATATTGTACAATGGACATCCCTGTGTTTTCATTGACCTTCTAAATGCTTCTCCCCTCAAGCCACGTACCATGTACACAACTGAATATACATGTGCCATTCTCAACTCCATCAAATCAATCCTCTCAAGCCTTCGTCTCACGGCTAAGCGGCTCGTTCCTCCTTGTGCTCTCCTTCATCAGGATCTCCGGGTGACGATGCACCGACGGCATGAATCCCATCCCAACTGCACGGCGAATAGCCTTAGCAATCTTTCTCTGGTTCCTACTACGCAATCCCGTATCATTCGAGTGCATAATCCGTCCCATAGGCGTCATATACTCCGAAAGCATCGCGAAATTCTATCTCCAATCATCAGCCTCCCTTCCATACCATCACCTCAAACCAACCACCCCCGGATTAAGGGACAAGGGGAAAACACTCACGCGATACTCCACCAACGGATCCAACTCCAACACATCAAAAACATCCACCGCCGGCTTCCCCCTCTGCTTCCACTTCTTCATCTCCACCTCGCTCAAATCATGCGGCGCGTACACATCCCCCGTCTTCCAGCGCCGCGAGATCTGCTTCGTGACCTTCGTCGCCGTCTTATGGCGCGCGAGATCCTCAGCTGAGTTCCCGCCCGCGTAGGCGGC
Organism: Pseudogymnoascus destructans; assembly: GCF_001641265.1. NCBI lineage: Eukaryota > Fungi > Ascomycota > Leotiomycetes > Thelebolales > Thelebolaceae > Pseudogymnoascus > Pseudogymnoascus destructans. The sequence continues at coordinate 411,804 of NW_020167543.1, read as the reverse complement.
AGTACGCTGCGTGCGCTGACGCTCCTTGCGTTGCGCGGTGCGGTCGATCAGCGAGAGGAGGTTTTGGGAGGCGCGCTCGTTGCCGGGGGAGAGGGTGCGCGGGCGGGGGCTAAAGTTGGCGCGGGGGGCGGGGGAGGTGGTGCTTGCACGGGAAGGGGAGGAGGAGGAGTCTGGGGGAGGAGGAGAGTTAGTGGTCTGGCTTGCTTTGATGGGTGGCGAGGAAGATGGGGGGAGCGTACCAGCGAATGACCCGGTGCCGGTGGTGAAAGCTGCACGAGCGCAGACACCTAATTGACGTGCCGCTACGGCGGGCTTAAAGCATTGTAACCTCAGCGGCAACATAATTGCGTTGTCGTCGAGATTTACGTTCCTCTCCTTGTGTCGTCGTCCCAAACAGCCATACTAACTGGGACTCCAAAATCTAGCAACCGCGGAACATCAATTTTCCGAGCACCCTAAAAAGTTTCTCCGAACGGAAGGAACGACTCCCAAAAAATAATCTCAGCCTTCTTATCAGCCTCCTCACGAAAATCTTCAACCAAACCTAGCTACCAGTCCTCCCAACAGCACAAACCTAGACCTCAGACAAGATGGTCCGCAAACTCAAGCACCACGAGTCCAAGCTCCTCCGCAAGGTCGACTTCACCACCTACGCCTCGGACAACAACCACCGCGACGCGGCCGTCCTCCGCCGCTACGCCATCCAAAACCCCTCCGACTACCAAAAATACAACCGCATCTGCGGTTCCCTGCGTCAACTCGCACACAAGCTCGCCGCTCTCCCGCCCGACGACCCAGTGCGCCAGAAGCACGAGGCTCTACTTCTCAATAAGCTGCATGATATGGGGATCCTTGCTACGACATCTAAACTGTCGGCGGTCGAGAATAGTGTCACCGTATCGGCGTTTGCGAGGAGGAGGTTGCCGGTTGTGATGACGCGGTTGAGGATGGCGGAGACGGTGCAGGCGGCGACGAAGATTGTGGAGCAGGGGCATGTGAGGGTTGGGACGGAGGCGGTGACGGATCCGGCGTATTTGGTGGGGAAGAGTATGGAGGACTTTGTGACTTGGGTGGATGGGAGTAAGATTCGGAGGAATATCCTTAAGTATAGGGAGAAGTTGGATGATTTTGATTTGTTGTGAGGAGGGCTGGGTGTGGGATATGAGGTGGTGGGGATGTTGGGAGGTCTGACGAGAGTACTGGGCGCATGGAGAACTTCTTTACAGTTGACGGACAGGTGAAAGATCTAAGGAAAGCTACAGAGGGGAAATGGGTACAGATAAACTCAGAGAGGACTTTGAAATGCATAGCGTCGGCGTTAGGGATACGAATCAATTCCAAAATATACCAATCACACCTAAAGTTCCAATCACAAAGTGCCACCCTCAGCATACTCAAATCTACATCCACATAGCCATTAACATTCACATCAAACACACAAGCGGCGATTATACTTCTTGGATCACCAACTTCCTATTACCACCAAGCCCCAAAAAGGAGCTCAGCTCAGCCCCTCTGACCTAGGAATCTAGCTAAAGCAAAGCAAGCACACCACAGCAAAAAGCAGACAGACCCCCTCATGACCAACAGCCCGAAAGACCATCGATCGCTCAAGAGTCCACGCAAAAATGCCACAGGTACTGCTCTCCGAAAAAACTAGCCGCAATCCCTCCTTTTCATCCATACATCCATCCCTCAGTCCATCCTCCAGTCTCCTACCCCCCCTTCCATTCCATTCCCAACTCTCAAACCCACCTCCCATCCCTAATCCGTTCTTTCCATACATGCACACAATACTCTAACAAAGTCATCATTTCCAGATGTCCCGTAAATGAACCCCCATTCTCGCAAAACAAGAAGCAGGAGCAAAATATACTCCAAAACACAACCAGCAAAAATGTACCACATTTTCCCCCCCCCATGGGTGCCGTAAAAAACAAATCCCGCGGGAGATCTCACTATATTCCCTCCTTTTGCATCAAGAACTCCTCTCTCCCACTCCCCTCTCTCTCCCGAAGAAAGAGAGAAAGTCGTGTTGCGAAAGAAGAGCCCGGCATAAAACATTCCGCGTAAACCGCGAGATGATAAAAACCCCAATTCCAGGGGCCTCCCACAGGAAACAGCATGAACAATAACCTCGCTCTTTTTCGAAAAACAATAAATCAAAGCCCAAGCACAAATCGCTGTCGTAAAATAACGGGGCAGGGGCACTCCAAACAAGGAACGCTATTTCGTATCCGGGATATCTCATCCCTTCTAAAGGTCTTGCGGTGCCAGTAAAAATCTCAAATCTCAAATCGTCATAAAGGGTGGTCGAAGGCGTAAAAACTATCATGTCGTAAACACATACTCAAATTAGGGGTCGTCGTAGTAGGGCGTCGGCGGCGTAGAAGGGTAAACAAGCATAGAATCATAAAGGGCGCGTATCCAGTGAGGCGGTGGTCGGATGTCCAATCCCCAATCTTCCTCGTCTCAAATCTCCTATCCAGTCGAGGAGCTGAGCAAAGAAGCTGCGTGGCGTAAGCCAAAATTGAAGGGTATACGGGGATTAAACATCGATCATCTCGGCGTCGTCGGCGAGCACGTCGTCGCCAGGACCCCAGTTGCCTTCAAAGACAGTGGCGCCTGCACGACGACGGGCTTCGACCCAACGAGCACCTTCGGACTCCAGAACCTCGTGGATTGTAGGTCTCTCCTCAGGCCGAGGGGTGATCATCCATTTGACGAGTCCATCTAGGGCGCCGCGGTGGTATTGGTCCTTCATGAACGCTGGGGCATTGTTCAATTCGCCGCGCCTAAGAGATCCGAAGAGATTCGCTGGGTCGTGCGAAGTCGAGCGCTTGGGAGGATTGTAGTTACGCCTCCTGCCTTGGATGCGTTGGGACTTCATGTCGCGCTCAATCTCGTCGTCGCTAAGATACGAGTCCATGCTGGTGTCGCTGTCGTCTACAATGCCAGTCGCATCTCGAGACACGGCGCTGGCATTACTCCAAGTCAAACTCGGAACATCGCTCATGTCGCCTGACCGAAGTCGCTGCCACGTCGGTCCGTTATCGGGTAACAAAACGTTTCCTCCGATTTCGAGCATAATGAGACCAAACGCGAAGATATCCGACGGCTTGTCGTATTGCCCCAGAAGAATCTCCGGCCCGATATACTCGCGATCTCCTTCGCCTTCGATTCCTTGCTGTGCTGGGTAAGATGTTGCCATTCCGAAGTCGCCAATCTTAATTACACCTTCAAACGTGATGAAGATGTTCGCCGGCTTCAAGTCCAAGTGGAGATATCCAGCATCGTGGATATAACGCAAACCTTGTCCGAGCTCAAGCATGATCTTCCAGATTCTAAAGTCGTCCAATCTACCCTTCATACCAACATTCCTCAAGAACAGTTGTAGAGTGCCCTCTTCGCAGAACTCTGTCTGGATATAGAGATGGTCGTTCGTCTCCCAGCTGTCGAAAAGCTGAATGATATGGTCTGAACGCCCAAGCGCCTTAAGCACATTGACCTCTTGCAGCTTGCGCTGTCGATCCTTGTTTCCCGTATACGGAGCGCGAGACTTCTTAACTGCAAAGGCACGGTCCGGTACTGGAGAAGGTGGTGATCCGCCTTCAAGTGGAAAGTCTGATGTGCCCAAGTAGAACGACTGCTCCTTGGCCTGAGTGACCTGACGCTGTGTGACGCGATAGACGTCCGAGAACTCGCCTCCTCCAATCTTCTCAACCGTTTCGAACAGGGACGTGAGGACCTCGTCCACTTCAACAGGCACAGATCCGTTAACAGGAGTAACACCTCCGTTAGTCTGAAGATCCTTGCCAGTCGTTGGTGTTGCCGGTGGAGGCATAGTTCCGCTTGTCGCACTACCTTGCTTTGCGAGCTGGCGAGACCTCCGAGCCGAAATCGAGAAACGGCCCGCGTCGTGCGGCAGCGCATCTGCATTTGGCGTGTGCGGAGCGCGCTTCTCAATGAAATCTATGCGGTCCAGGGGAGAGGCTGGAGCCACGTGACTAAATTTAGCATTGTCCGGTTTCGAGATAGGACTGACGAAGGGAGAAGCGAGAGACTTGGTAGAATAGGACTCCGGAAATTCCAGCTTGGGCCCCTTGGAGACTTGGGAGCATCCGAGGGACGGCATCGAAAGAGAAGGACTGGGAGAGAAATTGTACACAGGAATAGAAGGAGAATCCGGGTCGAGAAAGTCCTCGCCGCTGTCCTCGGGGTCACAGAAGGTAGTGAGCAGGTTCAACTTACTGCTTGTTCTTGGTCTTGAGGAGACCTTTGACATCTCATTGCCAAATGCCGAAAGTTGGAGAGATCGGAGCGCATGTGGGCTGCCGCGGTTGGTGTTGTTACTGGTAAGTGCTTGCTTGGTCGGGGTTGGTGGCAGATCGTGATCGCTGGCCGACTGGCTGTCGTTCTGGTTGTCTTCATCGCCATCGATGCTGATAAAGCTACCGCGTCGAACAAGACCTCTATTCCCGAAGGAGCTGCCAAATACGGCTTGGATTCCGTTCGCGTTGAATGGAGTGGATGGGGCGCCAAAAGAGTGCCTAATGTGCCTAGCCTTCGCGATGGCACTGCCTGCAACAGATGGAGCAGGCATTGTGTTGAACCCATTGAGTGGCTTCTTACACGGAGTATCGGGCATATTCGATTTGACGTTTCCGCGGGGCATAATTTCCGGGTGATGGTTGACCTTTGAGATAAGCCCAGTAGACATGAATGCAAGTGGGTTCGGCTTCGCCGATTTGTAGTTCTCGGGTGTCAAGAACGTATTCGAGCCAAACTCTTCGCGGGCAATGGTCTGCAAGGCAATGGGGCGCAGAGCACCCACAGGCAGAGACTTTGAGAAGTCCAGCTTTGGCCTCGGGTTCTCGCCGAAATTGACGGGAACGTGGGTTGGAGACTCATCAGGCATGCTGGAGCTTGACGAAGATGTTGTCAACGTCCTGGAGAGTGGGTGTTGTTTCTGTGTGGGTTGGAGGTTAAACATGTGCATCGACGGGTTTGGGAGGGCGCGCTGTGATGAGAATGGGCTATCCCGAGACATAGGCGGCATGAACTGATCCAGGGAAAGCCGTGGCCTATTCTTCGGTGGTGTTGGCGTGGAGTACTCATTCGACAGCGATGATAACTCGTATACTGCCTGTCTCTTTCCCCACGAAGCGCTCTTCTCCTGGCGCTGCTGTAAAGTCGACTTGCGCAGAGATGATGAGCGCTTTGGCATGCTAGAGAATGAACTCCCTCCCGTAACAGACTGTGCAGAGAACTCAAACTCTGGTATATTTGTATCATCGTGGATATCAAATTTCGGTGATAACATCGGTCCGTGATCAAAGACATTGAAGTCAGTGCCGAACGTCCCAGACCCGTGCAAGCTTCTACGCTTTGCAACTGGGCTTCCCAGACTCGCCTGGTCCAGGTTCATAATCGCATCACTGCGCTTCAATGGGCTGGATGTCGAAGTTGGCGTGGTGGCGCCCTCGTGTTTCCCCTCCAATCTTGCCAGCGCTTGGTTGATTGGAGCGCTCTTCTCAGGGTTGAGCGTATTCGTCTCGCGGTTCTGTGCCGCCATATTCTTGGGTTCGGTAGGTCTTGTGTTGTCGCACTTCTTCATCTCGTATTCTTCTCGGAGTGTCACGCCGAGTGGGAATTGCGAGTTAAGGCGATTGTTGGACTCGCTAGTCGAGACACGTTTTAGTGGACTCCTCGGGGAAGTGCGCACTCTAGATGTAGTGGGTGAATTCTTTGCGCGGTTCGCTGATCGGAGCGACAACTTCACACTTGGTGGGAAGGGCTTCGCCAGCGGGGAAGGCGCATGTGTTGGTGTGCCAAAGAAGTTTTGGTGTGTCTGGCCAAGTCCCGAGGGCGACCCTGGGGATAAAGGCGATGGCGATAAAGGTGTCTTTGGCGACTGTGCGGGGGTTCTCTGCGTCTTGAGGTTAAATTCGGATGGTGATCGCGACAGCGAGCGTCGCAAAGATCTTACTGCTGAGGTGACATCAACATGGCGAACATGTGTTGGCGATGGTAGGGTAAGCGTGCCGCCACCGCTATTCGAGTATGACATTGTATGGTGAAGCAGTAGATGTATGGGTGGTGTGGCTGGTAGGAGGTATGAAAGAACGAGCGGTTTCGATCTTGCACGTTCAGATTATGGCTCTCAGCTCATCGAAAATAGTGAGAGGGGGATATGGTCTGATAGATGAGGGGTGAACATCCAAAGTAGATGTCAAAAAGCTTTGTTGGTTTTGTAGGTTTGTCGTCGGTTGGTTTGTGGGAGTCGTCGGTATAGATCGAGATCAAGGCAACAGTGGGAGTAGTAGTCTCTTGAGCGGCAACAGACTCTCTTGCTGCAAGATGTTGGTATGGTAGATCAGGATGGTCGAATGTGAACGAGAGCAAAAAGCGGCTTGGAGTCAACGTTTCAACGTGGCGAAGTGGTGACATGCATGTATAGTCTCTTCTGCCAACACACAAGCAGAGATGTTTATTGAACCAACAGACGACTGACTTGAATGCCTCATGCACCCCACATACACACACACACAACAACGACAACAAGAACAACTTCTTCTTCAACCCCCTCGACTCTCTTGAATCCTTAAGCGCGTAGTCGTATGCGCGCGCGAAGCAACATTCATGTGTATCGAAAAAATGAAGTTATCGAGAATTGAGTGGCGGGTGGGTGGTGCGTTTGGTGTTAAAGATCGAAATAGGAAGGGACAAGGCCGGGAACGCGACTTCCCCTAGGCGGATTGGCGCTAGTGAGGCAGGGACGGGGGCACGGGGAAGTCGCGACCTGGGATTGTTTACTATTGCACTAATTAGGACTAGTGGGTGTTTAGATTCTGTCTAGATTCTGTCTACAACGTCGATGGGTCAAGGCACGACGCGTTTATCTACAGCACTATGGTACAATAAAACCCAAAATTCAAAACAATGCCGCGACAGACATGTTTCTGGGGATTGTTGAAGATTCCGAGCATTCCGGGCATTCTTGAGCATTCTTGAGCATTCTTGGAGGTTCTACATATAATACTACCGTAAACAAACCAACACAACCAACATACGGAGACAAACAAACCCTCACGCATGATCAACATCATCTAAGCCCTCATAAACGATCATCTATCATCATCTATCATCATCTAAACATCATTGTTTTGATCTCCCTCCCCCCCTCCCAGCCAATAAGACGCGTCAAACACCCTCGCCCCCTCGCCCCCTCCACCCCATCCCCATCTCATCTCGACCAACACTTCTGCCGAGACACTTCCGTCTATTTCAGGCATCACAATCCAGGGGCCCTGACCGTCGGGTAGACGGACCCTAGGGGGCTATGTACATGCTCCCAAGTAGAAGTAAAAACAACGGAAAAACCGGAAAAACCGGACACCACGATCGACCCTCGTCCTCCCTGTACCCTTGCCCTCCTTCCCCCTCTCCTGAAATGAAAAAAGGAAAATGGAAGGAAGAGAGAGCCGTGGGTGGGTTGTGGGCGAACAGTGCGCGGTGTGGCGGTGAATAGGACACACGCCGGTCACGCTCATCACCCACGGTCCGCCCTTTCCCGTCCCTTCCCATCCCCAGTTCCCACCGCTCGTGCGCGCGCGTCCCCGCCGCTGGTGGTCGATCTCCACCACCTGGTCAGGAGCCAGCCACCAGCCAGGTCCTCACGGTTCAGGAGTCGCGTGTGAGACAACAATGAGATGCATGCGGCGGCGGCGGGAAGCAATCGATACACTCCCGATATCTCAGCGCTCACATTTTCTTCCCCTCTCGCTATCCGGCTGCAGGAGATAGGTCGATTGAGAGTGAGGTGATAGGGAGTGAACTACGACCTCGGTGAAACACCAAGGGCAAGACAAACAGACAAACTATCAGTCCCCAAGAATCAATACTTAGTAGCACACCTCGTACCGTAACTGTTACAGAACAGTACATACCGTATATCGCCCCCCAATCTCCCCTGCCCCCTCCCAAACAAGGTACAAACCCAACCCACCAGAAGCAGAAGAGGAGAAAAAACATGGGGCACAAACACGCGAAATTGTGCAGAGACGTATTTCTTTTCCACAATTTCCTTTCGAGGAATGGATGGAGTGGATAGATAAGTGGGGTATTCCGTGGCGGGGGGAGCAGCAAGGAGTTCCAATATACGGACACTGGTGTCCGTATGCTATGCGAACGACATCGCGCACACCCCTAGATTTGTAAGCGATTACGTAAGCAAACCCTAGCAAACCACTCTAGCAACCCTAGAATCATAAAACGGGTCAAATTGATAAAGTCTATACTATACTACATTATAAAAGGCCAAGACCGATTGATTGGCTATCATTTGTCGAAATTTGGGATTGGTTACGTTATGTTCTAGCCCCACTTCCTACTTCTATAGGCTTAGCGCATAGAGTTTTCCTGTAAACAATTTTTTGTCCACTTATGCTTTGCTATGACTATTAATAAGTCTCAAGACCAGTCGTTTAAGCATCTAGGTGTTGATCTACGGGCAGCTATGTTTAGTCATGGGCAGTTTTACGTTGCAATGTCACGGATGTCCTCCGTAGCTGGACTACAGGTCCTACTCCCTTGTAATGGTGGGTGCACCAGATATGAGAATCTAGCCACCCAAGGAAGGGATGAATTTACTAAGACAACACACTGTCTTAGGAAACAGAGCCAAAGGGTTGTAGCTTAGACTATTCCACAACGCAGCAATCAGGTGTATGATGTGGTGAAGTGGTTTAGACAAGTTGCAACAAATGTTGAGTCTGAGAACTCAGGGGTAAGTCAGAGGTTAGCACCTCACTGACTTTTCAAAAACAGAGAATAACAAGATCAATGCTTGGAAGCTTGGAAAAGACGTAGAAGTATGTGATAGTCGATTTACTGTATTGTCTGCTTGCCCTTTCTTAAGGAAAGGGCAATCCTATTTATGCTAAAGGAATGTAGTTCTCTCATTTTCCAAGACTTTCCATGACTAACCAGGCTTGGTAACTGTAGTCGACGTAAGAGAATCCCATAGAACCATCTCTTAGGTTCCTAGCCTATAGGAAGTGAAAAGGAGGTCCAAGGTCAGAGTACCTATAGACAAATTATGTCATAACTTAACCAATCTTGTGGGTAACTAAGGAGCGATGACATGTAATGAATCATAGAGGGTTGTAGAAGCTTCTAGAGCTATCGTTCATGTTCCTAGGCCTCTAGTTGGTAGAGATATGCCATGTGGTAGTATTGGCCCACCTTAAGGAGGAGATTTTCTTAATAACTTGTTCAATGAGTTTTATTGCCAACCCTAGTAGGGCGGACAAAATATCCTTATTGGCAAAGTATCCTTATATCACATGATCCTTATATTAGGGTTTTACTGTATAACCAAAAATATAAAAAAATACCCAATCCTTCCTTTACTACGGCATTTAATTTAAAATAAAACCCTACATCCCATCCATCCATCTAACCACAAAAACCCATCCCTCTCCTCATCCGCCTACCAAAAAAATAATATAACCAAAAAATGTCAAAAAAGCAAAAACATCATTGAACAGAGTGGGACTCGAACCCACGCCACTTTCGTGACCAGGAAACTATATGACGAATCACATGTATTAAGGTACAACCTTAACCTGGCGCCATAACCATCTCGGCCATCTGTCCGGGTTGCTGTTGTTGTTTTGGGCGCTTATTACGTCTTTTGTAGGCGATCGATTTTCTGTGTGCGTGTGTGGGACGCCGGGGTGGTGGGAAAAATAAAGGTTTGGGTCAGGTGACTGAGAGGCCGCAACCAAACTTTCAATTAGAGTATATTTCACAGGCGAAGCGGATAGGATACACATACATTTTTAGAATATATTATGAAGTTGTTGTTGAGTTATTATTTTGTAAATTTCTCAATTTTAGGTGGGAAGTTCAGTTGATCGCTTCGCCTAGCTGATCGCTTCGCCTGTGAAATACGTTACTTAAATAAACATTAGCTTATTTCTTCTTAATGGGAAGGAGCGACACAGCAGGCAGTAAAATTAAAAGAAAGCAATATATTCAATAAGGTAATGTAGGCCTCACAAGCAAAATGTTATATATGATATTAAATACCATATAAAAAAAAGACAAAAAACAATGAACAGAGTGGGACTCGAACCCACGCCACTTTCGTGACCAGGAAACACAAGGTGAAGAATCACATGATATTAAGGTATAACCTTAACCTGGCGCCATAACCAGCTCGGCCATCTGTCCGATGATTGATGTTGGCTTATGGATAGGTGGATATATATACCATAGCGAAACTGGGAAAGGACAAAAAAAAATAACTCAATCCCCGCCGCCATGAATGGTCAGTGAGAATGGGGATGGATTGCTTCAGTATGACTACTCAATTGGGGGTTTATACGAGCTGGGTTTCTACGAGCTTCACTTTACAAACCTCTTCTCCATACCCCTCCAACCCATCTTCATTTCCCATCCCACTTCCCTTCTCGGAACTCCCATCCATCCATCCGTCATCTCTCGGCCCCATCTCCCCCGATCCCCGACCGGCGAGCTGTCCAGACTGTTAGCTAGCACGGACTTACTTGCGGATTTCTGGGATTCCGAAAACGGCGATTTTTTGGGAGGGAGAGTCGCAGAGGCGGGGGTCTCCGGTTTTTCCTTCTCACTCCCACCCCGCCCTGCCCCTCCCCTTCCCGCGCCACCACGCCCCCAAAAGCTACCACAAACGCGCGCCTACGAAACACAACCACCAAAAATCACAGCACGGCATATCATGAAGTAGGTAGGTGTATGCAATAATCCGTTTCTCTACCTAACCTACATAACCCTCACCCCCCCCGCGGGAACCTACATCAGATCCCCTCCCCACCCCTCCCCATCCCCCTAGATGACCCTTATCCGCACGCAATGCCTACACACCCCTCCCTTCCACCAGCCCGCAGAATTACACCACAAACGCCCGCGACTGACAGAAGAATGAAAGAAAATCCCAGTTTCTATCCCATTCATGCCCATGTCCATGCCCGTGTCCTGCCCCGTGTCCATCCATGCCCAGCTCGTGAAATGTAGCTTTGTAGTTTTGTAGATTTTGACGTTTAAAAGGTTGGTCGGTACACAGATCCCGGCATCCGTGTTCGATCCAGTATCCAGCATCGGATGGGGATTCATCTACCCCCCCAGTTCAATCAAGGCCCCCCGCACAGAAAACGATCCAAAAACGCCTGCAACCGGGTATCCAACCAACCAACTAAACAACCAGACCCCCAGACCCCCAGACCCCATCCCCCCAAACCTTTACGACAAAGCGAAAAGTACAATCACCCCCCTTCCACCACCACTACCTCCCATTCCACTCCGGCTTCCTCGCCATATTAACCACCGGCGGCGGTCCATCATCCAACGGATACGGCGGCCCCAGCGTCGACACCGGGCTCGGCCCCCTTCTATGCTCTCTAACCCCCATAATCGGCGTCTTCGGCGGCAGTGGCGGGGGCTCCATGCGTCCATTCCCTTGCTGTTCATCCTCTGCCACAATCGCGATCTTATCCTGTCCCCCCGCCGTCCAATACTGCGCCGGCGTCGGAGCATGGGAGGTTAGTCGATCGCCCCCCCCGCCGCCAGTCGTGGAGTTCGTAGGCGCGGTGGAGAGGGCGGAGACGGGGCGGCCGTCGTCGCTTGTCCGAGGGCTGCCGCGGATGGGGGAGGGGACACCGAGGGATTCAGCGCCGAGATCGTAGCTCCGTCTTTTACTTGGGCGTGCCGCGGGCGCTGCTGCGGACTCAGCTGGTACTTCAGCGGGTAGCTCGGCTGCGAAAGAGGGGTATGGCGCTTCGGGGACGTTTTGGAGGGTCATTCGCCTTGGGTCGCGGGGAGGGGGAACGAGTGGTGGGGGCGCGGCTGGGTCGCGGCTGCGGAGGCGGGTGAGGTAGATGCGCGCTAAGCGTGTTGCGGCGTTGAGGGACATAGCTTGGACGTCTGGGCGGGCAAGGTATCGGCGGGTGGAAGTCGAGATGTCAGCTAGACGGCCCCATTCATTCATCCCGAAATCCCCCACTCCAACCTCGACATTAAGCCTGATATACGCGTCAATCTCCACATTCCTCGCCGCGAGGAGCGCAGGCATAGAAAGATGCGTCGTCTCACACCCCTCAATCTTAGCAATCAACCTCCTCCTCGCCTCCGCAAAGTCCCCCAAAAAATCATCATACCACAAATGACCCTGCGCATCCGTATTCGCCGGTCTCTTCCCCGTGCCAATCGAAACAAACGTCCCCACCGGTCTCCCAGGGTACTCATTAACCGTCACCTCATCCAGCGCTATGGGGGCGGGGTTGAAGCGCCCGTGCACTTCGTCGATGAACACGCTCTGCCCGATTTGGATTGGTTTGAAGGCTAGGCCTGTCGCGGAGGTGGCGCGGCCGGCTTGCCAGATCGTGCAGTTGAATTCGGGGGCGGGTTCTTTGCGGGAGTCGTAGGAGCGGAGGAGGGCGGGGGGGGCGCCTTTGGGGGTGTTTTGGTAGACTGCTGTTACGGCGCTGAGGCTGGGGTTAGTGAGATTGATCTTTGGAGCATGGAAGTAGAGGGCGGAACTTACGTCTTCGTGCGATTCTCCCTACTATCATAGAGCAGCGCATTCGCATCCCCATACCTCGCCTCACTACCCCACTTCCTCTCCCCATACGTGCTCCTCGGCCCCCTCGCCGAAAAGCTCAACATACTCGCATTACTATGATGCCTCCTGACCCCCTCGCTCCTCCCACTATCCCCCCTCCCCAACGGATACGCCACCGGGCTCTGCACATCCTCAAACGCCTCGCCATCATTCCCCTCGCTCTGAAACACCGTATGCTCGCCCACGCACTCCCTTATCGCCTCCTCCAGCTTACTCGCCTTGAACAGCGTGCTGCGGTACGGGATCCCCGCGATCGTCTTGTCGGTCTCGAAGACTTTGCGCGTCATCCGCACGTAGACTTCTTTGCATGTCTCGAGGTCGAGGCGCAGACGGCCCAGCATGATGGCGATCAGTCCGCCGGTACCGGTGCCGACGATCAGGTCGAAGTGGTCGCATGGTTTGGGGATCTCGGAGCGCTTGGGGGCGCGGCCTTCGATCTCGACGAAGGTTCGGTGCATGAGCTCTTGGAGGATGATGAAGACGCTGTAGCCGCGCACGCCGCCGCCGTCTAGGAGGGAGAAAAGTTAGCTTGGAGCGAGCGGGGAGAGGCGCGGGGGGGGGAAGGGAGGAATGGCTAGTTACCTAGAGAGAGGATGCGCAGAGGTGCGCCTTTCGTGGTGTCCTTCCGTCGTAATCCTGTGCTGGTCTCCATGGTGGCCTCGGTGGGGGAAGACCCTTTGTTGTCGCCTGGAGATGCCAGCAGTGTCGGGTACCGGTGTCTGTAGCTCCCGCCGCGGCGTTGCTTGTTGGGATTTGTAGGTTCTGTGTGTGTGTGATGGTTGTGATGGTTGTGATGGTTGTGATGATCCTGGCTGCGATTTAGCTGGGGGGTGGGTTGTTGGCGGGGGTCGTCCTTGTACGCTCTGTACGGTAACAATACGGTGGAGTTAGTGTAGCCGTAACGGGCACTACGAAGTGGTGTCAGTGGTGTACTTGACCGTAACATGGACACGCCGGTGGGGGACGGTACGAGGTACATACAATAGTCTAGAATATGTGGAGGGCTAACGGGACGGTCGGAAGTATCAAATGAGACTATATTGATCTCTATATTTCTCTATATTTCTCTATATTTCTCTATATTTCTCTATGTTTCTCTATATTGCTTCTATTATACTCTCACCGCCATCACCGCCATCGCCGCCATTCCCCCTTACCATCTTACCATCTTAATTTTTAATCTTCTCGTACACATTCCCATAATAAGGTGAGTATATCAATTGTTGATCGATCGGGCGCGGGAGGTCATGCACAGCCACAGGGGGGCGTCGTCATGGGGTGGGTATGTTAGTGTGGAGTGTGGAGTTGGTTTGGGGGGGGCAAGTGGTGGTTTAATCATGGGCCTCATGTTCTATGTACAGTAAAAAATACGATAAGTCGATGCCTCGGATCCACAAAAATATATCGACTTAATCGAGTAAATGTATTACACGTGATTAAATTAAAAATTGAAGCTATTTACATAAACCATGAGTCTAATGTCCCCTGCCTTTGTGAATTGGCTTCAAGGAGCCTTAACTGTCTCTCAAAACGTTCAAAAGAACGTAAGAACGTTGGTGCTTCTGAGGTGTCACTATTCCCAGATTCCGTAAACTCAATCAGAACTTGAATGGCGTTAATCGCAGCTTGTGTAGTTGGCACAGGCTGTGAAGAAGGCTCATCCTCTTCCTCATCATCTTGAGTGGTATCTGGGACGTATTGTGACATGATATCCTCAAGAATAGCATCCCCCCCCTGAAAATCCTCCCACCCCTCTAACTCTTGTATATCCTCATCGACTGGATTTAAAAAGCTTGAAAGATCCATAGTGTCATGTACATTCTCAGCTTGTTGTACTTGTTGATAGAGATTGGTAATATCAGGAAGAGGTTGTGAGGGTAGTTGAACTGGCTTTTGAACAATCGTACTCTTTCGAAAACAGTTATAGATTGTCGAGTTTGTAAGGTCGTGATTCCAGGATCGAAGAAGCCATCGAATAGCAAGTCGTATATTCATCGTTTGGACAGGATCTTCATTCCTTTCAAAAGCATCAAGGATGTAAAGGAGCCATTGTCGATGGTAATGAGCTTTGACAGAGGCAATGATACCTTGATCTAGGGCTAGAAATCGACTTGTTGCATTTGGAGGAAGCCAGATAACTCAGATATTCGCAGGGGGTGGTGTCGATTTGAGGGCCTTGATATGTGCTGAAAAGTTGTCCATGGTGAGAAGAACCTCCGTGTTGTACCAATACGAGCATAAAAAGCCCTTAACCATTCTGCCATAATAAACTGATTCATCCAAGCCTTCTTATTCCACCTCCAAACCCCTCCCATTGCTATGACGTCGATGTTTCGTAAAGCTCGAGGCGTTTTCGCCTTGCCAATAAACCAAGGAGGACATCGATCAGTACCAGCAGCATTGCAACAGAATACAACAGACATCCTTGCCTTGTCCATCTTCCTTCGTACTCGAGCCTCCATTGTAGAAAGCCCACGAGATGGCATCATCTTCCAGTATAAACCCGTCTCGTCCATGTTATAAATGTTGTCCTCTAAATACTCCCCAGCCACTGTCTGAATAGCCCTCATCTCGTCCTCTGCTGTCTCACTGACTGATGCCCCTTCTCCTTGCCTCTTTCTATTCCGGATAAAATTTCTGTATCCAAGCAATGCTAAACTCTGGCGAAGGCTTCCCTTGATATTGTGGTAGTTGTGACCAAATTCGCTTTGCCTTCTCTTGTAAGATCTCCGCAGTTGTAAAACCTCCTTTTGAATCGATTCGTTCTTGCCACTCAAAAAGAATAGCCTCAATATCTGGCCAAGCCACTTCCTGTCGACGTATATTCGTATCGTTCCTCTTTCCTATTGTTGGTGTATTAATCGGATCATCAAGGTTGATAAATCAGCTGCTAAGGGATTCCGAGACTGTAGATTGACTAATTCGAATGTTGTACTTCTCAAAAAACCAGGCGATACAATCTTTTTGGGAAGGTCGAGGTGTTTTGTTGACGGTCCATTGTCGAAGAGCACGACGCTGTTCAATTGTCATCGAATTGAGCTTTCTTGAAGGCATTCTATAAGATTCAAAAGATTAGCATAAGTCGATATTCAAGGAGGATCTCACGATATCGGATGTATTGTGTTTTGTATGTAAAAAGCTTCCGTACAGAAAAAGATATTGAGATAACGTAAATATCGGCTAAAAGCATATCGACTTATCATATTTTTACTGTATTATTTACGTTGTTGCAACACTAAGAAGTCTTGGAAATAATGGTAAAGTTGAGATATATGTAGCCCCCCCACCATGGAACGGGTTCTATATCCAAAGATATCACAAGAAAATCTTGAACTAACCTCTATCTCCTCTCATACATCGTGTAAGGACACAGGGCACCCAGCTCACAGTAATAGCATATGAGAGTGTGAGTCGGAGGCTAAACGGATGCTATCCTATAGGTCTACTATGAAGGATACAAAAAAGATGAAGGGGGAACCCTGTTGAGTCTGTTTCCTTAAGTACCCGAAATGGGCCCGACTCGGTTATCCCAACCCTAGCCCTGAACCTTCCACTACAACAGGTCTGCATCGACCCTGAACCCTACACACTTACCGTCCCCCACTATAGTGTAACTCGCTATGTGCTCTACTGGTTTGAAACCACACCGAGTCGGATCTCATGCTTGTAGTGACCGTAACAGCTCTGAGGCAGGTTCTTCGAGTATCTAGGTAAGGAGGCATTCTTACACATTGGGCAGTTGGAGATGGCAATCATTGTTTGGTCGAAGATGGTGAAACCCTCACCTGATAATGGAGATGGTTCTCTCTCAGACTCATCTTCCGGCACGCCAACTGATAAGAAGGCAAACGTCTCCATTTAGACTTCTCCACTTGCTAAAACAGTCGCGGCCCAGAAATACTGGTGGTCAAAAAAGGCAAAGCTCGACCCCAATCAGTGTTGCCAATAGTATATTGGTCTTGGCAGTATATTGCAATATATATTGCAATATGGGCCTTGGCAATACAATATGGCCTTATGCCATATGACTGTAATACAATACGGCAATATCATATGTCATACTGACATTCGTTGCACTCAGTTTGCTATCAAACTCAAGAGCAAACTTAGAAATCTCCTCCTCAAACATACAAGTCACTATACATATTTTGGCTTGTCACAAGAGCAATACTACTCAACGATTGCTACAACCCTCTATGATTCATTACACGTCATTGCTCCTTAGTTACTGGGCCGATATGACCACATAGCATATCTCTACAACCCTCTATGATTCATTACATGACATCACTTCTTAGTTACTGGGCTAATACTACACATGATATATCTCTATCAACTAGAGGCCTAGGAACATGAACGATAGCTCCAAAAGCTTCTACAACCCTCTATGATTCATTACACATCATCGCTCCTTAGTTACCCACAAGATTGGTTAAGTTATGACATAATTTGTCTATAGGGGTACTGTAACGACACAGGGCACCCAGCTCACAGTAATAGCATATGAGAGTGCGAGTCGGAGGCTAAACGGATGCTATCCTATAGGTCTACTACGAAGGATACAAAAAAGATGATGAGGAACCCCGTTGGGTCAATCCCCTTAAGTACCCGAAACGGGTCCGACTCGGCTAACCTGCCCTAACTCTCCCCACGTGACCATAACCTGCCTGACTCCGATGCTTTCCATCACTGAGGGCTTTGGCATCCTTACAGGTACTCTGACCTTGAACCTCCTTTCACTTCCTATAGGCTAGAAACCTAGGAGATGGTTCTATGGGATTCTCTTACGTCGACTACAGTTACCAAGCCTGGTTAGTCATGGAAAGTCTTGGAAAATGAGAGAACTACACTCCTTTAGCATAAATAGGATTGCCTTTTCCTTAAGAAAGAGCAAGCAGGCAATACAGTAAATCGACTATCACATACTTCCACGTCTTTTCCAAGCTTCCAAGCATTGATCTTGTTACTCCTTGTTTCTGAAAAGTCAATGAGGTGCTAACCTCTGACTTATCCCTGAGTTCTCAGACTCAACATTTGTACAACTTGTCTAAACCACTCACTACATCATACACTTGGTTGCTGCGTTGTGGAATAGTCTAAGCTACAACCCTTTGGCTCTGTTTCCTAAGACAGTGTGTTGTCTTAGTAAATATCATCCCCTTCCTTGGGTGGCTAGATTCTCACATCTGGTGCACCCACCATTACATCATATGGCAATATATGGCAATATATTGCCAAGACCTATATGACTAATTATTACACAAAGGGGATTGACCCAATGGGGTTCCTCATCATCTTTTTTGTATCCTTCGTAGTAGACCTATAGGATAGCATCCGTTTAGCCTCCGACTCGCACTCTCATATGCTATTACTGTGAGCTGAGTGCCCTGTGTCCTTGCACCTTAAGTACCCGAAACGGGTCCGACTCGGTGAACCTGCCCTAACTCTCCCCACGTGACCGTAACCTGCCCGACTCCGATCCCTTCCGTCACTGAGGGTGGAGGCATCCTTACAGAGTTCAGCTATGACCTGACAAGGGAAATTACTAGTAAATAGTAAATAGTATATAATTCTCCCCTTCTGGCCATACCCCCTACGGCATTCCCTTTGTAACCCCCTATGTGACTAGAGCCCTTTGTTCCCTCTGTAGAATACTGGCCTTTGATAAATTTTTCTACTTCAGTAAGTGCTTTGGAACTGGGCGGGTGGGGAGAGGTGGTGGTGGCCAGAAAAAAGATAGATCATGGTACTTCTATTGCCATACAAATATATATGCAAGCAGAAGTACCTATATGTACCATTTTGCGCCCGCCACCACCTTCGCGCCCATTTCTTGCCAAAATGGCCAAGTCTAGCTAGCATAGCAGAATGGGAACGATTCAAGCAGGTCCGAAGATAAGTATGTCACCTATAATATAGGGGTATTTGAAAACTCTGCTTTAATAGTACTATGAACAATTCAACGTCAATGCCTTTAACAAATGCAGAGTTGAGCGCCTTATCACTCATTGATAGCGATGTTTTTCAAGACGATACTGAATTGTCACTCTCCTCACAACTAGATTCTAATAGTACTATAGTACTGTCAGTTACATCAAAATCAGGGCGTCATAAACGAACTTCATGGATTTGGCAACATGATAGGAATCCTTCAGCAACATACCAACAAAATGGGCACTTAATGTGGCAATGTTCATATTGTACAAAGCAGTATAGAGAATCAGGTGGTACTGCGGCACCAGCGAAACACTTGATGGATTTACACCAGGTGACAGATACTCAGAAACAGTCACAAGTCAAGAACATGCAAATGAGTATCTCTAATGCTCTGCAAAATGGACTTCATAATCCTT
This sequence comes from Pseudogymnoascus destructans, assembly GCF_001641265.1. Taxonomy (NCBI): domain Eukaryota; kingdom Fungi; phylum Ascomycota; class Leotiomycetes; order Thelebolales; family Thelebolaceae; genus Pseudogymnoascus; species Pseudogymnoascus destructans. The sequence continues at coordinate 392,787 of NW_020167543.1, read as the reverse complement.
ATAAACGGCAACAAGATGCTGACTTTGATACTCCTACATTTGAACAACTACTTGTCCGGGTCATTGCTAGGTGCTCATTACCATTTTCGATTGTCCAATGCCCTGAATTCCGAGAGTTAATACATTTCTTAAATGTTAATGCTGAAGAGAGTTTGCCTCGAAGCCATAGTACTATGTGGGACTGGACAATACGATCAAGAGAAGATTAAGATTCAACAAGCAATACAATCATCACAATCAAAGATTCATTTCACAGTCGACTTATGGACATCTCCAAATACAAAATCGTTAATGGGCTTAATTGCACACTATATCACAGAGAATGGAGGGCTTCAACAGTCAGTACTATCATTACGAGAGCTGAAAGGGAAACATACTGGTGATAATCAAGCTGGTTTGATTTATACAGTGCTTGAAGAATATGGCATATTGTCAAAGATTGGGTATTTTATGATGGACAATGCAACAAACAACGATACTATGATAGCAAGCTTTTTAAAATGTTAGTACTATAATTCAATAGTACTATAACGTACATGTATAGCGAAAGCGCCAAACAAGCGAAAGCGCCAAAATGATGCGGTGACCAAACCCCCCAACTAAATGTTAAATTCCTCAACAACAAAACATGCCCCATAAAAACGATGAAAGCCAATTAGTGCTAGCTATCCAGGCTATGCAAAGCGATCCAAAGTTACGCCTTCGAGTTGCTGCTAGGATCTATTCTGTGGACCACCGCAAGCTAGGTCGTCGTCTAGAAGGTGTACCTTCACGACGCGATATCCAAGCCAACTCACGGAAATTAACTAACCTAGAGGAGTCCGTCCTTGTTCAGTATATACTCGACCTAGCTGCCAAAGGGTTTCCTCCTCGGCTGTCTGTTGTTGAAGATATGGCAAGTCGACTACTTGCAACACGCGACGCGTCACGCGTTGGGTCGCGTTGGGCTTCAAACTTTGTTAAGCGGCGTGTAGAGCTCCAGACACGCTTTCAGCGCAAATACGACTACCAGAGGGCTAAGTGCGAAGATCCAGAAGTTATTAATGGCTGGTTTGAGCTTGTGCGTAACACAATTGCGAAATATGGTATCGATGAAGCAGATATCTACAACTTTGATGAGACTGGGTTTATGATGGGCGTTATCTCAACTGCTATGGTTGTAACAAGCTCAGACGGGCGGGCAAAAGCAAAGAAGGTACAGCCTGGTAATCGGGAATGGGTTACAGTAATCCAAGGCGTTAGTTCTCAAGGTTGGGCAGTACCACCATTTATCATTGTTGCAGGCAAAAACCACCTTACATCTTGGTATGAGAATAGTGGATTTTCAAGCGATTGGGTGATTTCTGTTACTGAAAATGGCTGGACTACAAACGAGAGAGGCATGGATTGGATTCAGCACTTTGAGAAGCATACAAAGGCCCGGAGTGTTGGTGGTTATCGCTTGTTAGTCCTTGATGGTCATGAGAGCCACCACTCAGATGAGTTTGAGGAGTACTGCAAGGAACACAACATTATTACGCTTTGTATGCCTGCTCACTCTTCTCATCTACTCCAGCCACTTGATGTTGGCTGTTTCGGCCCGTTAAAGCAGGCCTATGGTCGGCAAATTGAAGATATGATGCAGGCTCATATTTCTCATATTACAAAGGATGACTTCTTTCCTGCCTTCCATGCTGCATTTAACACTACAATGACGGAAAGTAACATTTGAGGCGTGTTCCGAGGGGCAGGGCTTCTTCCATTTGACCCTGAGAGAGTGATATCTACACTTGATCTTAAGTTAAGGACACCAACGCCTCCAAGCTCCCGCCCAGGTACTGCTCAACCTTGGGTTTCTCAGACACCAAACAACCCAATTGAAGCTATGTCACAGTCTACATTTATTAAAACTCAGATTTCACGCCATCAAAATAGCTCTCCAACCTCAATCTATGCAGCTGTTGACCAGTTTACAAAGGGTGCATCGCAAATAATGCATCAATTAGCACTGCTAAAGGGAGAGAACCAAAACCTACGACAGGCAAATGAAGTACTAAGCAAGCGCCGGAGAGCTAGGAAAACACGACTACAGCAAGGAGGATCACTTAGTCAACAAGGGGCGCAAGAGCTACAGGATGAGAGGGATGTTGTGCAGCAGGTAGAGCAGGAAATAAGGGCAAGCCGTGGTCGGAAGCCAAGGGAAGAAACCCGTGCCCGTCACTGTGGCAAGTGTGGTGAGACTGGGCACAATGCGCGCACGTGTCAGATTGTAATAGACACCTCTGAGGAAGAGGACTCCGAGTAGTTTCAATTGATTTCTAATGTTGTGGTAGATTTATCGCAATGTTTGTCATGAGGGTAGATAATTTTGGCGCTTTCGCTTGTTTGGCGCTTTCGCTATACATGTACGTTAATTTATATTGTTTTTCTTCAATATATGACTGCAATATATTATATTGCCAAGCTTTATTAGCGTTATATGATTGTAATACAATATGGGAATTTCATTCCAATATATTGCCAAGACACACTATTGGCAACACTGACCCCAATCAATTGCAACGCAGCCATCTGTCTATGACGACCCGGCCGTTGCAAAAATACTACCAGCCAAGAGATGACTATGAGAACTTACATCGTTTTGAGAAAGTGCAAGATGGATTTGGAAAGAAGAATGGGTTTGGAAAGCTGTCTACCTATGTTGTAAGCATGCTGAAGTGCGTAGGCTGTGGTTCGAGAAGTCGACATCAAAATTTTGATTTTTGCTTGTGTTGCGTTCATGGCCCTGGAGTTGGATCGTGCGAATCTTTCACAAGCTCTGACCGACAATTTCTTGAAGGAGTTGCATATGAATACAAATGGTTGGCTACCTCCCTCTGGCGTCCCATTGTGCCAGACAAAAGTTATGCGGTTGACGTGCCTTAGACTACAATCTGGGTAATACAGCGTTCAAACTGTCTTTCCTTTGCGCCGAACTGCCTTCTCAGTTGGCTGGTCAATATTTCATTTCGATCAGCAGCTTGGTGACCGCGCTAATGGATTGAAGGATTGGCCCTGATCGTTGGATTCCTATGCAGATGATTCTCTCGAGTATCGTAGCCGTAGCTCAATATGGTCGTGCCGGTCGAACCAGTTTTCTAACTTACAGAGCACTGCTGGCTATCCTGCAAGGAGGTTTCATTCCAGATGTTTGTTTTCGCCAATGAAATTTCATATGACCCCGACTAACAGCTATGTCCTCCAGATGATACTCTGCCTATCTTACTTCTACACCAGTCGCGAGCTACCCATCCGCCTTTATCTGGTGGCATTTTATGTCCGTTGCTGATATCCTGGCGCCCTTCATTGTCGGCATTCTGCATATGCGTGGCGTCAACGGCAAAAACGGATGGAGATGGCTCTTCCTCATCGAGGGCATCTTCACAGGTGTTCTAGACGTTGTCGCATTCTTCTTGATGCCACCGACACAGACAGCATCCAAGTTGCTTGGCAAAAAAGGTTGGTTCACAGCAGGAGAAGAAACCATAATTGTCATCCGAGCTCTACGCGATGACCCTTCCAAAGGTTCTATGCACAACCGCCAGCCAATAACTCCAAAGCTGTTATATAAGTCATTGTCAGACTACCACCTTTGGCCAATGTAGTTGGTAGGATTGACGTTCCAGCTTCCAATGAGTAAGTATTTTACCTGTACTACAACCCTATAATACAAACTAACCCAACCATTCAGATCCTCCACACAACTACCTCGCCCCATCCCTTCGCAGCCTCGGCTTTGACATGTTCCAAACCATCCTTGTCATCCCTTCCCAAGTCGGTCACATCATCACCATGCTCGGAATTACCCTTCTCTTGGATTACATCGGAAAGCTTTCTCTCACAGGTGTGATTGGGCAGATATGGGCACTGCCATTCCTCATCAGCCTCTACATCATCGACAGCACCACAGCGAGTAAGTGGACTATATGGGCAATCACGAATCTCCTCCTTTCCTATCCCAATATGCATGCTGTCCAGGGCGGCTGGATCTCGCGGAATTCCAATACCGTTAGATCGAGAACGGTCAGTGCCGCGATGTATAATATGTTTGTCCAAGCGCAAGGCATTATAGGCACAAATATGTATTGAGAGGATGATAAGCCGAGATACCGAAGGGGTAATAGAGCTCTGGTGGCGCTGAGTAGTGCTAATATTGTGATCTACATTGGGGTGAGCGTTTACTATAAGTGGGTGAATAAGAGAAGGGATGATATCTGGAATTCGTGGACGGACGAAGAAAAGAAGCGTATGTGCTCACGACGAAGGATGAAGGAAACAAAAGGTTAGATTTTCGATTTGTTTACTAAACAAATAAGATGGTGAGCATCCAGTACCCGGCTACTACGCCCCCTATTCTTATTCCTGTCATTAATAATTATTACCAGTCGCCGCGCCCCAAATATAAGCAACCCAACTCCCAACCGACAGAGCGCACAGCGCTCCAAAACAACACAAACTGATTTTCCTGTTCTTCGCCCCATTTTCCCCGAGAAACCTCTCCTTTCTTTCAACAATCAAATGTCCGTTCCTCAGTCTCTGCTTCCGGGTCCATTGCAGACGTCTTAGATCAATAGATATCGAAGACAGAACAATCAAGCCGATCGAGACAACTACCGAACCCGCCGCAAGAGCCACATAGACGATGACGACTCGGTCGTAACTGTCGTTATCTGCGTCTTGGATACGGCCGGTGATAAGGTTGATGATGATGTTCATCCTGTTGTTTCGTTAGCATGACTTGAGGGAAAGAGAGGGGAGACTTACGAATTATTCATCATTATTTTCATGGAGTACGCTGATCCAAACACCTCCTGGTGCCACATTGAGGTTCGGATGCTGTCGATGATCACAGTAGGGCCGAACGAATAAGCAAATGCGTAGATTCCGAAGGCTGCTGCTGTCCCCTTTGTGGAGTTTGCCCAATTTACCAGAGCCATAGAAATGAAGACTCCGATCCCACAGAACGCCACTGAGAAATGAGGGTCAGCAAATTGCCACTTAACGAACTATCGTCAATAAAACTTACTGAGCGAGATTCGGTTTCCAAAAAGATCAATAAATATCCCGATTAGAGGCACGACGAAGAACCCCGCATATTGTAAGACGGAGGTGTACCATCCTGCAGTAATGCTGTCGGTATTGAACCGATGTTCTGCGAGCTCAGTGGCATTCTGCGTGAAAACAAGCGCTGTACTCGTCTCCAACAGCGAGAATGCGAGAACAGACCAGTAAACCCATGGCAGCTCTAGTACTTTCTTGACTTCAAACTTCTTGTTCTTCTCTGTCAGTTCTTCGCCGGTGGATGGGTCTCTGATATTAGTGAAGCGTTTGTTGGCGTATTTCGTGAAGAAGAAGAATGCCAAGGTTATAAGATTCGTAAAGATGTTCATGAATAAAGAAATCCAAAAAACCCATGAGAAATCACCAAGATTCTGGTTTGAATTAGTAAAATCGAATGATTTGCTTGGCATGCTTAGTGTATATACCTCTGAGATGATGTTCGCAGTTGACTTCCCAACAAACCCGCCAATCTTCCCAATAGCCAATTCAAATCCGAGCGTACTAGCAAATCCATTGTTCGGAGGGAACCAGCTGGAAAAGATCTTGTACTGTGCAGTCTGGGTGGCCACATCACCAAATGCAAGAACCACTCTTCCAAATATCATGAGCCTATAGTTCCGGACAGTAGTTGCTGCCGCAACAAATATCGATCCGATAGTGTAGATAACGTTGCCGTATAGGATTGCGCTTGCGCCACCAATCCTATCAGTAATCATTCCGGATACGAGAATGAGAAGTACTTTTATGAAATCCTCACTCGATTCCAGAAGTGCGAATTGAGTGTTGTTGATTTTGAGTTCCTGTGGGAAAAGTCAGTTAAGGCGGCCATTTGTTTTGCGGGGTGTTGTACGTATTTTTTAATGTTGACTTTATGGCTCCTGTCACCCCACTGCTCCAGCTTGATCCAAATCCAATTCCAGCCACGAGAGCAACTGATATAATCTTAAAACTGAATGGCACTTGATCACGGGTAGACGCTGGGCGTGGACTCTCCACATCAGTGAGTGAGACAACTTCCTTCGTGTCCGGAGTTCCGGGTGTTTGATCTACCGTGGCCGCATCCGCGGGTATTAGCTTCACCATGATGTTAAGGCCGAATAGATACCCAATGGAGCGGGAATGGAGGGTTAGGTGAAGCAGAGATGGAGGGGTAGGTAATGAAGATCAATACGAGAAGATCTAATCAGATCTAAATACATACTCCCTAGGAAAGACGGACGATATCGGAACGTTTGGATCTAAATTTTCTGGTCTATTCTTCGGCAATTATGTCAAATCTATGTTTTATCTACCTTCGAAATGGATCCCCCCATTGATTTATGTCATGAATGTGGGAAGTGAGAAATGCCGACACCGTTAAAACCCATAAAATTCATCTGGTAAGATTAACCCCGCTTTTAGGTGCTTGGCAACCAATAATGATCATTATCTAAGCATCTGATAAGATTTGCCGTACCCTTAGCTCCTTGGTAGCCACAACGTGCTCACTAGGGATCTGATAAGATATCGTTTTTAAATTCGGCCACATTTGTCGAGAGAGGCAGGTGGGGGTAAGCGTCGTATCCTCTGATCAGACGCCAAGCCGGCCGAGATTACATGGCTTATGACTCCTAATATGGAGATCAGGTTTGGCACAGCTACATCCCGCACGTCCCCTCTCGGCAGATATCACTGTGGAAGCACGAAGCGGGCGTTTTATACCCCGCTTTTCCATGCTTCCTCCTGCCTAGTGTTCCATAACATTCTTAAGAACATGTCTTGACTGTTCACTAACGCGGAATCGAGCAATAACAGACAAATCAGCTCATGAGATGACCCTCAGCACTCACCCCTTCCTCTCGGAAACCCACATCGGGATCCCATCCCTCCCCTTCGCAGCCGTAAACAAAACCTGATAAGCCCTTTCTCAGGGGACAACGGAGACAACCGAATTAAGTCAAGTCCGTAACAAGTCACGGTCTGGTCAAGAAATTCTAGAGTCGTGGCGTAATACAGACATATAGTAATAATTATAGTAATTGCCAATCTATCTAAACCATGTGAAAAATGTTCAAGTAGTCCTGTGAAAACTGTTCTAGTCCCGTGTGTTGAGCACAAATTTGGAGTTTGACGACTTAATTGAGTAAACTACGGGTGCAAAGCCATATATATACCGCCTAGCGGTATACAGACTACACTGTGACTTCTAGGAACGTAGTTCTAACACGCCCCTTATGCTGTACAGTGTTACTATGGCGAATGCTCACTCTAAGCGCCCCTATTGCCCCTGCCCTTATAGTACCTAATAACCCAAGTCTCTGCCTACCCCTCTTCCCTAGCCATCCTATCTACAGTATGAATTACGAAGCTGAATAAGCGAAATAATGTGCCTCTCATTCTTCTTGGACGAGAATCTCCCTGCATTCGGCTGTGCCCTCTTTCTCGTGCACTTGAATACTAAAACAACGAATCGGTCTCTAGCCATTCCAACATGGTTACGGAGTTCTCATTTGCCAGCGATTAGCTTGCCTCGGCTTCATAGGGCTATGGGATGTTGCCATGGGCACTGCGCTACGGAACAAATATCAGGGTCTTGCTCGTGCACGTGCAGCAGGTACAATCATTTTAAGATAGGTATGGTTGGCTCTAGACGACGCGAGGGAGTCAAAGGTATAATAACACTAGGATTGTTCCTGGCTATATCCTTAATCATCAACGTAAAGTCATAAGTAACAGGATATCTCTGTTAATGTAAACCAAACTTTTCTTTCCAAAACCGAATCTAAAACGTTGTAGGTCTAGCCCGCCATGCAAACCGAGATATGAGATAACGCAAGAAAATATCGAATGTCTATGCAAATATGCACCAAACGAATGGAGACATATATTTTTATATGAACTGGGCTCCTCAATCTCCTAAATCACAGTCTTCTCCACATCCGCTGTTCTCTTGAGTGCCTTGTGAGCAGCAACGCGGTCTTTGCGCTCTATTTGCCACCGCTGGCCATTCCGCCACTGGAGGACAAGAAGGGGCGTTAGCGCAGCAGTAACGCCAGACCAGATGGCAAAAGTCGGACCAGAGGCGATTGCGTCTATCATGAGTTGCACGACGGCAACGCCGCCTGCGCCCATGAGACAGCGCACGAGGTTATTGACTGCGGTGGCGCTAGCTGAGACGTGGGGAAAAAGGTCAACAACAAGTGTAGAGTTTAGGGCAAAGATGGAGTTCGCGGTGTACGAGATCATGAACTGAAGTATGAGGGAGACCGCCATGAGGTTTAAGTTGAGCGAGAAGCCGTAAAGCGCGGTGGAAACAATGAATATTAATATCATCCACCAAATAGAACGCATGCGTGCTTGGGCGAAAGGAAAGTCGACGAGCTCCTTCTTATTGAGGGGCTGATCATCAGGGATGTTCTTGGTCTCTCGGTATTGCGCTTCCATCACAGCCCAATCGTGCTTAGAAAGTTTTCCAGTAAGATAGGATCCCAGTATGGATGCGATTCCGTTGGGGAGGAAGACTAGGCCAACCTGCAAGTCTGAGAGGTTGAAGCGGTCTTGGAAGAGCGCGGTGGTGCTTGAGGTTACCATGCTCCACACCGTATAGACCATGGCGCCAAATACAATAACGCTCAACATGTCCTTTTCGAGGAGGAGCTTGAAGGGCCCGAAGGTCATCGACAGCGTCAATTTCTTCTTCGGGGGAAGTTCTCGCTCAATGAGATGCTCCTCCGACTGTGTGAACGTATAGTATATAGGTCGATGGATGCCCTTTAAGCAAGAGGTGCCATTGCCGGCGATGGACCGGAGGGTCTCGGGCAAGAAGACAGCGAGAATACTAACTGCGAAGAGCCCCCCTCCGAAGAGGACCCAGAAGATGGCGTGGTACCCAAGGTACTGCGCAATAATACCTCCCAATACTGGACCGATTGCCTGCCCAAACATACGGACTGTTTTAGTTAGCACAGATTAGGCTAGATCATAAAGGGTTACTCACTCCCTTGGTTGGTTCCTGTAAATGATCCGCGTTCCTTGGGGGTGGCAATGTCGGCAATTAGTCCCTGGCCTATCGATGTCAGTACATATCACGAAACAGGAGAGGATAACCCTGCTACCAATTGATATAGTGGCAGAACTGCCAGTTGCTTGCATAGCACGAAGCACCATGAGGGGCACAAAGCCAGTACTGAGAGCAAGGCCTAGGTTGGCGAAAATATATACACCAAATGTGCCTGGTTTAAATTAATAAAGCCCCTTATGGCTTGCCGGTATCCTACTCACCAATAAATGTAATTCGCCTTCCTCGGGTATCTGATAGCGGTCCCCAAAAGGATGGTGCAAAGGCTTGCGCAACCATATACACAGTAATGGTAAGACTTAGTAATGGCAGACCGACTTTAATATCCTATCCAGTGTATGTCAGCACTTGTGCATTAAAGAGTATTGGCATAGGTTTGGACATACTCTTGATATCTGACCCAGGGCAGGGAAGTATATGTTGGCAGAAAGCGATGAAAACATGCCAGCACTGGCGGCAAGATACATAAGCATCTTCTTCTTCTTGTGTGAGAAGACATGGTATGGTGGTTCGGCGTGTAGTTCCTCCTGTATTTGCTGTCCTAGGCTTCCGATGCTATTCTTGCCACTACATATCGGATTGCATACCGGAGTTGTTACCCCTGAGTCAAGATATAGAGGAGTCTCATTCCCATTCAGGCATCGAGGTATGAGATTGATGCAAGTCCCCTTTGAGCTTTGCAGGTTGGAAATGTCAGGAAAGGATTCGATGGTTTGAGCATTAAAGTTGTTACTAAGCGTTGAGCAGTGTGATAGGTTGTTACTGCTTGTGCTCCGAGAGGTATCTGTCGACAGGTTGCAGTGAAGGCGTATGGAAGATACAGGTGATGGAGGTTCTGCTGCGATGGGGTGCTGAGATACAGATCTTTTGTCTCCTGTATCGGCCGGCATAGTGGTAATTTCCGGCGTATGGCCTGCGTATTATGCCCGCGGTATTGACAACGACCACCAGATATAGTAGAGTTATTTCATAAATAGTATTCTAAAATATTTAGAACATTCCGATGCAGTACCTCTATATATGTCTACCTATTTATTTTCCCACCATATGATGGTTCTGTCTTTAGATACGAATGATAAAACAAGGCAGCTAGAAAGAAAAAATGTTTCACAAATGAGAACCTTATAACGAATAACGTGGATGGTTTGGATACTTCCAGCACTTTCTGGCCCTTTTCTGTGGCCCTTGTTGTGGGTTTGTCGTCGATCGTATCATTATCAGTCATTTATACTGCTCCTGATCCAACATTTTGATAGAAGCAGTGGCAGCCCAAGCCAATTCCCAGAGTCTAAGGCCCACTAAGATCCAGCAGGGTGTTAAACAAGGTTGATCAGCACGGGCAGAAATTCTTTGATGGTCACTACTACGGCACGCAATCAGGGACTCCCACTGTTTAAGACCCACTGCGATCCAGCAGGGTGTTAGAACAAGGTTGATCAGCATGGGCAGCAATCCTTTGATGGCCACTACTGCAGCACTCGGGAGTTTTGTGGATGGGTCGATTTCTAACCGATCTGCTGTATACTATGAGAGTACCCAGTATGTAGGGTATGGCGCCGTAAGTTCCCGTACGGGTCTGTGCTTTTTCCATACAAACTCAAAACGTAAGTCGTCCCCTGGGCACCTGGTCAGGCACTGGAAGCTTATAGGCTATGTTCTACGCGAGAAGGCAGCCACAGTATTACACCTTCCGCCTATGGTCTGTCTTCCGGCATGCGCTACTACAGTCCTTATATCCCCTGTGAATAAAACAGAGTCGGGACGACGCCCGTCATCCATAAGATGAGACAACGAAATTTGTCCCGAATGAGCTAGGCTTCTATTTAACAGAGTATACTAGGGCGCAGTTTTCAGCGTTCTGGACGGCCTCGGTTTAGGGAATGGTTGGTGTATTATTTGTGGTTGATTCGGCCATTTTGGGAGTGTATCGAGATAATGGACAACCAATTCCATTGATTTTAAAAACGTTTGTATGGGGGACGGGCCTAATAGAAGACGAGGATAGCATGGACGACAAGAAGCCCAGAGGCCAGCCCGGGAGTGGTTCCGACCACAAGAGCCAAGCGTCAGGCGAGGACGGGAGGTTGAGACGACCCCGGCAAGCATGAACGTCGGGGAGGTTATCCAACGTGGGTCTGTCGAGTGGATAGGGCTAAAGTTCAACATCAGCGTGTGGGGGGCCGTGGTGATTGCCATTGGCCGGAAGTTTTTACATGATGGCAGCACGCCAGACCAGAAGGAGACAGTTGCGTTGGGGTATTGAAAACTCCTGACTTGCACGTCACCCTGACTCGTCCAAATCAGGGGTTTAACAAACACTAGCTGTGTTTATAAGGGTAGAAACAGGGGTAACTGGGAGGAATATTAGGTGTTCCGACGCTGGTTCGGCGACATGCGTGCGAGGATAAGTTACAGGTCAGGGGGAACGCTAGGATAAACTCAAGATGAATTGCCAAGGCTCGCTTAAACGGCATACCACCCACACCCATAAGAGCTTATCGACCAGCTCATTTAAAGGATTGTGGCGAAGGTGAATTGCCAAGGCACGCTTAGTGTAAAAAGTGGGGTGATCGGTGATTACCTAACCCTTGCATTCAGCCCGACCGACTACCTGCATGCGGTATCGGTCGGTGGAGTGCGCTTATACGGTAACCAGAAGACCAGTACGGGAGCCACGCGTCACTCGCTTGTGTGCCGACCAGACCAGCAACATCCTCTCTAACCACCATCGCAATCCATCCCGCCAGCCCTCCTCTGCCGTCTCTAGCATTCACCTTCGGCAACGCCGTTAATTATATGTCGAAGCCTGTGCGGAAGACGGATTTGGAGGTGACGTTGCCGAGATGCCTTGAACGGTGAAGCACGAATGGGGAGCCGACACTAAAGAAAACTGGCAATTATTAGAGGCTAGGAATTATACTGAGATCGATGACTGTACAGCATTAGAGTGAGCCTACGTCTAAGGTCGTCTACTGAGCGTCATTTCGTTCCGTTGCTATACGACATACAGCAATCGTCGGGACCGCCTGTTCGCTTCGCTCACAGTCGGAGGAAGCGAGCCTCCCCTCTCAAAATTCACCACATACCAACCACCAACCACCTACCACCCACCACTCCACTACGAATAATGTCTAATTAGAAAGCTGCTCTACGTGAGGCAAAAGAATGACTCCTTCAAAACCCAAATGAAACAACTTCAGTTACAGCTATGATCTTCAAAGTGCATCCTAATACCTTACGACGATCAATTACTCGGAAAAGCACAATTCATTATAGTAGATCGAACAAGCTCCTATCAATTTCACAATGGATTCTTCAACTTCAAGTATGAAAAGGTATGTTTACTCCATTGTAGCCCGTTAAAACAGCAATTTCATACTTCATTGCAAGAGATAGAGGGAGTATTAGCAGATGCTCAAATATGAGAATTTGATTATTCTATGCTATAAGGACAAGTTCAAGGTCGTAAACTTCAATTTAGGGGTGCTTTAACTACAGCTCATGCATATGCTAGGATTCATCAAAAGGCACAAAAGGAGGTTAACAAGCAAGAGGAGCAAGTTGCTAAAATAGCAAAGCAGAAGAAGCATCATAAGCAAAGAAGACTTTACATCAAGCTGGGATTAAAGGACAGAAGAGAGAGCGAGAGCAAAAGAAGGAGGTTGCACAGCTTCTTAGAGTAAAAGAGTTTATACCAATTGAGCTCTTGACTCCCAAAGGCACAAGCAACGGTAGAAGCAGAAGGGGTAGTTGGGCAAATAGAGGTAGTAGATATGGTAGGAGATGATGGTTCTGATGAAAGTGATGAGGAGAGTGTAGTTTTCACGTTGTAGAACAAATGAGAAGAAGTACCTTTCTATATAATTTTCTATGTGAAGATACCTACTTATTTTGCCCTGAGAGGGGACACTTGCTTACTAGGGGACACTCGCTTACTCTGACTATGAGCGAAGCAAACAGGCAGTCCTAACGATTAATTACTGCCTATAGCAGACTCAGCTGTAGCAGAAACCTCCTAATACTAGACCCCTTCCTACAATCATGCGAATTTTGTATGGTAATAAAGGCAAATGAAGCCCTTAGCAAATGCCATAGGGCTAAAAAGTCTCAGGTGCATTAAGGAGGCGCCCTTACTATAGAGGATGTGCATGATATTTTAGCTTAGAAGGAGGTAGAGGAGCAGATTTAATGTAACAAGCGCTCTAGAAGGGTCGGTTAAAATAAGGGGCATTTGACTACACAACACTATGGCACTTACGAAAAGACTGGCCATTATGCACCAACTTGTCCCAAAGGTGTAAATATGTCTAGTTCATCAGATTCTAAGTAGTTTTAATAAATATTATATGTTATGGTGGTTTAATTGTATTTCAACGTTGTTGGGTAGTAGAGAAGTGATTGACTTGGTGATATGATTGACTTGGTGATAAACCACGTTAACCTCTGCTATAATAAAGATGGGGGTGATAAACTTCCAATTTGGTTTATTAGAACTTCTAAACAACTAAGGTGTTTTACTCAAATCATATCTTGAATCCCAAAAACCTGTAAGGACACAGGGCACCCAGCTCACAGTAATAGCATATGAGAGTGCGAGTCTGTAAAGCGTAAGCCTAAGGTCTCACGGGAGTCCAGGGAACCAGGTCAGGAGGCAGGAAGGTATCGTATTCTGTAAGCACAATAGGTCTACGTAGATACATCGACTATTGACTGGAGGCCTTCTTCTGAGGCCTCCAACCCCTTTTATCTATGCACCTTGTGCCCTATTTTACCGAGCCCTATGGGCCGCTTATAAAAGGGACCTCACGTGGTGGCACGTGATGGCCTTCCTTACAATTACCTCCCCTCTTAGAGGGATTGCCCTCAATTCCAAGGTTTCGCAGCTAGGGCTTACTTGCCCTCCTGGCTTGTTTAGACTTTTTGTTTTGACCCGGGTGGTGGACATGTTTGGGTGTGTGCTTGGTGTGCTGGTCCCGTGACCCCCCTTGGTTGTGGGTTGCCGCGGCCACCCCCTTTGTTATGGGTCTCACGCCAAACTCCTACTTCCTTCCAAACTTCCTATCGAACTTCCTGCCACCTTCATCCTCAACATCACCTTACTTCGCCTTTCGCCCTCGATCTTAGTCCCAACCTTTGGGGCCTACACAGTTGCTTGTTTCTTTAAGGTAATCACTTCCTTTCCACCTGGATTGCAGGAGCTTATCGTTACGGATAGATCTGACATCATCCAACCCTCATCATGGCTCCCAAGCCGAAGGGGAAGGCTCCAGTTACTACACCTCGCAAGCGACCAGTGGCCCAGATGTCCAGCTCTCCCGAGTCGCAGGCGCCCGCCACGCCTGTTCCATCTGTTGTCACCTCCTCCACATCACGTTCTCGCACTATCCGTCCGTATCGTTCGCCTGAAGTTGAGGACGAAGCTGAGGATCTCGAAGGCTCCGTCGTTCCTGAGTCTGAGGCTCCAAAGGATGAGCGCACTGTGCTTGGGTGGAAGGTCGCTGCCCGCTGTGAGGTTCCTGATTCTGCAGGACGCCTTCGCGCTGGCTCCTGCCCGTGCTGCATGAAGTGTGCGCACACGTATTACAACTTCCCAGGCCAGATGTGCTGGGTCCCTTCCGGCATGGCCAAGTGTGCAGACTGCCTTCGGGGCAACCACGCGTGCGTTCCAGTAAGGGACTCCCTCCTCATTGTTTGTTTGTACTAATGGTTGGGTAGGCTGCTGCCCAGCTTGGCGCCGAGTTGGAGGCCCTCCAGCTTGCGGCCGACGCTCTCCTGAACTGTTGGGCCGACGACGAAGATGCTGGCCTTGCTGCTGATTCTGAGGCTACTGTCCAGGCCATCAGCGCCCTTCACGCTGCCCAGCGCGTATACAGCAATGCCACCAAGGCCAATACCATTACGTTGTCCCATCCTTGCTTCCTTGTGCTTGCTTCCTGTGATATGCCTCGATTAACGATAGCCCTACATCATGTTTTGGCACCCATTGGTCGTCTGCGGCTGTATAACCAGCCCATCTAATAAGGTACTCCTCTCTCTGGCCCCTGCCTCGTTTGATTATCCTGTGGTCTAGGACCGCTTCTACTTGGTATTCTTCCTCACCGTCCACAATTTCTTGGCTAGGTGGAGGGTTGGGTTCCTCTGTGTTTTTCCAATACCTTTCTAGTAAGGACACGTGGAACACGTTGTGGATCGCCTTATACCTTGGCGGTAGCTTCAACTGGTAAGCCTGCTTACCGATGCGCTGGGTGATCTCATACGGGCCAAGCCAGCGGTGCCCAAGCTTCCTACTTGGCTGGGTGGTTCTGATATTCTTGGCCGAAAGCCATACTTTCTCTCCTACCACGTACTGCATTGGCTTGTGCAGCTTGTTGTAGCCTCGTATTTGGGCTTCCTTCGTCTGTTTCCACACCTCTTCGAGCTCCTGTCGCAATTCTAGGATCAGGTTGATGCGATCTTTCGCGACTGGCACTTCCCTTCTGGTGGGGTCGTCCTCGATCCCTTGTCTTAGGTCTATATTGATGCCGTATCGGGCCTGGTTTGGCGACATCTGGATGGAATCGTGGAAGGCGTTATTGTAGGTCAATTCCGCGAAGTGGAGGAGTTCCACCCAGTTGTCTTGGTGTTGATTACAGTGAATCCGCAAGTAGGCTTCGATATTCTGATTCTGCCTCTCGGTCTGGCCGTCGGATTGAGGGTGGAAAGCGGTCGATAGGTTACGCCTTACTTTGAGGTGAAAACAGAACGCTGACCAGAAGTGACAGGTGAACACACTCCCTCGATCCGTGATTATTTCGGCTGGGATTCCAAAGTCCTTTACCCAGAACGCAAGGAAGAGGCGCGACAGCTCTGGGGCCGTGATGGTTTTCCTACAGGGTATATATTTGGACACCTTAGTATAACGATCAACAATCACAAGGATGGAGTCTGAAGCCTTGCCTTGATCCGCCCCTACGCTTGGGGGCAGATCCGTGATAAAGTCCATACTTATGGATTCAAATGGTTTCGAGGGCATTCTTAAGGCCTGCATTTCACCATATGGCCTATGCTGCACGGGCTTGATGCGCTGGCATCTATCGCAGCCCCGTACGTACTCCCTGGTTTCCTCGCTGAGGCCAGGCCAGTAGTATTTGCGTTGGATCAACTCTTGGGTTTTCTTATATCCAAAATGCCCGGCTAGTGGGTCGTCATGGCAAATCTTGAAAATTTCCATCCGCACTGCCTGGTTGGGAGGTACATATACCGCTCCCTTGAAGCGTAGGATGCCTGCATCGTCTACTCTCCAATCTGAAGAGCCCTTTGCTCGCGCCAACCCAATATCCTTGGCCCTTTTAACAGCTAACTCGTCAGTCGCCTGGAGGGTTTTGATCAAGTCTATTAGGGGTTCAGATGCAGCACTATAGGCGCTCTCTCCCTTGGCTACAGCAGCTACTGCAACCCGAGGGACAACAAGACCTGGACTCTTGGTGTCCTTACTATGGTCATCGCCCAGTCTTACGCTGCTAGCGTTTGCCTTCCTACGCTGTAGGTTAGGTTCTCCTATCTGAAAGCCTTCTTGGCTTGTTATCGTCCGACTTATCTGCGGGATACCTCCTGCCTGCATGGCTTCTCGGAGCTTGTTCTTAAGGGTCGGTAGCATCACATTCTGGCTACCCTTTTCACCCTCATAGTCTGGTCTCCTAGATGGACCGTCTGCTGGGTTTGTTTTTCCCGCTCGATAGGAGATGTGGAAATCATAGGCTGATAACGCCTGCACCCACCGCGATTGCCTCCTTGTGAGGGCGGTGGTTTCCATAAAATACTTCAGATTGTTGTGATCTGTTAGGACCTCAATTGGGTACTGGCTTCCTTCGAGGTAGTGTCTCCACTGCTCGAAGGACTTCACGATCACCAGGAGTTCCTGGTCGTGGACTTCATAGTTCAGCTCTGCTGGATCTAGCTTTTTGCTGAAAAAGGCAACTGGGTGCCATTCGCCCTTCTCTTCTGGCTTAGTTCCTTCCACTAATTGAGACAGGTTTGCAGTGAGCGCAAAGCCTGACGAGTCCGTCTCGAGCCTGATTCTACGGCATGGGTCGAAATGGACCAGTGTGGGGGCTGTAGTGAAGGCCTTCTTCAACTGGCCGAAGGCGCTTTGCTGTTCCTCCCCCCACACGAACGGGCCTGTCTGCTTGCCTGCCTTTGCCCCTTTCATAAGGCCTGTCATTGGGGCCACCACGGAGGAGTATTGCTTTACAAAGCGCCGGTAAAAGTTGGCAAAGCCGAGGAACACCTGGACCTCTCGATGGGTCCTAGGTATTGGCCAATCGGCGATTGCAGCAACCCGGTCGCTTTCCATAGCCACCCCTTCCGTTGTGACAATATACCCAAGGAAGCTTACCTTCTTGGCATTGAACTCGCACTTTGAGAGCTTCACGTATAGGTTCGCCTCGCGTAGGCGTCCTAGGACCTCTCGTACGTGGTCAGCATGTTCCTCCTCCTTCTGGGAGTAGATGAGGATATCATCAAGGTATACGACACATATGGTGTCAACCAACCCTTGTAGGGTCTCATTCATGTACGCTTGGAACGTTGCAGGTGCGTTAGCCAATCCAAAAGGCATCACCCTGTACTCGAAGTGTCCGTATCGAGTACGGAACGCTGTCTTCCACTCGTCGCCTGGGCGAATACGGATGCGGTGGTAGGCGTTCCTAATATCAAGCTTTGTGAAGCACCTCGACCCTTGGAGCCGATCCAAGGTCTCCGTGATCAGTGGCAGCGGGTGTCGATTCTTCACGGTAATCTTATTCAAGCCTCTGTAGTCTATGCAGAGCCGTAGGCTTCCGTCCTTCTTCTGAACGAATAGGATGGGTGCGCCTGCAGGGCTTACACTCCTTCGGATCCAACCCTTCTTCTCGCTCTCGTCGAGGTATTTACGGAGCGTGGCCAGCTCCGTTTCTGATAGGTTATATACTGGCCCATACGGTGGTTCCTGGGGCCCAGTATCGATGGCATGGGTTTTCCTTCCCAGCTCTGGCAGTTCTTCTGCCTTTTCCTCCGAGAAGACGTCGATATAGTCCTCGTATTCCTTCGGGCATTGGGTAGGCGCGCTATCATCTGTGTTTAAGGCCAAGACGAAGGCAGTATCACCTTCCTCCCATTCTTCAATATCCGCCACCTCGGCTCTCGCAATATCGAAGGGCTGGCGCCAGGTCTGTTTGCGCCAGTCGATCTGGGGGTTGACCTGCGTCATCCAATCCATCCCAAGGATGACGTCTACTCCTGGGGTGTCCATGGAAAGGAGGGTCTGGGCGACCACGCATTCCCTTTGAAAGTGGTCCCTAGCTCGGACCTGGGTGGTGGCCGCTCCATATATCACAACCTCTTTTCCATCGACTGCCCTTGCCCGTGGCGGTGCCCTATCCCGGCACTCCAAACCCTTCTCTTTGGCAAACAGAGGGTGGATGGTGGACGCGTCAGATCCTGAGTCGAGGAGGGCTCTTGCCTTGTGCCATCCGGGCCCTACCTGCACCTCTACCTCGATCTCCATTCGACGCTGCGCCGTAGGCTTCTGGGATTCTGCTGGGAGTCACTCCCTCTTGGGGGTGTAGGCGTCCAATTTCCTCACCCCTGGGCCTGTGTGTTGGCGTGGGCCTCGACATTCCTTCGCGAGGTGGCCCGCCTTGCCACAGTTATAACAATTGATTCCGCTAGGGATTGGCCTAGCGTCCCTACTGTGGGTAGGGGCCTGTCCTCTCGCCGGCCGCTGGTCTTGTGGGCGGTGTCTATTCCAGAAGGGTGTTCTTTCTCCTTGGGCCGAGGGCTGGGGAGCCCTGTGGCTGCCAGAGTTGCCCTTTAGGAATGGAAAGCTGCCCTGGGAGGTATTCCTTCCTTCCCTTGAGTTGGACTTGTCAACAGTAGGAGTTCTCTCTGTTACCCACTGGTTTGTCATTTCTAACATCGCCAGGATATTAACGATAGCGTCCCTGTGGGTAGAGGAACGCTCTGCGTACCCTCCTTCAAGGAGCCGCTGCCTCATCTCTGGGTGAATCTTCGTCAGAAGGTGGACAGTCTTCTGCGATTCAGTATACGGTTCCATCTCGCGTTTGAGGTCCTCAAGGTAGGCCACGAACTTGCGGATGCTCTGCCCTTTCCGTTGTAGGGCGACGTTATACTTCAAGGCTGCGATGCGTTGTCGGTTGGCTGGGTCGACATGGAGGTCCCGAAGAAACTCTTCGAACCCAGCGATATCCAAGGGATCTATGTATCCTTCTCCTTGGGTTGCGCACCGGTTATCCCATTCCTTCATAGGGTGTCCTTCCAAGTATTGGGCAGCGAAGGCCACCTTAGATTGCTCAGTTGGAAAAACCCTTGGTTGGTATCGGAAGATAGCGCGGATCGAGGCCATGAACTCGTTGAGCTCTCGGATGGATTCGCCCTTATATACCTTAGGTTCCTTGACCCTTCCTATTGGCCTCTGGGCTGGTGTGACCTCCATTGATACGGTAGAGGCAGTCTCTGCCTCCTCCTCTTGTTGGGGTCCTTCCCACTCGTCCTCAATATCTTGGTGTCGCCTTTTCCGACGGTTCTCTTCCTGAATCCGGGCTTGCTTCTTCGCGAAGTCCCGTACCGCCTCAGGGTAGGCGTTGTAGTCGTCGCCGTGCGTTCTTCGGAAAAGCTCTAGGGCTTCCTCCATCGTGTTGATGTAGGCCCTCTCTTCGTCCATCCGCTTCCGAAGGTCTGCCAGCTTCGAGGCCATGCTCTCGTCCTGGCCTGCCGTCCAATGGCTAGCTTCTACGGATGTAGTTCTTGGAGCTGGCTCAGTGGCGTCAGTTGCTGGCGTTGCTCCTCCAGAAGTCGCACGCATAATCCTTCTTTCCATACTCGCCATCCTGACCCAGTAGGCTGGATATGGGTGCAGTCAATAGAATTGTAAAGCGTAAGCCTAAGGTCTCACGGGAGTCCAGGGAACCAGGTCAGGAGGCAGGAAGGTATCGTATTCTGTAAGCACAATAGGTCTACGTAGATACATCGACTATTGACTGGAGGCCTTCTTCTGAGGCCTCCAACCCCTTTTATCTATGCACCTTGTGCCCTATTTTACCGAGCCCTATGGGCCGCTTATGAAAGGGACCTCACGTGGTGGCACGTGATGGCCTTCCTTACAGAGTCGGAGGCTAAACGGATGCTATCATATAGGTCTACTACGAAGGATACAAAAAAGATAAAGGGGGAACCCTGTGAGTCGATTCCCTCAAGTACCCGAAAACCATCCGACTCAGTTCCGACTCGGTTAGCCCACCCAAATGTTCACATGTGACCAGGGGGAACCCCGTGAGTCAATTCCTCAAGTACCCGAAACCCGTCCGACTCGGTTAGCCCACCCAAATGATCACACGTGACCCCGCAGCTACCCAGAGTCTACTCCTTAGAATGAGAGATGAGAAGGCATCCTTACAAAACCTTAGAATACATTAGCGATGAAATTTAACAGCATGGTGTAATGCTGCTTCCTATCTAATAGGATGTATAGAGGTTTCTTACATAAGGTTTAAGTTAACAGAGGAGGCAGGTGATTAGACACAAAGACTTTTCAAGTAACACGTTATAGTATTGTAAAGAATACTATATTGAGTTGAGCATCTCCTATCTAAGAAAATACTATCTACTTATATAGTAGCATCATGCCTTATAGATCCTGTCTAGTCTATAGACCATGTAGGATTAGTCATGTCCTGTGACCTCCTTATGACTCATAGATCTTGTCTAGTCTATAGACCATGTAGGATCAGTTATGTGGTCCTAGTCTCATGACTGCTTCATAACTCATGCGCGACTCATGACCATAGCATTCTAATGGGTTAGGCCACGTGGCACTTGCCCCTGTGACCTTCCTATGACTTATACATTCCTTGTTAACGCTACTAGTAGAGTGGGCTGTAACACATGGATGAATCATTTCATTATGATTAAATGGTTACAATGGTTTAATAGTAGAGCACAATGCCCTGTTCTACTATTATGGATAATTTTGGTGCTTATGAAGTTGTAATGGAATGTCTTATAGATAATGGAACTCTGTTAAAATGGACACGAGTTATGTGGTTTCCTCTAAACACAACGTAATTTATCAACCACTCGATTAAGGGATTATTTATAATTAGAAGTGCTACGTACAAAAGCAATTGATTCTATTCTTTCAAAAGGAGTTTGATGTAAACTTCTCTATGCGATTCGATAGGGGATTTCTACATAGGAAACAATTCAACCATTAACAATTATCAACTGTTAGAAAAAAAGGGTTTACTATTTCTACAGAACATGGTTTATATAACCTATAGGAAGCATCTTATGAAGTTTTACAATGGATTTAAACAAGTATGAGTGCTTTAGCTTAAGAGCAAAGGATTCATAGGCTTATGAACATTAAAAACTTCATTAATCCATTAAATGAGGTTATTAAATAATTGCCCAAAGAGCTTTAAGCAGATTGTAGTACAATATGATATTAAACAAGAGGAAAGGATAATGATAAAGAGGAGGAGGAATTCCTTAAGTTTCAATATCTAAAGCAATTGCAGCTTTGAAAACCTTAAAGCTATATCAAGAACAGCAAGCAAATCAATCAAGTTAAGGCTTCTTTGCTCACTTGAAAAGACAGCTTTGGGAAATGGAGGTTGTATAGGTACAGTCATAGACAGGGGTAGGAAATTAATTATAATCATGATTATTAGGTTGTAACGTGTGGCACAAGCGAATGGTGCACACAAGCGAATGGTGCACACAAGCGAATGGTGCACCCTAGCAATAAAATCAAATCTTTTACCTTATACTTATATTTTCTCCACAACCAGATATGGAAACTGCGTCAAAAGAAAGCCTTATGATCCTTGCCCTCCAGGCTCTGAAAAACAACTCTAAACTTAGCATACGAAAAGCTGCTCAGATATATAGAATCTCTCCAACAACCTTGACGCGTCGCCAGAAAGGAAAACCCTCTCAAGCGAAACTTTCAAATCTAGAAGAGAAGACTATTGTTCAGAGGTTACTTAAGCTAGATTCCCAAGGATTTCCTGTACGAATACGTGGTGTTGAGGATATGGCAAATTTACTTCGTCACGAACGTGACATGTCACCAGTTGGAAAGAATTGGGCTGAAAACTTCATTCGTTGACAACCAGAGCTCCAGACACAAAAAACGCATTCGTACAATAATCAGAGGGCATTATGTGAGGATCCAGAAAAGATTCAGGATTGGTTTAGGCTTGTGGCCAACTTCATAGCCAAATTTGGGATATGTGTTGAGGATATATACAACTTTGACAAGACAGGGTTTTTGATGGGCATTCTTGGGACTACTACTGTTGTAACAAGCTCAGATCATACAACTAAACCTAAACTGATCCAGCCTGGCAATCGAGAGTGGGTGACAGTGATTCAGGGCATCAATTCACGGGGCTGAGCTGTCCCACCATTCATTGTTTTTAAGGGCAAATGGCATCTCGCTTCCTGGTACGAAAAAGAGTATTTTCCAGACGATTGGAGGATTGCTATCTCTGAAAATGGCTGGACAACAAATGAAGTCACTCTAGAATGGCTTAAGTACTTTGAGAAGTTTACTCATCCAAAGACAGTAGGTACTTACTGCCTCCTGGTCCTAGACGGTCATGAAAGTCACCACTTAGCTGCCTTTGAAGAATACGGTCATATGAACAACATTCTTACACTCTGTATGCCAGCCCATTCATCTCACCTACTACAACCTTTAGATGTTGGGTGTTTTGGGCTTTAAAGAAAGCATACAGTCGACAAATTGAGAATCTTGTCCGGACCCGAATTACCTATGTTAGCAAGGAATCCTTTATACTGCATTTGTAGAAGCATTTAAAGCTACTATGACCAAGGAAAACATTCAAGGAGGTTTCAGAGGTGCTGGGCTTGTACCGTACGACCCAGAGGTAGTGATATCTCAGCTGGATATCAAGTTATTTACTCCGACACCTGAAAGTTCCTGTCCAGCGACCTCTCATTCATGGGTATCTAGAACCCCACAAACTACAAAACATGCAAGTTCACAGACAACTCTAAGATCGTACGACATCATAGTAGCACCCCAACTCCTATTTTGGAGGCCATGAACCTGTTTGCGAAGGGTACAGCCAAGGTTATTCTATATAGATATATTTATAAGAATTTATAAGCATCTCAAATTCTCTAGAAACATTTCATTTTCTTATCTTATTGCTTATCTAAAACCCATACCTAAATAGATAATAACTAAGCCTAATAAGGTATATTATAATCATGATTATGATTATGTGCTTTGTAAATAACGTACATGTATAGCGAAAGCGCCAAACAAGCGAAAGCGCCAAAATTATCTACCCTCACGACAAACATTGCGATAAATCTACCACAACATTAGAAATCAATTGAAACTACTCGGAGTCCTCTTCCTCAGAGGTGTCTATTACAATCTGACACGTGCGCGCATTGTGCCCAGTCTCACCACACTTGCCACAGCGACGGGCACGGGTTTCTTCCCTTGGCTTCCGACCACGGCTTGCCCTTATTTCCTGCTCTACCTGCTGCACAACATCCCTCTCATCCTGTAGCTCTTGCGCCCCTTGTTGACTAAGTGATCCTCCTTGCTGTAGTCGTGTTTTCCTAGCTCTCCGGCGCTTGCTTAGTACTTCATTTGCCTGTCGTAGGTTTTGGTTCTCTCCCTTTAGCAGTGCTAATTGATGCATTATTTGCGATGCACCCTTTGTAAACTGGTCAACAGCTGCATAGATTGAGGTTGGAGAGCTATTTTGATGGCGTGAAATCTGAGTTTTAATAAATGTAGACTGTGACATAGCTTCAATTGGGTTGTTTGGTGTCTGAGAAACCCAAGGTTGAGCAGTACCTGGGCGGGAGCTTGGAGGCGTTGGTGTCCTTAACTTAAGATCAAGTGTAGATATCACTCTCTCAGGGTCAAATGGAAGAAGCCCTGCCCCTCGGAACCCGCCTCGAATGTTACTTTCCGTCATTGTAGTGTTAAATGCAGCGTGGAAGGCAGGAAAGAAGTCATCCTTTGTAATATGAGAAATATGAGCCTGCATCATATCTTCAATTTGCCGACCATAGGCCTGCTTTAACGGGCCGAAACAGCCAACATCAAGTGGCTGGAGTAGATGAGAAGAGTGAGCAGGCATACAAAGCGTAATAATGTTGTGTTCCTTGCAGTACTCCTCAAACTCATCTGAGTGGTGGCTCTCATGACCATCAAGGACTAACAAGCGATAACCACCAACACTCCAGGCCTTTGTATGCTTCTCAAAGTGCTGAATCCAATCCATGCCTCTCTCGTTTGTAGTCCAGCCATTTTCAGTAACAGAAATCACCCAATCGCTTGAAAATCCACTATTCTCATACC
Organism: Pseudogymnoascus destructans; assembly: GCF_001641265.1. Taxonomy (NCBI): domain Eukaryota; kingdom Fungi; phylum Ascomycota; class Leotiomycetes; order Thelebolales; family Thelebolaceae; genus Pseudogymnoascus; species Pseudogymnoascus destructans. The sequence continues at coordinate 368,260 of NW_020167543.1, read as the reverse complement.
AAGATGTAAGGTGGTTTTTGCCTGCAACAATGATAAATGGTGGTACTGCCCAACCTTGAGAACTAACGCCTTGGATTACTGTAACCCATTCCCGATTACCAGGCTGTACCTTCTTTGCTTTTGCCCGCCCGTCTGAGCTTGTTACAACCATAGCAGTTGAGATAACGCCCATCATAAACCCAGTCTCATCAAAGTTGTAGATATCTGCTTCATCGATACCATATTTCGCAATTGTGTTACGCACAAGCTCAAACCAGCCATTAATAACTTCTGGATCTTCGCACTTAGCCCTCTGGTAGTCGTATTTGCGCTGAAAGCGTGTCTGGAGCTCTACACGCCGCTTAACAAAGTTTGAAGCCCAACGCGACCCAACGCGTGACGCGTCGCGTGTTGCAAGTAGTCGACTTGCCATATCTTCAACAACAGACAGCCGAGGAGGAAACCCTTTGGCAGCTAGGTCGAGTATATACTGAACAAGGACGGACTCCTCTAGGTTAGTTAATTTCCGTGAGTTGGCTTGGATATCGCGTCGTGAAGGTACACCTTCTAGACGACGACCTAGCTTGCGGTGGTCCACAGAATAGATCCTAGCAGCAACTCGAAGGCGTAACTTTGGGTCGCTTTGCATAGCCTGGATAGCTAGCACTAATTGGCTTTCATCGTTTTTATGGGGCATGTTTTGTTGTTGAGGAATTTAACATTTAGTTGGGGGGTTTGGTCACCGCATCATTTTGGCGCTTTCGCTTGTTTGGCGCTTTCGCTATACATGTACGTTAATCACTGACATAATAAAAGGTGGAAAAAACGCGTTGTGAAGTTAGAGGGTAGGAAATTCGGGAAAAGTGTCCGAGGTACTGATATGTCCGAGGTACTGATAAACCACGTTAATCATAATCATGATTATAATCTATACCTTATTAGGCTTAGTTATTACCTACTTAGGTATGGGTTTTAGATAAGCGATAAGATAAGATAAGATAAGATAAGAAAATGAAATGTTTCTAGAGAATTCTACAAACTTCTAGAGAATTTGAGATGCTTATAAATGCTTATAAATATAGGGCAAAAGAATTCAATACCATGCATCACCCCTGTAAAGAACTTGATACCTAGTAGATAGCTAAAAGAATACAATACCCTGCAAATGCCACCAAATTGGTGACGTTCTCCCTGACTCCCAACTCCTGCCTCCAGAAGGCTTTCCATGACCAGCTGCAGCACCCCTAATGCCCCCGTAGCCCCTGTAGCCCCCTTCCTCATCCATGAGGTCGCTGACACGACCTCATGTTGTGTCCTGGCTCCCCACAGGTGCTACAACGAGAGGGTACCAGATCTGGTACTCTTGCCACAACAGCACCAAGAGGGAGCAACCCTCCATGATCCCGCTCTCGTCGCTAGCGAGTTAGCAGGCGACAGCGAGGTTGGTGACGGTGAGGTGGCGGCAGCGAGGATGGCTCTATTCGAATGATCACCATCGAAAGCACCTCAAAGGGGAAGGTCAGGAATGCTTGGCGTAGACAGCTATACTCACTTATCTATATTTAGATCAAGCCTGGCACTGAGTTCTTTACTGGGGTGATGCATGGTATTGAATTCTTTTGCCCATAAATATATCTATATAGAATAGTCTAGAATTTATAATCTAGGTATATATAGAGCCTTTAACTCCCTCCTTAACTAACTTTTTATTTAAAACATAAAAAATAATAACAACACTTTATACTAACATGTGTGCATAACGAATGATACAACATAGCAAATGATATCCAATGTGCTCACTTAACAAATACTATGATAATTCCACTACAACGCTATAAATCAATTAAAGCTATGTAGAATACTCATCCTTAGATACCTCTATTACCATCTAACAGGTGCGTGCATTGTGTTTTGTGCCACTACAGTTAGCATAGCGCCTTGCGCATGTTTCTTCCCTTGGCTTCTGACCACTCCCTGCCTGTGTTTCTTGCTTTACTTGTTGCACAAGGTCCCTCTCATTTTGTAACTCAAATAATCATAATAATCATGACTAACGTGCATGTATAACGAAAGTGCCAAACAAGCGAAAGTGCCAAAATATCGCGACTACCCCATAAGAATTGCGATAAATCCACCACAACAATATAAATTAATTAAAACTACTCAGAGTCCTCTTCCTCAGACCTGTCTATTACAATCTGACAAGTGCGCGCATTGTGTCCAGTCTCACCACACTTGCCACAGCGACGTGCATGGGTTTCTTCCCTTGGCTTCCGACCACTACTTGCCCTTATTTCTTGCTCTACTTGCTGCACAACGTCCCTCTCGTCCTGTAGCTCCTGTGCTATCTGTTGACTAAGTGATCCTCCTTGCTGTAGTCGTGTTTTTTTAGCTCTCCGGCGCTTGCTTAGCACTTCATTTGCCTGTCGCAGGTTTTGGTTCTCTGCTTTTAACAATGCTAATTGATGCATTATTTGCGATGCACCCTTTGTAAACTGGTCAACAGCTGCATAGATTGAGGTTGGAGAGCTATTTTGATGATGCGCAATTCGATTTTTAATGAAAGTAGACTGTGATACAGCTTATTTGGTGTCTGAGAAACCCATGGTTGAGCGGTGTTTGGGCGAGAGGTTGGAGGTGTTGGCGTCTTAAACCTAAGGTCAAGTGTAGATATTACACTCTCAGGGCTAAATGGAAGAAGCCCAGCACCTCGGAACCCTCCCTGAATATTGCTTTCTGTCATTGCAATGTTAAATGCAGCGTGGAAGGCAGGAAAGAATTCATCCTTAGTAATGTGAATAATATGAGCCCGCATCATACCTTCAATTTGCCGACCGTAAGCTCTCTTTAATGGGCCAAAACAGCCAACATCAAGTGGTTGGAGTATATGGGAAGAGTGAGCAGGCATACAAAGCGTAATAATGTTGTGTTCTTTGCAGTACTCCTCAAACTTGTCTGAGTGGTGGCTCTCATGACCATCAAGGACTAACAAGCGATAACCACCAACACTCCGGGGCTTTGTGTGCTTCTCAAAATGCTGAATCCAATCCATACCTCTCTCGTTTGTAGTCCAGCCATTTTCAGTAACAGCGATTACCGAATCTGCTGGAAATCCGCTATTCTCATACCAAGATGCAAGGTGGTTTTTACCTGCCACAATGACAAATGGCGGCACTGCCCAACCTTGAGAACTAACGCCTTGGATTACTGTAACCCATTCCCAATTGCCAGGCTGCACCTTTTTTGCCTTTGCCCACCCATCTGAGCTCGTTACTACCGTTGCGCTTGAGATGACGCCCATCATAAACCCAGTCTCATCAAAGTTGTAGATATCTGCATTGTTGATGCCATACTTTAGAATTGTGTTCCATACAAGCTCAAACCAGCCACGAATGACTTCTGGATCTTTGCACTTAGCCCTCTGGTAGTCGTATTTTCGCTGGAAGCATGTCCGGAGCTCTACTATACTGAACAAGAACTGATTCCTCTAGGTTACTTAATTTCCGTAAGTTGGCTTGGATATCGCGTCGTGAAGGTACGCCTTGTAAACGGTGACGTAGCTTGCAGTGGTCTACGGAATAGATCCTAGCTGCAACTCAAAGGCGCAAATTTGGGTCGCTTTGCATAGCTTGGATAGCTAGCACTAATTTGCTTTGATCATTTTTATGGCGCATGTTTTGTTGTGGAGAAATTTAACATTTAGTTGGGGGGGGTTGGTCACCGCATGATTTTGGCACTTTCGCTTGTTTGGCACTTTCGTTATACATGCACGTTATTCAAATAGTCAAATATTATAAAAGCATGACTAACGTACATGTATAGCGAAAGCGCCAAACAAGCGAAAGCGCCAAAATGATGCGGTGACCAAACCCCCCAACTAAATGTTAAATTCCTCAACAACAAAACATGCCCCATAAAAACGATGAAAGCCAATTAGTGCTAGCTATCCAGGCTATGCAAAGCGACCCAAAGTTACGCCTTCGAGTTGCTGCTAGGATCTATTCTGTGGACCACCGCAAGCTAGGTCGTCGTCTAGAAGGTGTACCTTCACGACGCGATATCCAAGCCAACTCACGGAAATTAACTAACCTAGAGGAGTCCGTCCTTGTTCAGTATATACTCGACCTAGCTGCCAAAGGGTTTCCTCCTCGGCTGTCTGTTGTTGAAGATATGGCAAGTCGACTACTTGCAACACGCGACGCGTCACGCGTTGGGTCGCGTTGGGCTTCAAACTTTGTTAAGCGGCGTGTAGAGCTCCAGACACGCTTTCAGCGCAAATACGACTACCAGAGGGCTAAGTGCGAAGATCCAGAAGTTATTAATGGCTGGTTTGAGCTTGTGCGTAACACAATTGCGAAATATGGTATCGATGAAGCAGATATCTACAACTTTGATGAGACTGGGTTTATGATGGGCGTTATCTCAACTGCTATGGTTGTAACAAGCTCAGACGGGCGGGCAAAAGCAAAGAAGGTACAGCCTGGTAATCGGGAATGGGTTACAGTAATCCAAGGCGTTAGTTCTCAAGGTTGGGCAGTACCACCATTTATCATTGTTGCAGGCAAAAACCACCTTACATCTTGGTATGAGAATAGTGGATTTTCAAGCGATTGGGTGATTTCTGTTACTGAAAATGGCTGGACTACAAACGAGAGAGGCATGGATTGGATTCAGCACTTTGAGAAGCATACAAAGGCCCGGAGTGTTGGTGGTTATCGCTTGTTAGTCCTTGATGGTCATGAGAGCCACCACTCAGATGAGTTTGAGGAGTACTGCAAGGAACACAACATTATTACGCTTTGTATGCCTGCTCACTCTTCTCATCTACTCCAGCCACTTGATGTTGGCTGTTTCGGCCCGTTAAAGCAGGCCTATGGTCGGCAAATTGAAGATATGATGCAGGCTCATATTTCTCATATTACAAAGGATGACTTCTTTCCTGCCTTCCACGCTGCATTTAACACTACAATGACGGAAAGTAACATTCGAGGCGGGTTCCGAGGGGCAGGGCTTCTTCCATTTGACCCTGAGAGAGTGATATCTACACTTGATCTTAAGTTAAGGACACCAACGCCTCCAAGCTCCCGCCCAGGTACTGCTCAACCTTGGGTTTCTCAGACACCAAACAACCCAATTGAAGCTATGTCACAGTCTACATTTATTAAAACTCAGATTTCACGCCATCAAAATAGCTCTCCAACCTCAATCTATGCAGCTGTTGACCAGTTTACAAAGGGTGCATCGCAAATAATGCATCAATTAGCACTGCTAAAGGGAGAGAACCAAAACCTACGACAGGCAAATGAAGTACTAAGCAAGCGCCGGAGAGCTAGGAAAACACGACTACAGCAAGGAGGATCACTTAGTCAACAAGGGGCGCAAGAGCTACAGGATGAGAGGGATGTTGTGCAGCAGGTAGAGCAGGAAATAAGGGCAAGCCGTGGTCGGAAGCCAAGGGAAGAAACCCGTGCCCGTCGCTGTGGCAAGTGTGGTGAGACTGGGCACAATGCGCGCACGTGTCAGATTGTAATAGACACCTCTGAGGAAGAGGACTCCGAGTAGTTTCAATTGATTTCTAATGTTGTGGTAGATTTATCGCAATGTTTGTCGTGAGGGTAGATAATTTTGGCGCTTTCGCTTGTTTGGCGCTTTCGCTATACATGTACGTTATCTAAATACTACTTAAAGTATTAATTTAGCTATAAATTCCCCTTGTAGATCCTTTTCTTCCTTTATAAAATCCCAACTCTTTAACAAGCTATTACTCTAAAAATGTCTTTTAAAAGCCTATTTCTAGTCTTTGTAATAAGGCTATCTATACTAAAAGTGCTCTCTATAGGAGCACTAGTAGCAGGGATTTGTAAATAGCATCTAGCGATAGTAGCTAGAATAGGAAATCGAGATTGATTTATTTTCCAATAGTAAAGGATTAATCTATATAATATTAGCAAGTTAATTATTAAATAGGGTTAATAGCTTACCTTATAATGAGAAATAGGTTCTTGGAAATAGATATAAGTTTCTGTTTTGAAGTCATCTGATATATTTTGAGAATATAATAATCTTTCAAAATCATCTAATAAATTATCTTCTTCATTCTCTTGCTGTTGTTGTAGTTGTTATTGTGTTAAAGGTAATTCATTATTAAATTCTTCCCTTAATCTATTAACATATTAGTGAAGGCCAAAGGTTGGCAAATTGAGGATAAGATACAGGCAGGTGTAGCCCACATCTGGAAGGAGGACTTCTTCCTAGCATTTGCCACTACACTCTAAGAGGCAATGACTGTTGATAATGTCCAAGGAGGTTTTTGAGGTGCAGGACTTATTTCACATAACCTAGAAGCAGTCCTGTCGAAGCTAGATATTAAGTTATAGACGCCAACACCTCTAGGGACCTCTAATGGAGTCATAGAAAGTTGGACTTCTAAGACGCCTACTAGCGCTAATGAGGCTGCTTCCCAATCTCAATTACTTAAGGACCAAATCTCACGTCACTAAGGAAGCTCTCTAACATCAATCTATAAAGGGATTGATAGTCTAGTGAAGGGAGCACATGTCTTTATGCATAGGAGGCCCTTCTAGAGGCAGAGGTTAAGACACTTCCAGAGACAAACCACCTACTAAGCTGGCGTTGCAGGACAAAAAAACAATGTCTTAGACAAGGAGGAACTCTAACAGTAGCTATGGGACAGGATCAGATGGCGCAAAACAAGGTTGATGTCTAGATGAAGTGGGAAATGCAGCAGGGTAGTAGTCGCACAACGAGGTCTAAGCCGAAGAAGTGGTGCTGTGGTGTCTGTGGAAACACTAGCTATAATGCAAGAACTTGTCAAGTAGTTATCTCATCGTCTAAGGAAGGCAATGAGGAGTGATTTCAATTGATTCATGGTGTTAGGGTTGAGTTTTAGGCTAGAATGTTTGTTGAGTTGTGATGAGGTGGCTAGCTTAGGGGTGTGGCCAGCTCGGTAGTGAAGTACATTATACTAACTTTAATAGATTTATCTAATTTATCACTATGGCTTAAAATGAGGAAGATTATTAATATCCTTAAATATAATCAAGAGAATATAAGGCTATTAGCAAACATGCTAAAGATATAGAAGGGCCTAAAACAATACAACTAGGTAAGCTAATATCTATAACGTGGTTTATTATGACCCTAGACACTTTTCGTGACGCTACTGCTGCCAAATATAATTAAACAGCCATATAATTAAATTGAATCCGACTAGTCAGATTCTAATGAACTAGGCATATCTACATCTACTTGACAAGTTCTTGCATTATAACTAGGCTTACCGTAAGTGCCACAATGTCATGCTCTTAGTTGCCCTCCCTTTTGACCCCTGCCCTCCATATGCAAATCATGTTGCACCTGCTCATCCACATCATGTGAATCCTTTACAGTAAATGCGCCCCCTTGGCGGATACGGCTCTTTTTAGCCTAACAGCATTTGCTAAGGGCTTCATTTGCTACACGAAGTGTGTAATAGAGAAAAGGGTCACTTCATGAGCTAACAGTTCTGTACCCTTTGCTATCGTAGCAACTGTTTAAAAAATTGGTGTTAGAGAGCTACCTTGATGGCATGTAATATGACTCTTAACAAGAGTTGTTTGCAAAATAGCAGTGGTGGGGTTGCGAGGGGTTTGCTAAACCTAAGGATCTGCATCACAAGAGAGCAGTTGAGGCGTTGGTGTTTGCAACCTGACATCTAGCTTTAAGATAACTGCTTGAGGATTAAAGGCACTAATCTAGCTCCATAGAATCCAGCCTTTGCATTTTGGGTTGTAAAGGTCTCTAAATATGCTTCTTTAAAGGCTATGAAGAACTTGACCTTGGTGGTATGGTTGATGTGAGCCTTAACATATGTCTCGATCTGCCGACTATATGCGTGCTTTAAGACACTAAAACACTACATTAAGTGGTTGAGTTAAGTGCGAAGAGTAAGCAAGTAATCTAAGAGTTATAATGTTGTGGGCTTTGCAATACTCTTGGAATTTAGCAGATTCATGACTTTTGTGCCTATTAAGTACTAACATGCGATATCTCCCTTTTGTTCGACTAGCAGTATGCTTGTTAAAGTGTTGAATCTAGTCAAGACTAGTCTCATTATCCGTCCATCCATTATTAGTAGGTTTAATTACCTAGCTGTCTAGAAGGTCACTTCCTGTGTACTAACTTGTAAGGTGGCATTTCCCTTAAATGACTGAAAATGGAGGGAGATTCCAACCCTCACTATTAATGCACTTAATAGCCATAGTCCATTCTCAATTTCCTAGTTGGACAGCTTTGCCTCTACCATGCCAGTCCGTATGCATAACAATCATTACTAGGCAAATTATACCCATCATAAAGCCCGTTTTATCAAAGTTGTAGAAATCGCAGTCTTAGATGCAATATTTCGCCTTCATATTCTCCACTAGTTGAAACCACGTGCTAATTAGCTTAGGATCTTAGCACAATGTCCTTTGGAAATCATAAACGACGTCTTAAGTTCTGGTTGTCGTTTGACAAATCAATGAGCCTAGAGCTGTCTAACGCGTCTTCCTCCCTGTGATGTTAGAATAAGATTTGCCATATCTTCCATACCAGCTATCCGAGGCGCAAACCCCCTCGCATCTAAATCAAGTATATATCAAACAATGACTTCCTCTTCTGTTTTAGTCAGTGGATAATAGAATGACCATTCATTCTGTCACTAAGCATAGAATGTGGCACATTGTAAAGTTTTGCAGCAGTGCGAAGAGTAATTTTTTTAGGTGATTAAATAGCTTCCATAGCTAAAATGATTCGTGCTTCTTGGGTTTGTACTAACATTATCAAATGTGAAGATAACGTGTGTTGGAGTTGAAAGGTAGAAGGGTTACGAAAAGTGTCTAGGGTCACGAAAAGTGTCCAGGGTCATGATATGTCCAGGATCATGATAAATTTATATATTAATACTAACATTTATAGATAATGCTACTAGGTGGTCTTCTACTTATTATATGCTTAATAACTTTTTAAATCTTAAAGAACCTATAGAGATTGTTATTGCAACATCTAAAGCTAAGGTTTTTAAAGATAATGAAAGCATTAGGTTAAAAGAAGAAGACTACCTAGTTTTAGAGACCTATAAAGAAATATTCGAAGACTTTATTAAAGCAACTAAAAAATTACAAGGGAAAGAATACCCTACTTTATATCACTCATTACCTTTAATAAAGCAAATAGAAGATAAAATAGCAACAGTAAGTTTTATATCCCTTTTATATCTAACTTAATGCTAATATTAATATAGGGCTCTAAAATAAATATTGCTATTAAGAAAGGTACTGCTAAATTAAGGAAATACTACTCTCCTAATCATTATGAAGAGAAGAATAAACCTTTATTTATTGCTTTACTACTAGACCCTTGTTTAAAGAGAATAGGGCTAAGTAAGCTACATTATATACAACAAGATGAATATAAAGCTATAGAAGCTTTAGAAGAAATATATCAAAGGTATGTTTATAACGTGGTTTATCAGTACATCGGACATATCAGTACCTCGGACACTTTTCCCGAATTTCCTACCCTCTAACTTCACAACGCGTTTTTTCCACCTTTTATTATGTCAGTAATTACCCAAGAAGCAAAAATCATTCTAGCTATCGAGGCTATCCGAACATCAAAAAATCTAAGTCGTCGGAAGGCTGCTAAGCTCTATGAAGTACCTCATTCTACACTCTGCGACAGAATGAACGGCCGAACTACTGTCTACGAACGCCGGCCTGCAATGATGAAATTAACTATACTAGAAGAGGAGGTGGTTATTCGGAATATACTTGATATGGATTCAAGAGGATTTGCACCCCGGCTTGCTGGTGTAGAAGATATGGCAAATTTTATACTCGAATCGCGTGGAGGGAGGCGCGTCGGGAAGCTCTGGGCCCACCGATTTGTACAACGACGTCCAGAATTAAAGACGCGTTTTAATCGCGTTTACGACTTCCAAAGGGCCTTGTGCGAAGATCCTGAACTAATTGGCGCGTGGTTTTGACTAGTGGAAAATATGAGGGCAAAATATGGTGTTTTGGACTGCGACTTCTATAACTTTGACGAAACTGGGTTTATGATGGGTGTGATTTGCCCTGCAATGGTTGTTACCCGTGCAGATCGACTTGGCAGAGGTAAGGCAGTTCAGCCAGGGAATCGGGAATGGGCTACAGCGATTGCTTGTATCAACAGTGACGGCTGGAGTATTCCTCCATTTTTGGTAGTTAAAGGCAAGAATCATCTTGCAAATTGGTATACAGACGGCGGCCTTCCACACAACTGGGTTGTTAAACCGACAAGCAATGGATGGACAAACAATGAGACGGGTCTAGAATGGTTGAAACACTTCGACAAACATACTGCTGTTCGTGCAAGGGGTCCATATCGAATGCTGGTGTTAGACGGGCACGAGAGTCATGAATCGGCCGAGTTCCAAGAGTACTGCAAGGCACACAACATTATAACTCTTGGACTACCTCCCCACTCGTCTCATTTAACTCAGCCACTTGATGTCGGGTGCTTTAGTGTCTTGAAGCGGGCATATGGTCAGCAGATTGAGACCTTCATTAAGGCTCATATCAACCACATTATCAAGGTCGAGTTCTTTCTCGCCTTTAGAGCAGCATATCTGAAATCCATGACAGCCCAAAACGCCCAGTCCGGGTTCCGCGGAGCTGGCTTAGTGCCTTTCGACCCGCAAGCAGTGCTTTCAAAGCTTGACGTGAGGTTACAGACTCCAACTCCCTCTAGACCCTCTACTGCCAACACCAACCCTTGGGTCTCCCAGACCCCTTCCAACCCAACTGAAGCTCTTTCACAAACAACCCTCGTTCGAAATCGAATTGCCCGTCACCAAGGAAGCTCGCCAACTCCACTCTTCGGGACAGTTATTGAATTGGCAAAGGGTACGGAGCGACTAGCACATGAGAACACCCTTCTGTCTGCTGAGGTACGTACCCTTCGAGCAGCCAACGAAGCCCTTAGCAAACGCCGCAGGGCTAAAAAGGCTCATGTCCGTGAAGGAGGTGCACTTATAGTAGAGGATGCACAGGCTATTATCGCACAGAAGGATGTGGATGAGCAGGTACGACGCGACGTACGTGCTGTTGGGGGTAGTCACAAGGAGGGGCAACCGTCTAGGCGATGCTGTGGGATCTGTGGAAAAGCTGGTCATAATGCGCGAACTTGTCAAGAAGCTATAGATATGTCTAGTTCATCTGATTCCGCTTAGTTATAGTTAATTTAATATGTTATGGTTGATTTATTGATATTCAAAGTAGAATGCCAATGAAAAGTGTCCGAGGTACTGATATGTCCGACGTACTGATAAACCACGTTATATTATATTTTTAGATAATATAAGTGGGCCAAAGCAGCCAACATCGAGAGGCTAGAGCATATGAGATGATTGACGGGGGCATATACAGTAGAGTCCCGCTAAGCCGATGCTCAGTAAGGTGATGTTCGCGATAGTGCGATATTTTTTCTCGTCCAGATTCAAAACACGTACAACGACCGATATCCATGATATTGCTCTGTTACCACCTAAATATCGCCTTATCCAATATTCTACTGGACCATTTGGCTATGCCTCGAAATAAGCCCATCACTATTAAGCAGCGTCATGCACTCAGAGAGTGGCATTCTCAACAATACCCTCGAGAGCCTCACAAAAGGCCTGTCAGCGGTGGTTTAAGGACAAATACAACCATTCCCTCAGTCAATCAACAGTCTCAGAGTCACTCAGCAAGCATTTTGACAGTGTCGATGATGTAATGGTGGGTGCACCAGATGTGAGAATCTAGCCACCCAAGGAAGGGATGATTTTACTAAGACAACACACTGTCTTAGGAAAAAGAGCCAAAGGGTCGTAGCTTAGACTATTCCACAATGCAGCAATCAGGTGTATGATGTAGTGGAGTGGTTTAGACAAGTTGTAACAAATGTTGAGTCTGAGAACTCAGGGATAAGTAAGAGGTTAGCACCTCACTGACTTTTCAGAAACAAGGAGTAACGAGATCAATGCTTGGAAGCTTGGAAAAGATGTGGAAGTATGTGATAGTCGATTTTCTGTATTGTCTGCTTGCCTGTTACGGCTACGGTAATGTGACGTCATAGTTACAGGACCAGGGCCTAGTAACGTGACGTGTGAGTCACAGGGGGCAAGCGGGGTAGGCTGCCATGTGACGGGGCTAATGGATAGTTGCAGAAACTAGTGGATATTGGATAGTTGAGCTATCCATGAACTATCCTGAATATCTAGCTATCCGCCAACTATCCAGATTACCCATGAGGCACGACGCCACTATATAAGTAGATAGTATTTCCTTAGATAGGAGCTTCGTGCTCAACTCAATATAGTATTCTTTACAATACTGTAACGTGTTACTTGGAAAGCCTTTGTGTCTAATCCCCTGCCTCCTCTGTCAAGTCAACCTTATGCAAGAAACCTCTGTATCTTCTATCGTTTAAAAGTCAGCGTTACATTGCCCTTTCTTAAGGAAAGGGCAATCCTATTTATGCTAAAGGAGTGTAGTTCTCTCATTTTCCAAGACTTTCCATGACTAACCAGGCTTGGTAACTGTAGTCGACGTAAGAGAATCCCATAGAACCATCTCCTAGGTTTCTAGCCTATAGGAAGTGAAAGGAGGTCCAAGGTCAGAGTACCCCTATAGACAAATTATGTCATAACTTAACCAATCTTGTGGGTAACTAAGGAGCGATGACGTGTAATGAATCATAGACGGTTGTAGAAGCTTTTGGAGCTATCGTTCATGTTCCTAGGCCTCTAGTTGATAGAGATATATCATGTGTAGTATTAGCCCAGTAACTAAGAAGTGATGTCATGTAATGAATCATAGAGGGTTGTAGAGATATGCTATGTGGTCATATCGGCCCAGTAACTAAGGAGCAATGAAATGTAATGAATCATAGAGGGTTGTAGCAATCATTGAGTAGTATTGCTCTTGTTGTTGGTGTGACAAGCCAAAATATGTATAGTGACTTGTAGGTTTGAGGAGGAGATTTCTAAGTTTGCTCTTGAGTTTGATAGCAAACTGAGTGCAACGAATGTCAGTATGACACATTACATTATGGAATAACGAGGTTTCAAAAACAACCATCGAGAAATGATAGTAGAAATCTACAATTATTAAGAAGCCAAATAACGCAGTCATTGACAATGACAATTTACAAGCTGATCGAGATGATTTACAAACTTAAATAAACTCCCTCTCACTTGCTAAGTCCATCAAACCTGCTAGTAAAATTGTGGATGATAATTATAGAGACATATTTGCATTAGTGGTCGAGCATTATAGTTCCCAAGCAGCAAGCGAAGGGGAAAGTGAAGATGAAGGTGATGTTAGGTAGGAAAAAATCACTACAATGGAAGCTTTATGATGTTTAGATATAGTCAGATTATGGAAGCTATAGCAAGAGGGCGTAGATAAGTCGGACATATCTTTATTACATGCCCTTAATCATGTCGGCTATGAGATGGCACAAGTTAGGCACTAAACTACACAACAGACAACTATTCAAAACTACTTTGAAAGGAGGGATAACTATGTACATAGATATAATACAATCATGTGTACCTGTAAGGATGCCTTCTCGTCTCTCACTCTAAGGAGCAGACTCTGAGTAGCTGCGGGTCACGTGTGATCATTTGGGCGGGCTAACCAAGTCGGATGGGTTCGGGTACTTGAGGGAAATGACTCACAAGGTTCCCCCTGGTCACGTGTGATCATTGGGGTGGGCTAACCGAGTCGGATGGGTTTCAGGTACTTAAGGGAATTGACTCACGGGGTTTTCCCTTCATCTTTTTTGTATCCTTCGTAGTAGACCTATAGGATAGCATCCGTTTAGCCTCCAACTCGCACTCTCATATGCTATTACTGTGAGCTGGGTGCCCTGTGTCCTTACAGTACCCTGATATAAGAATAGACTACATATTCTTATTTATATCCTAGTCCCAAGCACATTCTTATATCGGGGTTCTACTATAGTATATGGCCTGTGCTAGTATTAAGAACTGAATACGCACTAGATCTGTATTAGAATTTGAAATACACACTGACTTAGTATTGCCATATATGATACAGACCTGTATATGGGCCGTATACAGCCCATTTTGCTAATACTGTTTAATACACTGCCTGTGAATAGTGTAGTTTCTCCTACTAAAATCTAGAAATACTCAAAGCCATTACAAGAGAATAAAACATAACCTTTGCTACCTATTGTAATGGTGGGTACACCAGATGTGAGAATCTAGCCACCCAAGGAAGGGATGATTTTACTAAGACAACACACTGTCTTAGGAAACAGAGCCAAAGGGTTGTAGCTTAGACTATTCCACAACGCAGCAATCAGGTGTGTGATGTAGTGAAGTGGTTCAGACAAGTTGCAACAAATGTTGAGTCTGGGAACTCAGGGGTAAGTCAGAGGTTAACACCTCACTGACTTTTCAGAAACAAGGAGTAACAAGATGAATGCTTGGAAGTTGTAAAAGACGTGGAAGTATGTGATAGACGATTTACTGTATTGCCTGCTTGCCCTTTCTTAAGGAAAGGGCAATCCTATTTATGCCAAAGGAGTGTAGTTCTCTCATTTTCCATGACTTTCCATGACTAACCAGGCTTGGTAAATGTATTAGAAATCAAGTGCGACCCACAACTAGCTTGCTAATCATGTAGTGAACGTAAGAGAATCCCATAGAACCATCTCTTGGGCTCCTAGCCTATAGGAAGTGAAAAGGAGGTCCAAGGTCAGAGTACCTATAGATAAATTATGTCATAACTTAACCAATCTTGTGGGTAACTAGGGAGCGATGACGTGTAATGAATCATAGAGGGTTGTAGAAGCTTCTAGAGCTATCGTTCATGTTCCTAGGCCTCTAGTTGGTAGAGATATGCCATGTGGTAGTATTGGCCCACCCCCTTAAGGAGGAGATTTTCTTAATAACTTGTTCAATGAGTGTCCAAATGATATGCCGTGATGTATGTAGCATAAACAGATGTAGTAGAAGAGTTTACAGCAATCGTTGAGTAGTATTGCTTCTGTTGTTGGTGTGATAAGCCAAGATATGTATGGTGACTTGTAGGTTTGAGGAGGAGATTTCTAAGTTTGCTCTTGAGTTTGATAGCAAACTGAGTGCAACGAATGTCAGTATGACACCTATGTTAAAGAATTCAGAGAAGCAACTTCAAGTATGGAAAGATAAGTTTACTCCATTGTCAAAACAGCAATTTCATACTTCATTACAAGGGATAGACAGTGTTTAGCAGATCATATCTAGATCTGATCCTAAGCCCTTATAGGTAAGATCATGATCCGTCTAAGGTCTGACGGATAGATATAGGTTATATCTAGATCTTTAGGATAATGAGGCTTAAAATATAATAATAGAATAGATAAAATAACTTATATAACTAGACTTCCCCCTCATCATTAGCGTCTTCAGCTTCACTTTCTTCAACCTCTAGTATATGACCCCAATCTCATAAACAGAGTAAATATCGAAGCGTTTTAGGAGAGAGCCTGTTCCTTTTCTTCGTAAGAATATCAGCTCCATGACTAAAGACCCGTTCTGATGGAGCCGATGTTGTAGGAATTGCCAAATGGTCTTGAGCAATTGCAGCTATAATTGGATATTGATATTGCTTTGCTGCCTAATATGCTAGACCTAGCTAGGGCTTAACAAGCCAGCGCTTTCATTCTGGTTCTTGGTAAATACTATGAGAGATATTGTAAGGATGCCTCTGCCCTCAGTGACAGAAGGGATCAGAGTCGAACAGGTTACAGTCACGTGGGGAGAGTTAGGGCTGGTTAGCCGAGTCGGACCCATTTCGGGTACTTAAGGAGATTGACCCAACAGGGGTTCCTCTTCATCTTTTTTGTATCCTTCGTAGTAGACCTATAGGATAGCATCCATTTAGCCTCCGACTCGCACTCTCATATGCTATTACTGTGAGCTGGATGCCCTGTGTCCTTACAGATATATAAATTGTCGTTAGAGTCAGGTTCTGTAGGTAATTGTGGTAAATCAGCCTCAGCTTCCCTTTTCTCTTCTTTAAGATAGTATTAGCAGTCTCTATATTAAATAAAGACGTCGTGGAACTGCTGCTTAACCCTATTCCGTTTGACTTCTTTAGTACTGCTTGGCCAAAGACTGTTAAATACGTTAGGATTCATACATGGATCGCAAATTGTAGCTACCCCTAAATGACTCCATCATTAATTCATAGCAAGCGTATAGTACTCATTAAGCTTCTTATGAGTAGTGATACAAGCTAGGCCAATCGTTGATGATATACCAACTTCCTTCTATAAAGCCTTAAGCTTCTTTATCATCTTTAGATACTGAGGAATTGCGAAGTTGAGCATTAGATATAAGCTTGCTTGTAGCTTTTGCGATGGATTAACAAATATAAAGAAGAAATTCTAAAGAGTGTGGAGCGTTATCCAATCCTCTAGTGTAAGAGCGATATCTCTCATACTTAGATCCATTTTCTAAGTAGCACAGATCACTGTAATTGGCGTCTATATCTTAATGACCATTGAAACCATTTCATACGTTAAGTTCCACTAGACTGGCATATCAAGTTATAGTTGTAGCTTCTTAAGACCAGCTGCAATAGTCAGCTTTTGAAGAGCATCTTTCCATTGCCTTGGATTTCTAAATACATAGATATGTCTTCGTAGCTTACCAAGAGTATTCTTAACTTTGATATTACTTTCAGAGCTTACTGGAATCCGCGCAGCTCCTTGCTCACACTAATAACTTTCAGCTTGCTTAGTAGGGGCTGCCTTTAAAGTCTTAAGAGCGTCTTAAACAGCGATATTAATAATATAGGCTATACATCATACGTCTCCTTCCTTGACTCTAAACTTCCACGGCTGTTTTGTTGTAACTTCCTAGTCTCTGGCTATTTTCTCATATTCTGCAAGCATAACAGTATTAGCTAAGGCGTTATCCCTTATATAGGTAAAGACAGCTCCTGTAATACCCAGACCAGTCAGGTCATACACGATCCGTGCCGAACACTGGGGATAGAGGGAGTATTAGCAGGTGCTCAAATACGAGAATTTGATTATTCTATGCTACAAGGACAAGTTCAAGGGAGTCAAAATCGCAAAAGCAGAAGCCATCGTAAACTTCAATTTAGGGGTGCTTTAACTGCAGCTCATGCACATGCTAGGATTCATCAAAAGGCACAAAAGGAGGTTAACAAGCAAGAGAAGCAAGTTGCTAGAATAGCAAAGGCAGAAGCATCACAAGCAAAGAAGGCTTTACATCAAGCTGGGATTAAAGCACGGAAGAGAGAGCGAGAGCGAGAGCGAGAGCGAAAGAAGGGGGGTTGCACGGCTTCTTTGAGTAAAAGAGTTTATACCAATTGAGCTCTTGACTCCCATTCTTGATCCGGGCACAAGCAAAGGCACAATCAGAAGCAGAAGGTGTAGTTGGGCAAATAGAGGTAGTAGATATGGTAGGAGATGATGGTTCTGATGAAAGTGATGAGGAGAGTGTAGTTTTCACGTTGTAGAATAAATGAGAAGAAGTACGGAGTACCTTTCTATATAATTTTCTATGTGAAGATACCTACTTATTTTGCCCTGAGAGGGGACACTTGCTTACCGGGGGACACTCGCTTCCCCCGGCGGTCCCCGCAATCCACAAGGCTGTAGCTTCTCCCCTCACAAAGTACGATCGGCATCTCCAAACCACAATCCCAACAGTAAACGCAACCATGAAGAATAAAACGCTTCTTCTTGTATTTATCCATGGCTTCAAGGTCCGCTACACCCCCCTCCTACTCTTCACCACCAACTAACCCCCATAGGGCGACGGCAAAACCTTCGCCTCCTTCCCCGATCACGTCGCCGCCGTCCTCTCCCCCTCCCTCCCCAATACCACCATCCTTCCCCTCGTCTACCCCGCCTACGAAACACGCGGTGACCTTGCCGTAGCCGTCGCCTCCTTCCGCACTTGGCTTCTTGACCACGTCATCGACCTCGAAGTCGCTGCCGAGACGCCCTCTCCCTCCGTCGCGCCTAGTGTTCACATCGTCCTCATAGGCCACAGCATGGGCGGCATCGTTGCCGCGGACGCCCTCCTCGGCATAGCGGGCGAGCAGACCATCTTGCCTAGCGAGGCGAGCCACGCATCGGAAAAAAACACGCTACCGTCGCCGGCGACGAACCTATTCCCTAATATCAGAGGCGTCCTCGCCATGGACACGCCATACCTAGGAATCAGCCCCGGCGTCCTCGCCTACGGCGCCGAAGCGCATTACCAGGCTGCCTCCAGTACTTTAGCGCAACTAACTGGACTAGGAATGTTTGGCGGCGGAGCAGCAGCAGCAGCAGCAGCAGCAGGCGGCGCGAAGTCCCCAACAACGCGGAGTGCCGATGCACTTAAACTGCCTGCCGCGGAGAGCAGCGCGAAGGAGAAGAACGACGAGGCGCCGGGGTGGGGGACATGGGGAAAACTGGCCGTGATTGGAGGTGCAGCAGTGCTAGCTGCGGGCGGGGCGGCGGCCTACGCCAAAAGGCGCGAGATCGGGGAGGGGGTAAACTGGGCAACAAGCCATATGGCGTTTGTGGGGTGCCTTATGAGGCCTGAGGAGTTGAAGGCGCGGGTTGCGGGGGTGGAAGGGGTGAGCGCAGGGGCGGAGGTGGGATGGGTAAATTTATATACCAAGTTGGGACGGGGTGCTGAGCCGGGGACTGGGGCGGGAGGGAGGACGTTTTGCAATTTACCTAAAGGAGGGAAGTGGAAGGAGGAGCTGAATGATAATGCTAAAGAGGAGGTCACGGCGCATATGAGTAAGTGTCAACATTCGGAGGAGTCTTCTATCAATATGTCCAGGACAAAATCTCACATACTAATCCTACTGCAGACATGTTCGCTCCCGCTTTCAACCCAGGCTACGGACTTCTAACCCACCATGCTGCTGACTACATCCTAAAGTGGACTGGCCACCTCTTCACCGACGCCGATGCCGAAGCCGAGACCGAGGCCGGGCCGGGCTGATGGCCACAATCCTCCACCTCCACGGAAGAGCGATACCCGGACCGCTCGCATTATGAAAGACTGCCAAGGTGTAATATCTATTTCCAGAGCGATCGCCACGGACGGGGGTATCACGGATCAGCCGTAGCTTAATACAGATCAGAGTCAAGAGGAGCCTCTCATACCACCTGAGATCTCTCACCCGAGACTCTATCCACTAAGATGGAACTCTCGCGTCTCGGCTGCGGGCCCTTTTAAGATAAAAATGGAGCAAAGAACAGCTGGCGCAGATCATTGCCACACAGTCAAGCACGCACAGCCGTGTCTAGTAATCCGTCAAGTGCTAGGCCTGGGTTATTCCAAATATCAACAATACTTTATAGCGCTCCTTCCGGTAATTTCGAGAAGGATTAAATAAATAATATAACCTGATAAAAGCTCCTAGCCTCCCCATCCTTTCCCCAACCCCGATATAAAGCCCGTGTTATATATGCTCTATCATGTATGTGTATGTATATACCCTTTACACCGCCGTCCTATTTCCCCCAGTATCCTTTTGTTGGCCCGTTTATGCCCCCATGGTCCCATCCCATTCCTCATAGTCATCGTAATCGCATAAAAAAAAAGCCGCCCATAAACTCATAAAACCACGTCCTCCCCTCGCGTGCACGCACAAAACACCAAAAGCAAACACCCAACCACACCAGCTCCCATAGCGCTAGCCCTTAAAAAAGAAATCCCGCTTCACATCCCACCCCCCTCCTTAAGCATCTCCGCCACCCGTCCCCCAACCTTCCACCGTCCCATATCCCTAACCGCATTCTCAAACCCCTCTACCACACCGCCCTTACCATCCCACACCTCCCCAACCCACTCAAACTCCACCCCCGTAAGCCAGTCCCTCAGCAACCCTTCACCCCCAGCCACAGCATTTTCCCTCACCCTACCAAACGGCACCATCATCGCTGCCCACGCCGGCAGGCCCCCTAGTTCGCGGGGACTGGGACGCATCCACGTAGGTACACCCGCGTACGTGCCCTCTGTAGGCCGTGCCATCCATCTTGCGACGGAGTGCGCGAGCGACAGCGCCGCAGCACAAGTAGCTGGTGTACGGAACCCACCAGCGAGGACGGCGCGGGTAAGTGCGGCGGATAGGGGTGGCAAAGGTGGGTGCGCGGGTGGCGAGGGATATAGGTCTGTGTATATTGGCTTCGGAGGATCAGTGGAGGCGGCGGAGAGATAGGCGCGGTGGGCGGTCAAGGCGTGATGGAGGAGTGCGTCGAGGGGGGTTGTGGGGGCAAGGAGGCGGGGGGTGAGAGTCCAGGGTGGAGGTTGTTGGTGGGTTGATGGGTGGAGGGGGGCTTGGGAGAGTGGCCGTTGGGGGCTGGGTTGGAGCATTTGCTGCGGAGGAGCGGGTTGAAGTGGTTGTGGGCTTTGGAGGGGTGGTTGTGCGTGTTGCTGCTGCTGTCGTTGTGGAGCCGAGGGGGCGGTCCCTAAATTATAAGTAGTTCTGCTTGGAATATTACTTGGCGCGCTCGTCGGCGCCATCTGTTGTCCTGTCTGGCCAGGTTGGCCCTGGAAAGCGAATGGCATGCCGGAGGGAGACATGTAAGCCGAGGGCGCCGGGGAGAAGATAGATCCGTCCTCGAGATCAAAAGGCGATGTGACCGTCGTCCATGACTGCGCTGTTCCAGTTCGTCAGTTCTCTGATCTGTCTAGGTCCGGCGCACTGGCTGGTGCAGGTGTTGGAATTGCAGGAAGTACTGACGCGAAGCCAGATCGCTGCTGATGCCTAGGTCGTCGCCGCCGCCGCCGCCGCCGCCGCCGCCACCGGCAAAGCCGATCCGGGATGCGGGGTCCATATCCGTGAAGCTGGCTGCCGGAGATTCCGTCTGGGGGAAGGGTGAGATTAGCCCGTCAGACGGCGCGTACGTCGCCATGTCACTCGCCCCAGCTGGCGTGTCTGCGCGCGGGAGCACCATGCCTGAGCCGCTGAAGCCTCCAGGGAGGTCATGGGCCCCGCCATATGCCATGTCCATACCAGGCCACTCCATGCTAAGGTCATGGGGGCGCAGGTTACGATTAAGGCCACCCATGGGGTCACCGAGCGGGGCGCCAGAGTCCATGGCGCCTGTGTTCCGCATCTCCATGGCGCTGATGCGTTCATGCAGGGTGGCGACTTCGTCCTCAAGCTGGCGGTTGCGCATGTGGACAATCCATGTGCGCCTCTCCTTCTCCGGGTCCGTAAGCTGCTTCACCTGTTGCTCCAGAGAGTCAATCTGGTCTTTGGTGCGCTGCCGGATGGCACGCTGCGCGTCGCGATCATTAGCACGCTTGCGCGCGAGCTGGGCGGCGGAGAGGCGGTTGACCGAGCGGGTGCCTGCGCGTGAGGCTGGGAGGGATTAGAGGGTGATGTTTTTGAAGGTTCCGGGGAGGATGGGCCAAGAGGCAAATCACTCACCGCGATGCCTGACCTGGGGGTGGGCATTAGATGGTTGCCGAGACCGCGATCCGCGCGGTTGATCTCTCGTTTGCCAGTGCTCATCCTCGCTCTCAGTCGAGGGCCGGCCATTAGGCCGTGTGTTCGCATTGGTCATTCTGTCGTTAATGGGTGAGTCGTCGACAGTGCAATTCAAAGAGTGTGCGGGGGAAGGAGGGAGATAGTTGTAGTTCGGGGACGCAATAGTGGCGTGAGTGACGTTGAAGGGTGGCGACCGTTCGGGGTTGAGGTAGCGCATTTAAGAGATGGACTAGGCAGACTAGCAGGTGTGGAGAGTATAGAAAGCTTGATACTGCCAGTGGCCAGTAAAGATGATAACTGGCGCTGGTATCTTGCGTTTCTCATATAAGGGAGATGGTGATGAAGAAAATGAAGAATCTTGAGTTTGGATCTGATAGTATATTGTTATTCGAGTAGCCAAAACCTTTTGTCGGAAAGATGATGATGGCAAGTCTCGACCAGCAGCTAGACAGGGAGGCTAGGGCGTCCTTTTAGTTAGCCCTCTTGTCCGATCGTTAGTGCCATGGGCATCCTGATAAATGGGGACCAAAAGTCCTCGGAACCAGGGATGTGGAGAAGGAAAGCGCGAAGGGGGGGTGGGGGGGGGAAGCGGGAGTTCTATGCTAGGTCAGCCATTTTGGCGGGTGAGTTCCACATGTCAACGCCACCAATGTCCTTGAGAATCTCGGGGAGACTCGGTGGCAGCCCGAGGCCAGGGTAAGAGGGTGAGGTTCGAGATGCGTGGCATTTCGCCGAATTTTGTTGAATATATTGTCTCATTTTACACACTATTTGGGTGTTTTAGGCCGTTAGTGTCGTACGCGACGACATGTGCTAGATTTGGAATTCCTTCCTAACCAGGGCAGAAGGGGAAAAGCAGAGCCCGAATGATCAAGATCTACTTCAGGGTAGTTGGACCGTTGGTTCGTTGGGAAGAGAGCGGCATGCCCATTGTTGCCGCATTATTACTAGGATCTTGAAGCTTCGATGAGAACGTGTGTAAATGAGTGTACTATAGTAGATGTGTGTGCAGGATGTATTTAGGATGTGTGCAGGGGGCATCAGGAGGCATCCTTGCTCGTTTCTCTAGTGCGTAGCCTATGCATATTATCGTCGGATTATGGTTAATGAATGATAATGGGCAGATTGTGATGCAAGATGCAGAATGGAGAATGCACAGATTGTGATGCAAAGATGCAGAATGGAGAATGCACAGAATGCGGGCAGCAAAAATGGAGAAGTCGATCTATCCATCAGAGATTGGCATGGACGCCTTAGACGCCTGGCACACCTTGCAGAGTCCTAAGAGTTACCTGACCCGCAGAAGCTCTATGCAGTGTCTGTGAAAACAAAGCTAGGACAGGGTGTCTCAGACGCCGATGTTGGTGATTGGGGGGGGTATATGTATCTGCTATTATGGGAACTTCCAAGAGTTGTCGTCGATGCAACAGATAAATGGCATTTGTTAGTGAGTCAGTTTGTTGGCTGTCAGCCGCCAGTCCTGGCCATGGGAGCGGTGAGAGCAAGAGCGACAGCGAGAGCGGTGAGGTGAAGGTTGGAAGGATCAGTGGAGAGATGGATGGATGGATAGATTTACTGGTCGGTGGTAATGGTGATGCAGACGGGAAGGGAGGGAAGGTGGGAGAACAAAGCCTGTAAAGCGTGCAGATTGGAGGAAAGAACGAGCCGCCTCCTGATGGTTCCTGGTTGGCAAGTACGGACATTGCCACGGTGAGCCACAGTATGTAAATAGTCCATCGTCTGTCGGCAGTTCAGCTCGAGGCTAGGACAGGATAGGAGAGTTCCAACGGAGTATTAAAGTACAGCGCCGGCACTCGAAGCCGTGGATGTTTTACCTGCTCGGTACCGGGCAGCTGGAATAATAAATAGATGTCCACAAAAAGTGGCGAGAGACGGCAGGATGGGCGTGGTGGCGAAGTGTTAAGATGCTCGATGCGGAACTATGCATTGAGACGTCGATTGAGATGGATATTCATCGAGATATCCCTCGGAATATATGAGTAGACATGCCAAGGGCGTGATACCGAGCCCTGGAGAGCTGAACGACCGTCACGGCGGCAAGGCGTGTGGCGAGGGATGTCCAGGAATTGGTAAATGGGCGAGGTAGTGTAGTAGTGACGGATGGATGATGACGATGATACGGGACTCCCAACCAGCAATATAGCACGGTGACGAAGCGGCAAGGTGACGAAGCGGCAAGGTGAGCGGCAAGATGATGGAGCATCTTGCCAAGAATTGTTGGCACGGCAAGAGTCCGATACAGCAAGAATGTCGGCTATGACAAAAATGTTGGCACGGGCAGGAAGAGTCTGATGATGCAGCTCACGGATCCGATTGATATGATTGATATGAAAGATCTATTCTATAATTCCTACCCACTGGTATGTACAGTACTCCCGGAGGAATGGAAAGAAGGAGTAAAAGAAGCGTATGCATTATTACGTAGTTGGTAGACTAAGACGGCAGAGACGAGGGGATAGATCTTAGGATTCCTTGGGAAATCCTTGGGATGCCTGGGAAGCTTTGTAACTTGTACACGTCGACGTTGCCAAGTTTGTATGTGGACACGCGCCACGGAAACTAGAACAACAAGTCGCGGGTACTTTAATTCTCCTCCTTTCCCCATCCATCTCCAACCCCCCCCCTAACCCCCCCCCCCAACCCCTACCACCAACAATAAACGCCCAACCTCGTCGTCAACCTCCACCGGTTCTAGCTTCTGGCATGAACTGTCTAGCATTCTACTCCTACTGTACTGTCCGATACTCAACTATGGCGGGTATAAATAATACTTCAGATATAAGACGAGACAGACGAGACAAACTACTCTCAGATCAAACAGAAAGAGTCTTAAATATCCAACATCACTGTTCTGTGTGTGCTGTATCTGTATTGTACCATACAAGCGCCAACGATCCAACAGAATAGTATTATCATACGTACTATAAGTCCCACTCACCATCTCCCCGCCCTCACCTTCCATCTAGAGTATGTATCCGCGGAATCAGAATCTTGAAAAAGAAACCGTGGCTAGATGGAGAAATAGAACGGCACGCACTCATTCGAGCACATCGAGAAAAGCCCATTCTCTTCTCCATCCTCCATCCTCCATCCTCCATCCTGTACCCATATCCCATCTCCACCATCTCCACCATCCCCAAATATGTCTCAAACCGGCCAACCCCCCTTACCCCCCTAACCCCCCTAACCCCCTCACTCTCCTCCACACATCCACACCACATTTCCACTCTAAAACCAAGGCCACGGCGGAGCACATACCATTCCCCCAGCAACTCGAAACACCACCACCACAGATCGAGCCGCGCCTGCATATTGCCCACCATCAACATCACCATCCACATCACCATCCACATTACCATCCACATCATGACCCACCCCACACACCACCATACTGTGTACATCACCGTAGATGACCATAAACCACCCTCAACACATCACTAACCGCACCCAGTAAGCCGCTCCAACCTTCCTCCGTCCCTCGCCCATCGTCCAGTCACCAGCGCTCCCCCATCACCCACCCGCGACGCGACCAAACCTTTCACCTGAACCCCTGCCGCGCATGCCGTCGCCACTCTCGCCCGCCCCCCCAGCGCCCATCCAGTAAGGTCGCGATAACGAACGTCGGGACGGGACGGGGCATCCGGCGGCGATCTGCCTCTCGTGCGCGTCTGCCATCGCCGCCGCTACGCACAAAGTACTTCGTCCAGTAGAGCCTGGGCACGCCGAGACCACCGACAGTCACCATGCAGCAAGGGGGAGGGTGTCCGATGGTGGGGTAGCTGGAAGCTGAGCGCCTTGATCTATATATGCTCTGCTCATTGGCTGAGCGCTTCTCCGGAGATATCTACGGATGGTGACACAATCCTCCCGGTGCCTCCAGTACCACAAAGGCGTCGTGTAACGCTGGCTATGTACGTATATCGCCTTGGACTGTGATTGCCCATTGCAATCTCGCATGCACGTGTGTGCGCATGCGGTTTGGGTCTCTTCCGTGGCGTTTATGAAGTCTCAAATGGTCACGTGCTACGCCCTGCTACTGCAACAGCAGCAGAAGCAACAACAGCAGCAGCAGCAGGTGGAGCGCTCGTCGATTCGCCTTCGCCAACCAGCGTAACAGGCACTGTTACAGTCTCAACCGAAACTCCGCCCTCCCACTCGCACTGCACGCCCTTCTTGCCCTTCCGCCTCGCCATTTTACGCTCGTGCTCCTCCTTCCGCTCCCCCCCCGCCACCTCCTCCTCCCCTTCCTCTAGCTCCCTCAGCCTGCCTAGATCAACCACCTCGTCTAGCCCACCCACCTCCCGCGGCCCCTCCACCCCGCCCGGCGGCAGCGCCCACTCAGGTAGCTCGCTCCTATAGCTCCACTTGAGGTCCTTGTCCTCATACCGCAGCGAGTGCAGGTAAATCCCCATCTCCCGCGCCGCTGGATCCGTATAGAGCGGCGTCGAGCACACCTCGCACAGCTCCCCTGACATCTTCTCCGCCTTACGCTTGTTATAATCGTCCACCATCTCGTCGTGATACGCCACCGCGTCCGCTACCTCGGACTTCCCCATCCGTGCGAGCCGTGTAATCACATCCTCGTCCGCCTGCATCGCATCCGCGTCCCCAGCCCCAAGCGAGGCGCCCCAGACCCGCTGGTTGCTGTAGATGGGGTCGTTCGTGATCGGATGCCCCAGAAACTGTAGGTGCACGCGGATCTGATGCGTGCGGCCCGTGATAGGCAGGCAGCGCACTATAGAGTACCCCTTCTTGCCCACCCACGGCCGGCCCTCTGCCTTCCCCTCCTCTGCTCCTGTCTCCTCGGCCCCTTCCTCTGGCCCGTAGTACGCGAGTCGTCGGAATACCGTGCGTGCCGGCTTGCCGCTAGCTCGCACGCGATTCAGGCCCAGCTTCGGCGAGATCTGGAGAATGGGCATGGCGCACACGACGTCTCCGTCGGGAAACTTGCCAGCGACGCGGGCGACGTACTCCTTGCGCACTGTGCGCCCTGAGATCTGTGTTGACAGCTCCTCAGCCGCGCGCGGGTGCTTGCCGATGAACATGACGCCGCTGGTGAGCCTGTCCAAGCGGTTGCATGGTAGTGGTTTCCACCCAGGGCGCGAGGCCGCCAGGATCTCGATCACCGAGTTGTAGTTGTAGCGCCCAGCGGGGTGGACGGGGATGCCGGACGGCTTGCAGATGACCATCATGTCTTCGTCTTCACTTATAACCGTGATGGGGGCTGCTGTAACGGGGGGCTCGTGTCGGTGGAGGGTGTGCGAGATCACGTCTCCGTTCTGAACGACGTCGGTTGTCGATGCGGGTTTGCCGTTGACGACGACCATGCCGGTTTCTATCGCAGTTTTCTGTTCTATATTAGCCCTTTCCTCATCTATTCCCTGTTGCCTACTACCCCCCAAGATCAGTAACTCACATAATACTCCACAGGCCGATCGCGAAACTCGCTCTCAAAGATATCCAACAACTCCCTCCCCCTCCACCTCATCTTGCAGTTCGTATTATACGTGAAGTGATACGGCGCGACCCTGCGCAGCCCATCCTCAAACACATAAGGCCGCGGCCATGGGTCGGCGGGTGTCACCACCACTGCCGGCGGCGCGGCCATCGGGCGTTGCTCGATGAGCGTCGGCAAGCCGATTTGTTGGCGGACAGGGACGAGGGCGAGGACCGGTTTGCGGGAGTAGAGGAGCGCGGCGATGCGGGGTGAGGGCGACAGGGTTTCTGTGGGGGGGTGTGAATCGTGAAGAGAGGTCGTTGATATGGATGTACCTGGAGGAAAGCACTTGAGTTGCTGGTGGCGCCTTCCCCCAGAAGGATGAGGAAAATAATCCGGTCGGGCGCCGGGAGAGGGCAGAATAATAAATCTGACGTATTTGGTTTAGCGTGCTATGCCCCTTCCCAGATCGTGATACCTCGGCTGCCGCGATTTCCGTCCCAATTGACTCTATAAACTTTGCAGTTGCGACTGCGGAAAGTTAGAATATCTGAAATATACTCTCCATTGCTCTATAAAACTCTCTCACAAAATACCCTCACGGGGTCACCTCATAAACTCCCCTAATCCTGACCTCCTCCGCCGCCGTTCAACCCACCCGCCATGGACTCCCCAGCCATCCTCCGCCAGCGGAAACGCTCCGACTATCCATACGTCCTCACATACCGCACCCGCTGGAGCGATAACGACATGTATGACCACCTCAACAACTCAATCTACAACTTCCTGTGCCTCCCCCTCCTCCCCAAATTCCATGCCCCCGCTAACCCCCTCCAGCATCGACTCAGTAATCAACACCTACCTCTCCCAGCACTGCGGCCAATCCCCCCGCACCTCCGCGCAATACGGCCTCGTCGCCTCCTCGCACACCGACTTCCTCTCCTCGCTCGCCTTCCCCGCCGTCGCTGAGACGCGGCTGCGCGTCCACAAGCTCGGCCGGACGAGCGTCACGTACGAGGTTGGGGTTTGGGAGGAGGGCGTTGAGGGAATCAAGGCGGTGGGGAGGGTGGTGCATGTTTTTGTGGAGAGGGGGACGGGGAGGCCCGCGCGGGATGGGATGGGGACGGTGCTGAGGGGGGGGTTAGAGAAGTTGAGTTGGGGGGAGAGGGGGAAGTTGTGAGTGTTGTGTAAGAGTGTTTTAAAAGCGAGGCATGCCAGGAGAACTCAGGTTTACAGGTATTATTGTAACATTTGGTATCTACTCTATACAAGTATAATCCATCCATCCATTCTACCCTCTTTGCTTCGTTTTGAACACCATACAAAATGTTGAATCATTTCCATCCCATTGTATAATCCCGAACCCAAACATGGCGAAAAGCCTCTCCGCATAGTACTTTGAACACCCCAGACACACTAACTTTGACATGCGGTGCTTCCGCAGTATATATACCAAACAAACACCCCGCTCCCATAAA
Organism: Pseudogymnoascus destructans; assembly: GCF_001641265.1. NCBI lineage: Eukaryota > Fungi > Ascomycota > Leotiomycetes > Thelebolales > Thelebolaceae > Pseudogymnoascus > Pseudogymnoascus destructans. The sequence continues at coordinate 339,782 of NW_020167543.1, read as the reverse complement.
ACAGTCGTAATCAAACAAAATATTATATTCAAACAAAAATAACTCCTTCTATCCACCTCATTCTTCGGCCAGAAGCCCCTTCGTAACAACAGTCGAACCCCATTTCGAACCAAGACCTTCCGACTGTGGAGTCCCGTCCATGGGCATCGATTTCGCAAAGCCAGAGTAGGGCATGTAGTCGGGCGGAGTCGTGTTCTCGTGGTCGAGGATCACATGGTTGCGAGATTCAAATGTGTCCACGTCGATGGTCTTGAGAGACAGAAAGTGGTAAGTGTGCACTGCCTTCGTCTGCCCATAGCGGCGTGCACGACCAACAGCTTGAGTCATGGCTGCCTTGTAGGTCTGCTCCCTATCAGTGAGATAGGGGGAGACGAAGATGATGTGGTTGGCGTTGGTCAAGTTACTGGGACGAATTAGTTGTCTATTAATAAATTGGGAGTTGGGATTCTTACCTTCCAGCTGCAGATGCATCTCCGATGTTCAAGATAAGAACCTTGGACTTCTCCTTGCCTGTCTCGGTTTGGAACTTTGTAAGGGTTTTGGCCGGATCTCCCCTATCCAGTGAAAGGTATGTGATGCCCTTGTCTCTGAACGCGCCGACAATCTTGTCCAACAAATCTGTAAACTGTACAAACAGAAGAACCTGCTCGGCATCTGGGATATTCTTCACAAGGCTGATAATATCCTCGATCTTCTTGCCGTAATGACGACCCTTTCTCGTGGAATCATCTTCAACACCAAGCTCTGGGGCTTTGATGACCTGCCATTGCTTGTTGATCGCACTACATCCGACGACAAGACACTCTTCCTTGGCGGCCAGATTGTTGTAGAACATCTTCTCATGCTTCGCGCGACAGCCATCACAGGCAGTGTGGCCACACTGCGACAGAATCGAAATCTCCTCAGGGGAAAGGCCAGTCTTCTCACACTTCGAGCACGTGCAGCCTGCACCGGCCTCATTCCCGAGTCTCAGGTTGGTGTAGTGCTTCTGCAAATTCCTAACATAGTCGAAAAAGCGCAGGCAGCGCTTCCTGCTCACATACTCGACGACCATCTTGCGCAGAATATTCGTAACATCTCTCAGCGCCGTGTGTACGTACTCGATATTGCCATTTCGGCCGTACGGGAGCAATGGCAATAGCTTCTGGGTATCCTCCGGTGCATCAGCCGACGAGATGCCGTCGCTCTCAGAATCGGCACGCTTTCGCTTCTTGGTTGGTTTGGCTTTCTTTGCTCCCGGCTTTGCTCTTCCTTCGGCCGCAAGAACAATGTCACGCTCCTCCTGAGTCATATAAAACTCTTCCCAGTCGTCGTGGGAGCTACGCTTGGCGGCCTCCTTCATAGCCATAGAAATCGCATTGCATGCGTCAACATCGCCGTAATGGTTTGACTCGACCTGGCGCTTCAAGCTGATGTATTGATCGCAAGGATCCTCACAGCTCAGATGGAGGTATTCGGCCTGTCTCAGAGTCCTGTTCAAATCAATCTCCAAGGCATCGAGTTGTTTATTTCTAATCCCGACAATGACAGCGCACGCGTCGGGCGCATTGTTGAGGCCATCGTGCAGCTCGTCAAGCGTAAAGTGGGAGGCGCACTTCATGAGTGCTTCCCCAACACTGTCGCTCTGACCCAACAGCTCGCGAATGCGCTTCATACGGTCATTCTCCATAGCTCTCTTCCCCTTCGTCATCTTGAAATCGGAAGCAGCAAGCAGTTGCTGAAGCTCAAGGTAAATCGCGCGCTCGGCAGCTGGGAGGATGGCCGGCATGATATGCACAGAGCCATTGATTGCCTCGATATCAGCGATATTCTGGCGGACAAACTTGTCCAGGAAGCGCTGCGCAAGCTTGTGGCGGTTCTCGTGCCAAGCAAAGGATTGCTTCTGGTTGAAGGTGCGGAATTCTTCGCTAGATGTCATATTTCTCGTCATCGTCTTGATATTCTGGGCATTCATCACTCCGGTGGTGAAGTCGTCGATACCCAGGTTAATACCAAGGAACCTCGACATGCACTTGACGTCCAGGAAATCTTGAAGTGGGGGAGTTCCCGAAAGAACCCATTTGGCGGCAGCCTTGAGGTTGGCAATCGTCAAACTCTCTTCACCAGCAACATAGGCATACTCGTCTACAACGACACGGCTGAACCTGAAAATCTCGAATATCGGACTCCTCATGCCCTTATAATTGTTGGTCTTGGTCAACTTGGTAAGGCCAAATATGTCCTTTCGGGGCTTGACGGTGAATTCTTTCTTGGTCTCGGGCTTCTTGTCTGTTTTCACATCAACCTTCAATGCATCCTGACCGAACAGATCTGTAGCGGTTTCCAGTCGCGTCTTCTGGAGTTGAAGCCTCTCCTTGTAATCCTGATATGCCTGTCCTCGAAGGCGCTTCGACGGAACGTAAGCCTCCACATCAGTGGCCGATTTCCCCTCGTCGGTAAGCTGGGAGTCAATATGCTTCTTCAAAGACGAAGGTTTCGACTTCAGGACCTCCACATTCTCAGCCACCTTTGTCATCGCGTTGGTGTACCAGGCAGACTGTGCTCTGGCAGGTGCTTTCTCAGGCAACTCGAGGACACCGGCAAATTGGGCGAGCTTGAACAGGTAGTTGTCCCCTTCACAGATAGACCAGGATGCGATGATAATGTCGGCTTGTTGGAAGTCCTCCACGCTATACTTATCAACGGATGCAAGTGACTTCAAGACTGTTACTTTGTAACTGCCCGGCAAGAACTTCCTAACCTCGCTATACCACTGGTCGGGAAGTTGCGAAGGGACAAGAATGAGAGTTGCCTTGATTGGAATCAAGCCATGAACGTCCTCCTTGCATGACTTCTCATCTGAGGTTCGCTGCATGTCGATGAGTCCCAGGGTAGTAACAGTTTTCCCGTAACCAACTTGATCCGCAAGTACACCTCCACGAATGACCTTCGGTCTGGATGCCCGACCTTCAGCGCGCCAGCCCAGAAGTGGGATACTGGCCTCCTCAACTTCTTCCTCAACGAAGGGCTCGACATTTGCTCCCTCCTGCTGAACCATCCAGTACAGAGACCTCTGCTGTTCAGGGCGAAGAGTAAATTTGAATCGAGGCGGGTTCGACGAAGGCGTATCGGCGTCATTGTTCTTCAAAGCAAAAGCCGGGAAAACCATCTTTTGTGGAGCAACATAATTGGTGACGAGGCGCCATTGCAGCGTAGCACTCGTCGCATCATCACCAAGCAATTTGGCTGCAGCTCTATGAATAAGAGTCTGCGGGTTGACTGCCAGCTTCAAGTCGACAATGCCAGCGTCATCAATGCAAACTTGCGTGACAAGAGGCGAAGGTCGGCCTTTCATGGCAATCTCGAATGGGGCAGCTTCAGTGGGATCCTCGAATGGCACAATCTTCCTCTTCTCGTCAAGTCTCCACTTCATATTCGGAATTGCTGGAGCGCACGTAGCACATCTGTGAGTGGCGAGTTGGTTCTCAATCTCGCGCCAAGTGTCGAGGCCGGGAATGGTTCGAGCTTTTTCAGTGAGCCAGGCATACTCAGAGAAAAACTGCTTCTGCTCCAGTTCACCAATCTCAAGCCAATGATCCTTTCGATATTTGGAGAACTCTCCCTCGGGAAGAGCAGCTTCACATTGCAGCACAACGTGAGCCTCGCGGCAATCATTGAGGGATGTGATGATGGAAAAGTTCTCAGCAGCACGGCTGAACTGGCCGTTGGCTGTGCCATGGGCGAGGTCTAAGCTGGCATTTTCAATGTCAAGCCACTGGCCATCCACGTAGCAAGTCATCGGATCCAACTGACGGGCCTGGGACAGGCTCAACTTTTTGTTGCCCTTCTTGATGACCTCAACATCTCCATCAAGTGACATCTCAAACTTGGTCTGTCGCCATTTCTTGTCAACACGAGCAAAGAGAGATCGGACTACTCCATGCTGCAGGCGTCTCTTGTCCTCGGAAAACACAAAAGTGTCATCCTCATGGTTACCAAGACGATCCGGGTCATGGAAGAGGAAGGTTCGCTTTTCAGGATCGGCGGCATTCACGTTCACGTGGAGAGAGCCTTGAGACATACCGCAGTCTTCTTGAAGTGTATAGACGCCGCTGAGGTCAACTTCAAGATAGTCCTCGGCATCAACAGGCATAGTAATCTCATATTGCGGGAATACGAACGAATCGGCCGCCGCTGCAATGCCAAGAACATTGTGGAATGATGGCACAGGAACACCGAGACCTTCGACTGACGCATTGAACTTGTATGCCTTTGGGATCCAGATCTGCCACTGTCCGGTGACAAGGTCGTCTCCGGTAGGGCGCATGCGGGCGATTGGATATTGCAGAGCCTCGCGGAGAGCGTCGTTGGCAGGTAGATCAACGTCAGGTTTGGCATATAAACGCCATTCCGCATATCTTAAAAAGAAGATAAGGTCCAGGCGAGAGTAGGTTGATTCGTACGAGATAACCCAGGTTTCGGTTCTCTTCAGCGAGTGGAATCGTAATTCGGACTCTAAAGCCTGTGCAACATGATCCATGGAGAGCTCGAACGCCTTTTTATCGGCGGTGCTGAACGAGACACCGCTATCCTCACGAGCCTTAATTATATCATCAATTGATATGCCCGCAAGTAGAACCTTCATAGGCAGAGTATTCTTTAACTGCTGCTCGAATTCGGAAGGTGCAATCCTATCCGGCGAGAACTTGGCATAGTCATGCTTAGGAGAAACGCCACACTTGATGCAAGTAGTGTGGCCGCAGGCCTTGCATTTCTGAAGGGCGGCAACAGTGACGCCAGCGCGGCCTTCACAGTAACAAGCGCGGTAGCTTTGGTTGGCAGCATTGATGGCAGCAGCAGCGGAAAGCGGGACATGGGCATCGAATCTCGTCGTGAAAGAGTCGGCCTTGGGGTCATCGATAGTCTGGGTAATTTCCGGCGCTGGGTTTGCCTCCTGGATGCCATCTCCACGCTCAAACACATCGAATCTGGCGATCAGAGCTGAGAGAATAGCGGCTCCGACGACGGTGGAACTCATAGCATTTCCAGCCAAATCTTGAAGCTTCGCCTGAGACTCGCGCGTCAGAATCAATGAATCGACAGGCAAACCTTGCAACGCGAGTGCCTCGATACCGATCAGCGGGCCTCCACGCATAGAACTGTACGGGATACCAGTTGGTGTAACACATCCTGTGAGGCCAGAACCTCCCGTATCCAAAGATCGATCGATATTCTGCGAGAAGTCGATGATGCGGAACTTGTATTCGAGATCGTATCCCCTGACCATGGCTCGCAAATACGACATCTCCATGTGATCCCAGATACGCTCGACTTGTGCCTTCCACCAGTCGTGCCACCAGTTGTCTCTCGGGGTGCAGGAACCTCCGTCTTCCCAGTTCGTCAAATAGCGTCTCGCCCCAAGCCCCATGCGGAAGCGGTAATCTTCGTGGCGGCCCTGGCAACGGGTCCAGTCGACGACTCTCTTTCGGCCTTCGACGGCGTTTCCCTTCGTCATCTCTGCGCGACCGGCGATGACACGTGGGTCATCCTCATCGAGGAGGAACGCTTCAACTGATGAGCTGGCTGGGCGTTTGAAAAAATCCATCCTGCGGCTGTATGTCTCGATGGCATTCTGACCGAACTTTTTCATGTACTCTCCAAATTCCAAGTCTTTGACAAGTTTCTTCTCGGTGTTGGTACGCTTATCATTCTTCACTTTATCGTACATATCAATACACATCATGTATCCACGTTGGCGGGTGTGCGGAACGTAGTAGTTCTTTGTGTCCACAAAATGATGCTTGCAAGCATACCCAATCGCCGCCATGTAGTCACTGATTCTCAGCCATGGAGCTCCCATAACATTCTCCAAGATAATGATCTTTGGACGGAAGATTCTGGCATAATCACGCATCGCGAAGAATGTGTCGCCAGATTCACCACACTCCTCAATGACTCTTTTTGTAGAATTGAGGCCAGAGAAATCGACGCAGGAGAATCCTGTGATCAGGATGTCGATATTGTCGGGGATCTTCGCCTTACTCCCATATGCGGTTGTGGCATCGACCGCTCCAGGGATGGACAATTCCTTGATATCACGGAAAATGATTGGGGGAGAAAAGTTGCGCTCGATATAGGCTTGTTTGAATGGTACGATTTCCGCACTGAACTTGTGGTCAATCTCAAAGTTGTGGCCGCGAGATTTGAGGGCTTCGGAGACAAGGTTTAGGGCCAGAATTGGGCTCTCTGTGCCGGAACACATGGTGGCAACACGAAGCTTTCTACCATTCATGTGCTCAAGGAAGTCAAGAAAGGTCTTGTCATCTTTACTCTTGCTCATCTTTGTCAAAGCCCGATCAGTCATGTCGGCAAAAATATCCTCGATTTTGGAGATCGGCTTTTCGTGCAGTGCAAGACCATTCTTGTAGACATATGTCTCCGGCTTGATCACTTGCGTCCCCGTAGGCTTCTTCTTGGGCGCTTTGGCGCGCTTCGATGTGTCAGACGAGGCCTCTGTCTGAACGCCCTCCATCGCATCTCCATCCTCATTGTCGTCATCGTTCTTGATATTGTTCAACTCAGGAAAAAGCACTCTATCGGCCCCTTTGAAGGTAGTATCCTTGTTCTCGACACGCCTCTTTCTGATGACTTGTTTGGCTAGTAAAGTAAGTTGAGAGACAAAGATGCCGGAACAGAAAGAGTACTTACGAGCTGATTTTGCCAATGGTGGTGACGCATCTGTGAGTCGCTTTCTCCTCTTTGGTGGTGGGTCGGAGCCAAGTCCGCTATCAGCCCCGGAAGACTCTCCAGTTGGTGATGCCGAGGATTCATCACTCTCCACGTGCGATGATGACCCTCCTAGGGACGACTCGTTGCTAACAGCAAAGTCGGACACATCACTTGCTTCGTCTGTGTCTACATCCTTACGGGCGGTGAGGACGCGTGACAATAACCTACCTTTTATAGCTGCAGCTCTGCCAGGCCGACCGTTTGCCATGGCAGATGACCCACTTGGGCTGGGTGAGCGAGAAGCCAAAGGAGATATAGCAACAGGAGAGCTCAATTGGGCATCGTCAGGATCGTCGTCACTTGGTGGATTGGAAGGTGAGCTATCAGAAGCTATGGCAGTAGGGACTGCGGGAGCAACGGTGGGTGCAGCGGGTTTCTTCTGCAAAAGCGAGTGTGGTTTGAAGAAATCAGATATGGCGGATTGCTTGCTGGGTGTCCTCACAGGCACTGTGTAGCATGTCAGTAAGAATTCCACAAAGCTTCAGGATCCATACGAGCATTGTTGTTACGATTGGGAAAAAAGTAATTGGCCGTAGGGCCGAGGTGTTGGATTGAAAGAGTGTGGAGCAAGATGCTGGATTGAAAAGAGCGTACGAGCAAGGTGTTGGATTGAAAAGAGAGTAATGGAGCAAGATGCAGTATCGAAAAGAGTGTAATAAAGCAAAATGAAAGATTGAAAAGAGTGTAATGGAACAAGGTGTTGGGTTGAAAAGAGTGTGAAGGAAGGGTGGACGAAGCAAGAAATTTTGAAGGATGAATGGGTAAGTTGGTTGCCGAAATAGCCACAAAGGAAGTGAATAGTAAGTTAGCGACGTCCGCCAATACGGCTTTTTGTCACGCTTCCCTCAACTCAGCTTGGACAGGGAACACCCATGGGATCACAAGTCACGGCTATTCCAAAGCAGTCCCTTGGACAACTGTTTTGGCATGTATATCATGCACGAGTATGCCCATGATTGACGGTGCCAAATTGTTTCCATTGCATGAATTTGAGAGCCAGGGGCACCCTCAAGAACGGGGAATTTCTCACAACGGCCAAACTCTTCTGCCCTTCAAAGCACTACCTATTGACCAGCAGTGACGGAAACTTGGGGACTACCCATGCACCTCCTCACACACTACCACATGGTTGGCCTGCCAGAACAACCATGGACCAATAGATACACACTTGTGAACCATATAAATCCAAGATTTGCCACCATCAGGTGTAGTAACATGAACCGTGGACAAGAATATACGCTGACCAGAGACAACAGAGCAAATCAAACAATCACACTATACATACCTCGCACGCTGTGAAGCCACCTTCTCCCCTCTGGGAAACCAGGCACAATCAACTCGGAGTCAGAAACATCAGCATCTAGCCGTGTTGCTGCTTGAGAGCTGTTCCCAGCGGTCTGACTCTTGCTCGGGGTCTGCCTATTACCGGCATTGCGCTGTGAGCTTCCCAGGGGCGTTTTAGGAGCTGAAATACCCCTCGATTTTGGGGTCCTCGCATTTGCCCTTGCGTTGCGGACGCTTGATTGGGTTGTCAAGACATCTATCTCGTCGTCTTCGTCATCTGCTTCGCCATCCTGAGCAGGGGTTGAGTTCTCCTGGGACAGGCTCAGTGGCTTCTTCGGGCTGCTGATGACGGACCAAATTTGTCTTCGTGGCGGAGGATTCACAATCAAATCGTCTTCTGAGTCCGAGGTCACGACATTGCGGGATCTGGCTTGTAGTCGAGGCATTATTCGAGCAGTTGTGTCGCTGAGTATGGGAATGGAGGCCGGCGTGTCGAGCCAGTTATGTCGACGGTCTCATATGCGGGTGTCTTTCCAGATAAGTTAGCATATTCTCCCAAAATGATCTGGTGACATTGAAATGCGGCCGGGCCACAGCGGCCTTGATTTGTGGTTATTGGGCGCATCGACAAGAGGGGGCTCACCGAGTCCAATGAAGAGCCAGTACAAAGCAAATGGCAAGCAGCAGAGCAAGAGGTTCAACTGTTATAATACAGAAAGCTACAAGCTACACAGACGGTCGCCGAGGAAGAAGCAAATTGGTATCTTGAACTATCCACATCTGTCAGTATAAAAAGAACCTGACAATTGGCATGGTATCCCGCGGGACCCCGAAGGGTTGCCACAGCGGGGATAAAGAAAGATCTCTTACCTTTGTTATGGGGAAAGAGGGAGGAATTTGAACTGCCGAAAAAGGAATTGAAAAGGTTGACCAAACGTGGTTCAATAACAAGAACACGGTCAGGGGTGCAATTTCCATTGATTGGTGGGAGACGCGACGCGACCTGGTCCGTGCCGTGCCGAAAGGGGTTTTGGTACCCTTATTATTTAGGCGACACATTTTCGCCTCTCGACTGGGCAAGACGTGTGGATGAAGAGAATATTGGCTGCCAGAGGGCCGCATGAAGATTCTGATATAATCAGGAGCACTATCTCGTCTGTACCCCCCTCCTATCAAGACCTCGCTGCCTCGAGCTTTCGTACAACTTCCCCTGATGGAGTTCGGGAATCTGTTCCCCGCCGAGTCACATAGCGGCGTAAATCACGCCGAGGTTCTGACGCTATATCAGGCTTTGTTAGCTCACACCTTCAACTTACCGGGACTGCTGGCGCAACGGTAGCGCGTTCGCCTCCAGAGCGAAAGGTTATCCGTTCAAATCGGGTGTGGTTCAATACCTCATTATACAACCGTATATTTTGTTTTTGTTTGCTATTTTTTTAGCCCATGAAGTCTCCACCTTTCTGTGCAAAAATAGCGTTCCATGTTCCCCAGGTCCATGTTCTGTCGTCGGATTAGAACCGAGCTTCGTGCTCGCGAATTGGCTTCCCCTCTTAACCGAAGAGATTATGGTGGCAGTGCTCATGGCAGTCCCTATTAATTTACCATAATGGAGGCAGTACTTCGGTCTCTTAAATTAGACTTGAGGGTTTCGAGAATCACTTTTTCTATTTAATAGTCCTGGCACGCCCAGTTATACAGTTTCTTTTCCCTATTCAAACCTCACCCTCTGGAAAATTACCCTGAAGCCGGACAACCCCGTCTTTTCTACATCACAGGTCCAACATGGCTTCAGTTCTCTTAGAATCCGCAGATGCAAAGAATAGCTTTGTCGACCTATCCGGAGTGGACGGCTCGGCCTTTTCGAATCCGTATGATGCACTAATTGAGGCTTGCAATGATGATCCGGTTCGTTGATATTTCCCCACGTTACCCCGCATATATTGCCCCTCGTCTATCTTTGGATCATGGCTTCCAATCGAATTTCTATTGTTAGATCACTTTTTGTGTAATACTCGAGTTTTTCCAGGTCGCATCTTCTCTATTCTATACTCAGCTTCCATCCCTCATAATATGCCCTCACTAACACCCCCCAGGCCCTCCTCCAAGAAAAGTACTCCAACCACCGCCAAACCCGCAACGCCCAACAAAAAGCAAACCTCCTCTCCCCAACCTTCCCAGGCCTAATCCTCGACGGCATCCTCCTGCGCCGCGTCGACCCCACCGTCTCCCCAGGCTACGTCGACCCCCGCAACAGCCTCGTCTTCTGGGGTCGTCCCCCCCCCCACGTCCGCACCCTCGCCGCCACCATCCAAGCCAAACTCAAGGAAATCTCACCTCGTACGTACCTCCCCTCACCCCCATAGCACTATCCACTCACACCCCCCAGGCATCTGGCTCATGCCTCCCGAGAACATGCACACCACCCTTTTAGAAATCACGCACTCGCGCCCGCCCTCTGCCATACCCCCCCTCGTCAAGGCCCTCAGCCCCGTCATCCCGACCATCATCTCCGCCCCCGCCAAAAAGCCCAGCCGCCTCATCAAGCCGCTCGTCTCCTTCGACGCCGCAGCCGTGGCACTGAGTTTCGTCCCCATCGTGTATGGGAAATACTCCTACCACCACCTGCGGCGCGACTTGTTCACCTTGACATCCGGCACGGGCGTGGAGGTGGGGAGTAGGTATGTGGTTCCTAGTGCGCATGCGACGCTGGGGAGGTTTATTTATGCGGAGGATCATGATAGTAGGCAGAACATGGAGAGGTGGGTGGAGGGGATTGAGAAGATTAATGAGTGGCTTGAGGAGACGTATTGGGGGGAGGATGGGCTGGAGTGGGTGGTTGATCAGGAGTTGGTGCTTAGGGAGGGGAGGCTGTGGTATGGAGGGGGGGAGACGGTTGCGGGGGAGGGGGTGGAGTGGAAGGGGGTGGATGGGGGAGAGGTGGAGAGCATTTGAGAAGGTGATAGATGGAGTTGGGATAGAGGCAGCGACGCTCTAAGGTATATCTAGGTAAACTTAATCATCACGAACGTGTTATTCTAAGTCCTGGTTGAGTGGTGGGTGAGAGTTTAGGGGAGCGTGGATGATTAAGGATGGGATTTCAATACGTACTCCCCAAATCGCCTTCGATGGGGGTAGCAGAGCACAATATCATGTGGACTTAGATATGTTAGTACAGCTTGGCCCCTAATATTATCAATCAACTTACATTATAGCGTCTCCATCCTTGTAAATTCCGATTGGACCCAAGCGCGAGTCATCTTTGCACACCTACCTCCCCACCGAGGTCTTCCCGAACCTCTCTAGTGTAATGACCAGAATCCGCACCTTCTCCAATGTGGTATATTATCGTGTGAACACAAAACTTCTGTTGGCAGACACGTCCGGATGCGAGCCTATCATTCAGCGTAAATGACTGGAGCGGGATCAAAATCCTACTATTATTCTTTCATGGTCGGCCAAGAAGGGTACGTCAAAAATCGCTTTAAAGTTGTTGAAGTGTATGATATCACTTGCAGCGGTAGTATAAGTCATCAAGTTGAGTTGAACAACAGTTCACTGGAATATGTGTTGTATTATTTTTTATTCTGAGTGAAGCTATCTACAGAACTATTTGTGGGTGGTCCGCAACTCGGTTCGGTTGGCTGGCGAGCCACACGCCCAACCAATCAGTCTGAGCAACCTCCTCCTTCAACAAAAATGATAACAATATTATTCATGCCAAAAACGCTGAAAAGGGAGCATGTGCTCATGGGAGAGCTGCAGGATTCGCATCTAAATCCGGTAACCGTGCCCTAACCGAAGTATTGTTCCTCGAGAAGATCTTCGAGTAGGAGAGGGTCATCCAACTTGGGTTGAGGAACGGACAAGTATAGTTGAATCGTTTGGTCCTCGGTACTATATCTGGTACGCAACCCCTCTGGCATCATACTTGGTCTCTGATAGAGCTAGAGCCTTACCTACTATTCTCTGAATGAGCTAGCTAGCAAATTAGAGGTATAGTACTGTTACGACGGAACAAGAAGGCTGGCCAACTACAGGACAAGAAGGAGGGAGGTCGCATGAGACCGGCCCTGGTACCTGGAGGGGCAGCGGGGAATAGTAGTTCCGAAAGTATCACGTGACGGACTCGCAGGATGATGAGAAGAGTCCTAAGAGTCCAGGACTCCGAGGACTCGAGTGAGTTCCCAAGAGTCCACTAGGCACGACGCCACTATATAAGTAGATAGTATTTCCTTAGATAGGAGCTTCGTGCTCAACTCAATACAGTATTTGTTATATACTAGTAACGTGTTACTTGAAGCCTTTGTGTCTGATCCCCTGCCTCCTCTGATAAGTAAACCTTTACGCAAGAGAACCTCTGTGTCTTCTATCGTTTAGAAGTCAGCATTACACTTTGAGCACCACTTCTACGAGGTACCGGCTTACACACAAAGCAACATGTCTGTCGTCAGTTCGAAGGGGAAAACCCCCACCACGCCAACTTCGTCTCAGAGGTCTAAGCCTGAGAATGAAGAGATGCCCGATGCACCCACCGTCAACGAACTCAAGGAAACTCTACGCGTCAAGTTGCCCGACACTTACTCCGGCAACCGAAAGGAACTTGAGGTGTTTTTGCTACAGGTCGAACTGTACCAGCACTTCAATGATGAGAAGTTTCCCACCCAGGAGAGCTATGCCCTGTGGACTGCGTCCTACCTTAGGGGGGAAGCCCTGCGATGGATCGAACCATTCCTCAAGGACTATTTCAAATATGAAAGTACCAATGGAAGCATGACAACTACGCAGACTATGTTTGGCAGCTGGAATGGATTCTGTAAGGAAATCCGACGCATGTTCGGAGACATCGATGAGATTAAGACCGCAGAAGACCATCTGTTTGCACTTAAGCAGACTGGCAGCGCCCTCACATACTCCACAGAATTCCAGAGATACGGCAATCAGACAGGATGGGACGCCAGCGCACTCATCAGCCACTACCGACGTGGGCTGAAGAGCCATATACGTATGGAACTTGCCCATTTGGAACAACAACCAACAGACATGGTAGCGCTAATCGAACATACGGTCCGAATCGACAATCGACTATACGAATTCCAGAAGGAACGTCGGACCTATGACAAGCCCAAGAAAAGTTACCCCTACCGGGGAAACGAGGGCAGACGACGGGATCAACACCCGCGAGACAACCGTTGGTCGGACCCAATGGAACTCGATGCCACGTTCAAACCTGGACGACCCCGTGACCCTAAGAAAGACAGACAATTCAAGGAACGACTCTGTTTTAACTGCGACAAGCCAGGCCACATGGCCCGAGACTGCAGACAGCCAAAGAAAGGGAACGGCGGACGCAAAGTCGGCAAACAACTCAATGCCACCTGGACAGGACAGTTGAACGCAACGTTTGTGAGCAAACAGGACTGGGGAATAAACGGCGAAAGCACCCCAGAAGACGAGAGCTCAGACGAAGGGTCGGAGGCGGAATCGTTCACCGTCTCGGAACAGGAGACCTTCAATGAACTCGCACCTATGGAACCAATGAGTCCACGGTGCAAGAGCGTAGTAAGACGCATGGCAAAACACGCCCACGCGAAGATTAGGGCCGAACGAGACAAGCCCAATGGCCAGAGGAGAATCCCCATGCTTAAAGACCTCTACGGGAACCTGTTACAGGAACTTCCGTTAAAGTGCAAGGTGGACAACTGCAAGGATGACCTCTGGAGATACTACGACCAACTAACGAATACCCGCAGGCTGCTTGGCACGTCCCAAGACGTAGCTAAGTTGGAAGCCCAAGAAGCGGAAGAACTGGAGAAGGATGTCGAGCATATGGCTAAACTGAAGTATATGAAAAGCGTCGAACTTTACTACCAGGACCGCAGGAAAGCCCTGAAGAAGTACGACGAGAAAGCCAGAGATATGCTCCGACGGGAAAATGCGAGACCCACTCCACGCATCGAAAGGAGAGCCATGGAGCAACTAGACACGTTCTCCACGCCTCCGAGGGAAGATAGTGCATGGGTGAGAGGACAGCGGGAACTATCAACGACAGACACAACAGAGACTGATCATCCCTGGCACGCGTATGTCTACTGGGAGTATTGCAGCGAAGATGACTGCAAGCTCCACTGGAAAAAGAAACACCAGAATCAGTTGTTTCCCCGATCCTCGCCCAGGATACACTTCAGAGACGCAGAGCAAGTTCACGCCCTCAGGCGAAGCCAGTCTGAAGGGGACTTGCCTATCAAAAGCGAACAGGTATACGAGAAATACCCACATCTGCTAGATGAAGCAGAAGAGCGAGGGAAACGATCTCCCCAAGGACCACCATTGGAAGCGGATGAATACTATCCTTCCTCGGACGAGTCAAAAAACTAGGAGTCCTCGACGGTAGGCCACCGGCGAGCGACACGAAGAGGCCTAGTACAGACCAGCTATGCGCCACGACGGGCGGCATGCAACTATATGTGGTCGCTAAGATACAACAGCGACACCTCCGAGCAATGATTGACTCAGGAGCGACGGGCAACTTTATGACAAAGAAAGTAGCAGACACGCAAGGTTTCAAGACGCAATTGAAAACCGAACCATACCCATTAATGGTCGTAGATGGAGAGCCCATCTCGACTAATGAAGGAATGGTGACCCACGAAACGGTCCCATTGGAAATGGTCATGCTACACGGGCACAAGGAAACGATTCAGTTTGACATCGTGCACATGGACAACCATGCGTGCATCCTTGGTGTGCCATGGCTCAAGAAACACAACCCCCAGATCGACTGGTGGAACGAGAAAGTTGTGATGAGCCAGTGCGCGTGTGAACAACGGACGGACACACGACAACGGGAGAAACCCTCCCAGGGCCGGAAGGAGTTATGTGCAACCTCCGAGCTCGATGACCTAGCCCAGGCATCCTCACCGACGAGTATACCGGTGGAGTACAAGGAATACGAGCAATTATTCCAGGAAGGCCCTAAGAACGAGGCGCTTCCTAAGCACCAACCATGGGATCACGAGATACCTTTGGAGAAAGACAAGAGTCCACCGTTCGGACCAATATATCAGCTATCGGAAAAGGAGCTGAAGGTACTTAAGGAGTACGTCGATGATAACCTAGCGAAAGGATTCATCAGACCATCCACATCACCAGCAGGAAGTCCGGTGCTTTTCGTACCAAAGAAAGACGGCTCCCTACGGTTATGTGTGGACTATCAAGCATTGAACAACATCACAATCAAGGACAGGTATGCCCTGCCGTTAATCAACGAACTACACGATAGATTTCAAGGAGCAAAGATCTTCAGTAAGCTAGATCTGCGAGGAGCATACAACCTGATCCGAATCAAGGCTGGGGAAGAGTGGAAAACAGCATTCCGCACCCGCTATGGCCTATTCAAGTATCAAGTCATGCCCTTTGGGCTAACAAACGCACCCGCATCTATGCAACGACTGATGAATGATGCTTTGCACGAATACTTAGACATCTTTACCATTGTCTACTTAGACGATGTCCTGGTGTATTCAGCAACCAAGGAGGAGCATGTCAAGCATGTCAAACTCGTCCTGAAGAAACTAAAGGAGTACAGCTTACTCCTCAAACCAGAGAAGTGCGAGTTCCATAAAAACCAAGTCGAATTCTTGGGTTACATTATTGGAACGCACGGCATCAAGATGGACCAAGCAAAAGTAACGGCAGTGTTGGAATGGCCAACACCGACCACGGTCAAGGAAGTGCAAGCCTTCCTAGGCTTCGCCAACTTCTACCGGAGATTCATCTCGGGATATTCCAAGGTAGCTCAACCACTCACGGAGCTTACCAGAAAGGATCTCGAATTCAAATGGACGGACAAGGCAGAGGCTGCTTTCCAGGAACTTAAGACGAAGTTCACGGAAGCACCTATCCTTGCTACATTTGACCCTGCAAAGAAGATCATCCTCGAAACGGACTCTTCTGACTTCGCAATTGGAGCATGTCTGAATCAACCAGACGAGAACGGTAAGTTCAAACCAATCGCGTACTACTCTAGGAAACTGTCACCCGCGGAACTCAATTACGACATCCACGACAAGGAGCTACTGGCTATTGTCGTTGCCTTTGAACAGTGGCGAGTATATCTTGAGGGACCCACCTACCCTGTGCAGGTATGGACGGATCACAAGAACCTCATATACTTCACCACGACCAAGGTTTTAAACCGCAGACAAGTCCGCTGGGCAGAAACCCTCGCAGCCTACAACTTCACGATAACCTATCGCAAGGGCTCCGAGAATGCAAGAGCAGACGCTCTCAGCAGACGGACCGACTACGCCGGCCCAAAGGAAGAAAGACCTAGAGCAATTCTGAAGAAAACAGATGCAGGAATACAGTACAACGAGTTACTAGCGACGATCTCAGTCATCGAAGATACAGAACTCGAGGAAAGACTCAAGAAAGCTTACGCAACAGACGAATGCGCCAAGCGAGTCTTGTCCAAAGTCGAAGGCGACTTCGCCATCGACGAACAAGGATTGATTCGATACAAAGGGTTAGTGTATGTCCCAAGTCAAATGAGACGCCCGCTGGTGCAAGAACAACACTCGTTACCAGCACACGGTCATCAGGGAGTAACACGAACCTTCGAACGAATCACTCGACACTACTACTTCCCAGGTATGAGGAAGCAGGTAGAGACAGTGGTAAGAGAGTGCGACATTTGCAGCAAGTCAAAATCCAATAGGCATCTGCCATACGGACAACTCAAGTCGACACCAGTACCAAAAGGAGCGTGGAAATCAATAGCTTTGGACTTCATCGTCAAGCTTCCACCCTCCAAGGACCCGTTAACAGGAATAGAATACGACTCTCTCCTCGTCATCACGGAAAGACTCACGAAATATGGGAAGTTTATACCATATCTAGAAGCTAGCGACGCCGAGGCGCTCGCATATACCTTCATTCGAGTCATATTAGCCGATCATGGGATGCCAGAAGAAATCATCTCAGATAGAGACAAGCTCTTTACTTCGAAATTCTGGAAATCATTGATGGCGCTACTGGGAACAAATCATAAGCTATCAACAGCTTTTCATCCCCAGACAGACGGCCAAACAGAAAGATTAAATCAGACCCTTGAACAGTACCTGCGAAGCTATGTCAATCATCAACAGGATAACTGGGTTCAGATCTTACCCATCGCACAGTTTGCATATAACAGCGCGATGACAGAAGCAACGAAAGTCTCACCGTTCTTTGCCAATTATGGCTACCAGCCAGAAGCATATAGGCAACCAAGACCGGATGAATCACGAGCTGAACAAGCCCTGATCGTGGTGGAACAACTGAAATCGTTCCACGAACAACTTGCGACGGACATCCAATTCTTAAATGAACGATCCGCCGCATACGCAAACAAGAAGCGCAGTATGGAACCTGCCTTCAAGGAGGGGGATAAAGTATACCTACTCCGGAAACATATCAAAACGAAACGACCAAGCACAAAGTTGGACTTCAAGAAATTGGGACCATTCAAAATATTGAACAAAGTCAGCTCAGTTAATTACAGACTGCAGCTACCCAGGAAGTCTAGACTACACCCGGTATTTCATGTCTCACTACTGGAACCAGCAAGAGGAAATACCCCAATTGCGACCGACACTGAACTCCAACCCGAGAATGAGATAATCGAATATGAGGTCGAAGCGATCCTAGACAGAAGGTTAGTAGGGCGTCGAGAAGAGTTTTTGATAAAATGGGAAAATTACGAACCTACGGATAATTCGTGGGAACCAACAAGGAACATCAGCAAAGAACTGCTGGAGGAATATCGACGCCGCCATCCGCCAGCCATTGATCCCAAGATGCAGGGGAGTAGGCCAGTGGATCGGAGGAAGCGGGGGTCCCGGTCACAGACGAGGAGGCAGCGCTAACTGCCTGTTCCTCGGCCTCAACAGCGTCACGCTTCTCAGCAGCCACACGTTCGGCCTCCTCTGCCGCATCAAGCTCGTCGAGGGTTTTCAAACCTCGCCGGAGCATATCTTTACCACGGGTTCGGATGAGGCGTTTCTGCTTCCGCAGACGAAGTAACTTCGAAAGGGTTTCTTCCTCTTCGCGATCCAGGCGATCCTCCTCCCGTTCGAGCTTCACCCAGTCGGGATGCTCAGGACCCATACAGTCACACTTTTCTTTCAAGTTGCGACGAACGCACTCGGCGCACCGCCGTGAATCATTTGGAGACGACACGCAAGTAATGTTTCGCCTCACGCAGTTCGAGCAAGAATCCATTTCGGGTAGTTCGTATCCGTGGTTCTTTATTCGACGGACAAGATCGTTGCGTTCCTGGAGTTTGCGGGCAGTGTCAGTAGGCATGTTGCATGTTGAAGGACTCGCTGAGGAGCAGCAGAGTCCCGGGGACATGGACGTACTTATAGGATTCGAGACGAATGCCCAGGGGAAGGGAGCGAGTGTTACGATGGAACAAGAAGGCTGGCCAACTACAGGACAGGAAGGAGGGAGGTCGCATGAGACCGGCCCTGGTACCTGGAGGGGCAGCGGGGAATAGTAGTTCCGAAAGTATCACGTGACGGACTCGCAGGATGATGAGAAGAGTCCTAAGAGTCCAGGACTCCGAGGACTCGAGTGAGTTCCCAGGAGTCCACTAGGCATGTGATGGACTCGCAGGATGATGAGAAGAGTCCTAAGAGTCCAGGACTCCGAGGACTCAAGTGAGTTCCCAAGAGTCCACTAGGCACGACGCCACTATATAAGTAGATAGTATTTCCTTAGATAGGAGCTTCGTGCTCAACTCAATACAGTATTTGTTATATACTAGTAACGTGTTACTTGAAGCCTTTGTGTCTGATCCCCTGCCTCCTCTGATAAGTAAACCTTTACGCAAGAGAACCTCTGTGTCTTCTATCGTTTAGAAGTCAGCGTTACACTATAGGGGTACTCTGACCTTGGACCTCCTTTTACTTCCTATAGGCTACGAACCTAAGAGATGGTTCTATGGGATTCTCTTACGTCGACTACAGTTACCAAGCCTGGTAAGTCATGGAAAGTCTTGGAAAATGAGAGAACTACACTCCTTTGGCATAAATAGGATTGCCCTTTCCTTAAGAAAGGGCAAGCAGACAATACAGTAAATCGACTAGCACATACTTCTACGTCTTTTCCAAGCTTCCAAGCATTGATCTTGTTATTCTCTGTTTTTGAAAAGTCAGTGAGGTGCTAACCTCTGACTTACCCCTGAGTTCTCAGACTCAACATTTGTTGCAACTTGTCTAAACCACTTCACCACATCATACACCTGATTGCTGCGTTGTGGAATAGTCTAAGCTACAACCTTTGGCTCTGTTTCCTAAGACAGTGTGTTGTCTTAGTAAATTCATCCCTTCCTTGGGTGGCTAGATTCTCATATTGGTGCACCCACCATTACACTGGTGACAGACCAGAAGGCAATGATGAGGATGATTGACAAAAGCAACAGCTTCAGGTGTTGCTACCACCTTCGAGGCTACATCCAGACATTCAGAAACTCAAAGAACAAGGCCAAACAGCTCAGCTAGCTCCAGTGGAAACTCATATCAGAGAAATGACAATTCTTGACAAGTCTCAGATTTCTCTTGTCTTTTGTGTCAATGCAACTGGCACAGATCGATTTCCAGTCTGGTTCATTGGCAAAGCTAAAACACCACGCGCTTTGCGATTTGTATCAGTTCATACAATGGGAGGGCAATGGCGGTGGAATAAGAAAGCTTGGATAAATACAACGATTATGACAGAGTGGCTTCAAGCTTTTTATCAGCATATTGGCACAACACGACAAGTTCTTCTTACAATGGACAACTTCTTTGCCCATTATACTGCAATTTAGCTTTGTCCTCCTCCATCAAATATTCGAATATGTTGGCTACCTGCTAGTAGTACAAGTCGCTACCAGCCTCTTGATCAAGGGATTATTCAGAATTGCAAAACTAACTACCGGCGACATTGGCTACAATATATCTTACAATCCTTCGACTCAAATGTAGATCCTCTATCATCAATGAATCTACACCTTGCAATCCGTTGGATCTTACGAAGCTGAATAACAAAATTACAAACACAACAATCTACAATTGCTTTCTCAAATCAACACTTGTCTCTTCGCCTATTTCACTTCCTACTCCAATTATGCCTCATGAGCTATATCAAAAGGTTATGGAAGCAGGAAATATACAAGACGCTATGTCAGTTGCAAATTTTCTTAACCCTGTTAACGAAGATAACGATAGAGAGGATGAGCAGAATGTAGGAGAAGATGAGGTTCTACAAGAAGTGCTACAAGAGCATTTAGGTTTATCCACTACTCGAAGTGATGAAGAAGACGATGATCAGCTTCCACAGCCTATGCACTCAATGGCTGATGCTAAACAAGCGCTTCATATATTGATTGGATTTGCTAAAAGCCAAGAATCTCTTTCTTCTGATTATTTACAGACACTAGAGCGGTTGGAATCAGCAGTTGGGGGCATTCAGCAGGCATCATTAGTTCAGGGGACATTAGATACATGGATTACATAATATATTCTATTTTGGTTACAGCGATATACTGGTTATAACGATAGTGAAATGGTGGACAGAATACATCGTTATAACAGGGGTTTGACTGTATTGAATAATGACCTCCTCCTCTAGTTTAGTCAATTTAAGACAATTGGCCTTAAGTTCAGGTCAAGAAGTTCGGCTAGCCATTCTATTATAAAGTGTAGCGTACGGCACGTTATATATTTTCGCAGCGGGACGAAGAGTCAGTTTTTTAGTTGTTTGAATAGCCTCGATAGCTAGGACGATTGTCCTTCTTAGGTTTGAACCTCCATTAGTTATTGTTGAGAAAACGGGTGTTGAAGTTGGTAGGTAGTAAGGTGGGGAAAGGTGATCGACTCGGTGTCGCGGTCGACTCGGTGTCCGACCACGTTATATTCTCGTTGGATTTCGCACTTTGAAAAAAAAATGGTTTGATTGTAAAATGAGACCGTGTAAGAGGTTATGCCTTGGCATTATCAACCTGTATTTCCAGTAACGCCTGCAAGATGCATATCTTGACCTATTTGTAACACTCCTCTATTCATATCACTCCAAGCGCGTCACCACAGCCTTCAGGATCTCTACTGTCTTCTTCGACGCATTCTTCGGATCCTTCGCAACGCTCTGCCATATCTCGCCATGCCTAGGCTCGCTAAGAATACACTTTGCCTCGACGTCTGCACGTTTCTCCTGATTTAATATTAGCGACTGTCTTTGCAGAGAGTTAATTCGCAAACTTACATCCGTTCCATGCTGCATCAAAAACTTGTAATACCACGCCCAAGTATCTCCCAAGTCGGGGTCCAACGCAATGCCCCTCTCGAACCAATTCTGCGCCTTCTCCAGCTTGCGCTCACCCCAGAAGATGCGTGCTACGGTCACGAAGAGTATGGGATCGTCGTCAACCTTCTTGATAGCTTCCAAACTGCGAGGCTTGCGCTGCGTTCGGGGTTCCAAGTGCCAAATAGACTCACTCCACAGCAGACCACTCTTTGGGACTTCTTGCAGAGCCTTCGCCATGAGAACCTTTGCTTGGCTAATATTATTTGCTCGTCTTTCGACGCGTATTGATTCCACCCACAGCTCTGGCGACTTGGTAACAGCGAGGCGGGCACGGTCAAGTACAGAGCGGGCCTTGACGACCATTCCTGCCTTCTCCTCCAGGCGTGAGTAGAGCAGCCATAGCGGTACAGAAGGGGGACAGGCTTTTGTTCCTGTGCTGTAGGCTTCGCGGGCTTGAGGAAGTTTGCCTTCGCCTTCGTAGATCTGTCCCTTCATCATCCACAGCTTGTCAGCGGCAGGGAATAATTGCAGGGCCTCGTTGACAAGGTCTAGCGCGGCGTCGACATTGCCAAGCTGGCGCTCGAAAGAAACGCTCTTCACCCAAACACGGTTGGTCGGAGCCTCTTGCCTCGCGACCTTGAGCAGATTCCTCGCCTGGTCCGGCTCGCCATTATCGGCTTCGAGCCTGACAGCAGCAAGCCAGATGTCTTCGTTGTTCGGGTTCTGGTTGAAGGCTCTGCCGAGTACCATCCTTGCCTCCCGGATCTCCCCAGCCTGCCATTTCTCCTTGGCAAGCATCATCCACAGAACCTCGCTCTGTGGGCAAGCCTCCACAGCCTTCTCTAACAACTGTGACAATGTCTCCCTTGTGCCGTGATTCTTCTCCAGGTCAGCCGCAGCAAGCCACAGGGTCTTGCTGTTGACAAATACGCGGAGTGCGTAGGCATAGATAGCTCTTGCCGTTTCGTATTTCCCTCGCCCAATACTAGACTTGGCATCATCCATCCAGATGTCCTTGCGGTCATCGTCCTCATCAAGGCCCCACCCCAGAATTTCTCTGATGATGTTGCCGCAGGTCAGAACTGCACCTTCGTCTTCACACTTCTCGGCTTCGGTGATCCAGTCTTCTCTCTTAAGCATGGCTGACTCCTTTGCAAGAGCCTGGACGGCACGCTTCATGACATTGATCTTGCTCGGAACGCCACTTGCCACTTCTTGTTGTTCCTGAAGCCTTGCCGCAGCAATCCAAATTTCATGAGATGTTGGGACAGCTTTGCGAGCCTTGTTGAGAACCTTTTGCGCATTTTCAGCGGTTTCGAGTCTAGCCAGTGCAAGCCATAATTCCACAGATAGCGGGATGATCTCTGTTGCCTTGGCTAACAAGAGCTTGGCATCGTTTGGGTCTTCTTCCAGATTGACGGCCTCTTTCCATAGCAAAACAGATTGTGGGATGTGATCTAAGGCGTGGCGAATTACCCTCTTCTTAGCCCTCGGTTCTGCCTCAAGGTTCATAGCTTCAATCCAAAGGGTTATGGAGTGATCGTTATTCTTGATCGCGTTTGCCGCAATAATCTTCGCATTGTGGTTGTCGTTGAGTCGGATATTTTCCACCCACACATCTTCGCTCTTCGGACAGTGCTCGCAGCCCCGCGCGATGACATTCCTTGCTGCAACCATCTTGCCCGCAAGTTCTTCCAGACGCGCCGCCGCAATCCAGCCAGGAGCGTGCTTCGGGTTCGTTCGAATGACAGATTCCAGCAGCACTCGTGCGCGCTTGATGTCGCCCACTTGCGCATCGCCTTCGCCAATTTGTGATTTTGCCAGACTGGTAAGATAACCCTTAGGATCGATATTTGTAGCGCTTCCCGCCACAGAATCTCCACCACTGCTCGCTGAAGCCTGGTCCAATCGAACCTGCAGGACCTTATCTCTAGCTGCTCCGATATCCGCAAAATTTGTCATGGTTCCGTCCCCTTGCTCTGTCGTCGATGCCATCCCGTCTTCCATAATTGTTGTTCCCATTTGCCCCGTGGTCCCAGCGGCTGCTAATACACTATCCGGCACGGCATAGAACTTGTTCCTCAGAGCTTGCTTGCTCCTGCGGTTCTTGCCCGTCAGATCGCCCACCTCTGGTAGGTTCGCCCAGTCCTCATCGGTAACGGTACCAAGTGCGCGCTTGAGGTCCGCAAACTGCTGTTGGATCTTCGGATTGTTACGCTCATATTCTTCGCGCTCGGCTTTCTCGCGTGCTTCCCTGTAGGCCTGGTCGGTATTCTGTTCATCTTTGATAAACCATCTGCTATGCAGGGTTGGGGTGAGGGAGGGGGGGTGGGGGACAAACCTGCGTATCTTCCGCCGCCTATCCATCTTCTCTTCTACATCTTGGTATATCCTGTCTGCCTCATCGTCCTCTCTATCATACGTCCCTCCAGCGAATAGTCCGACCTCGTTCTCGGGATCCTGGAAGCGCTCGTCGTCGTCTTCCTCTTCTTTTTTCTCAGTAACTCCGTATGCTGACGGGGCAGCTGCGCCGAGCTGTGCCGCGCGCTTTGCGAGCGCCTCTTTGATCTGATCCTCACTCGGGCCCTCGCGCGCTGGCCCAAGATCTGAGCGAGTAGTAAATCCAGTGGCACCACGACCGAGACCAGCGACGTAGTTCTCTGGGGCCGGTTGGTTGAGAAAGTCGCGACGTCCGGACATCTTTGCGACTGCCTCTTAGGACTCTTGTGTTTCGAAATGTAAAATCTAATATCGTGGCGTTGAATTTCAAGGCGAAGCCAGAAAAGACCAGGTTGAATCACATGACCACACCTTAATTATTTAGCTAGTTGCGATAAGCCCCACACACTAAGATAACAACAAAAAGTCACAACCACCACCAAAGAAATCCGCGATTTTTTATGTCGCAAAACGAAACCTCACCCTCTTTCTCCAGCAGTGTCGCGAGCACTCTCGTTTCTAAAACAATCCGCAATCCGAACTCCGTCCTTTCTCCTCTCACATTAGAGCGAAATGGGCAAACTCAAGGGTGGCAAGCGCAATAGCGCCGCGACAAGCTCACCATACGAAAAAGCGGCAAAGCAAACGAATAATGTCTTCAAATTCAACACCAACGTCGGACAACATATCCTGAAGAACCCCGGTGTAGCGGAAGCGATTGTCCAGAAAGCCGACTTGAAACCCTCAGATGTTGTTCTTGAAGTCGGCCCGGGTACAGGAAACTTGACAGTCCGCATCCTTGAGAAGGCGCGCAAAGTCATTGCAGTGGAACTCGATCCCCGCATGGCCGCCGAAGTGACGAAGCGTGTTCAGGGCACCCCGATGCAGAAACGCCTAGATGTTCTACTAGGGGATGTGATTAAAACTGAGCTCCCCCCGTTCGACGTCTGCATTTCCAATACACCATATCAGGTTCGTCGCCATCTGCTCCTTCCTCCCCTTCCGTCCTCGTCGAACCCCTCATGCTAACAAATACCCTAGATTTCTTCCCCGCTAGTTTTCAAACTTCTCTCCCTCCCCAACCCGCCGCGAACCTCGATTCTCATGTTTCAGCGCGAATTCGCGCTCCGCCTGACCGCCCGCCCCGGCGATGCCCTATACTGTCGCCTCAGCGTGAACGCCCAGTTTTGGGCACGCATAACGCACATCATGAAGGTCGGGAAAAACAACTTCAAGCCCCCGCCACAAGTCGAATCGTCTGTGGTGCGCATCGAACCGAAGACTGGCAGCGATCGTCCAGGCGTCAGCTGGGAGGAGTGGGATGGAATGCTCAGGGTATGCTTTGTGAGGAAGAATCGCCTTATGAGAGCGAGTTGGAGTGGGAAGGAGGTTCTGGCTCTGGTGGAGAGGAATTATCGAGTTTGGTGTGCTATGAATGACGTTCCGCTTGAGGAGGGCGTCGTGGATGGTGAGGATGAGGAGATGGATATTGGAGACAGCGGGCCAGCACAAGAGGAGTGGGATGGGATTATGGATGTCGATGGTGACGGCGACATCGATGGGGGGGCAGACGACGCAGGAGAAGACGACGACACGCCCTCCTTCTTCAAGGAACTAGCCGCTAAATCTGCCGCTACGCCACAAAAAACCAAGTCCAAACGTCCCAAGACCCGCGTTGCGGCTCTCGTCCGGTCAAAGATCATGCGGGTCCTCGAAGAGACAGAACTCGCGGATCGCCGCGCTGCGAAGTGCGATGAGAACGACTTTCTCCGCTTGCTCGCTGGGTTCAATGCTGAGGGACTCCATTTCGCGTAGAGTTACTTTGACGTGAGAGGTGTTTAAATGGAGCGTTGGTGGGGTTAGCGGGCGTTAGGAGGTATATTGTATGTGATGCGTGCACAAGACATGACTCTATTGCTAGGGGTATATAGAAAAAAAACGGAATAAACCGTTTTTTACAGCCAAAAGCAAACGATCAAGTAGGCACCATTTATTCCCAGCGCATTCGTTATTTTCCCTATAGGTTAGGAGATGGTACAGTTGAGGATCCTTATGAATGATCCATCATAAGATTATAGATTTATGAGAGTAACTGGCTGAGTACTGTGTCTGACCTTCTTCTATGACGCTTTTAGGTTTTACTGATACTATTATAATCCATCTTGGTGTCGCAACTATCAAGAATACTAATTTAAATTGATCTAGAAGATCAGGCTACATTTAAACTAATAGCCATAACCAGCATCAGCTATATGACCATACTTTTACCATTTAACTATCTTGAAAACCGGCTTATGTCCAAGTTCTCATATTGTGAGCACAATCTTATACATTTATGCCCAAAGCTCTAATTGGCTATTGGTCCATAAATGACCCACTCTGTACGCACGTACCTGACGTTGAACACGCCCCACATGTGTAACTTCCTATTAAATAAGCTTAACTAGAACCACCAACGATGTCATTAGACAAGGACCCTGTCGATCCTGGAGAGGGCACGAGCAGTAAGAGCTGGTGGGCAGCTCCCAAGCTGACTCGTCGTCTATTGGAAGATGAAGGTACGCTTGAATGTGCCCTCTGACTATGAAAGCGCCTGTACCCACTAATTATTGTAGCTCCTTCTGAAATCATTCCCTTGCAGCAGTCCAGTCCGCACGGAACACGAATTCTGTTATACTCTTCCAAGCTATTAATCTGAGCCTACCACATCTGGACGAAGGGTCTAGTTCAGTAGGGTTTGCTGATCCAGATATGCGGAAACGATGGCTCCCTTATGCTGTCTTGGAATATGAAAAGTTCCAAATATCCATTGAGTCCATATGTTGGGGAGGGCATGGAAGCGTTCATTGGATGGGTAATGACACTCCAATCAAGTTTGACTCTCTGCCTCTCTGAGCTTATTGTCCACTTGTTCGTCAGGAGATCGGATGCTTCGGAGGGACATCAAGTCGTACTCATTGGGTCGATCAAGTTGAATCCATTTCTGGAACCCCACACTCTGGGTGCGAAGTCGGTCGATGTCCAACATGGGACTGGAAAAGTGCTACTCGAGGTTTCCTATGTCGAGAAAGAGATACTCCCCTTCGAGGACTGGAAGAAGTTAATACTGGCGATCTTGTCCATGTCAAAAAGGAAGACACGAATCGATGCTACGCCATGAAGACCATCCCCATAGACAAAGAAGTTCCTGGACTAGACCTGACATACATCCTTTACTCCCGGGTTGAACATCCCTTTATCGCACCGCTCAAATTTGCTTTCAAGTCGTCTAAGGGGCTGAGCCTCTTTCAGGACTGGCTAATGGCGGACACCTTTTTTCTCACCTCCAAAGAGAGCGACGTTTTGAGGTTGACATTGCGAGATTTTATGCTGCTGAGCTAGTCTGTGTGCTGGAATATCTGCACGACAAAGGTATTATTCTCGCGTCTCTGAAGCCGGAGAATATCCTTCTAGACTCCTATGGCCATGTCAGTCTATGCAGTCCCGACCTTTTCGGACTGGAGCTGAAGGATAGGGATCACATCATACCCGGCACACCTGAGTATCCAGCCCCCGAGGTCGTTCTCGGCCAAGAGACTTCCCGAAAGGTGGATTGGTGGAGTTTAGGGGTTATTCTCTATGAGATATTGACCTGATTACCCCCTTTCTACCACAAAGAGGCCGATGAGAGACGACGTAGAATTACCAGTGAACCCCTACCACAGCTCCCTGACAGACTTTCGCCACCTGCCAGGGACTTTCTAGTCAGGGTTCTCCACAAAGAACCGAAAAACGCCTGGGGGCAAACGGATCTTCCGAGGTAAAAGCTCACGAGTTCTTCCACGGTGTGGATTGGAATGAGCTACTCGAGCGGAAATATACGCCTCCCTTTAAACCTATCAATGCCACAACGGTCTTCAGAGTTGAACCCGACAAAATCAACCCCCCAGCAGTGCGACGACAATCTAAAGGTATTATATACGAGAAAATGGAATTCTTCGGTTTCACACACTGGAATCCTATCGATAGGGTTAGGGATGGAAATGAAGATACTGCCTAGAGAAAAGTCCTTCAGACACAGGGACTGCCCTCATAAAGGCAGTGAGGCGAAGGAACCGGGAACTCGTGGGAATCCGAAAACAAACCGCGTCTCAATGACCAGAAGCCTTTGTCTAGCTGTGGATCAGCAGGACACAGCAATCGTCAATATCCTACTTGTGAACGGCGTCCGCTGTGACTTCGAAGAATCAGATCGGCCTCCTCCCCCAAGTCCTTTTTTTCACCAATGTACTCTCGGAGTGGCACCACCACTCCAACAGGGAGACTTCATACCCCCTCTTGTCACGATATGAATCCCAGGATGAACATCAACCATTGGTGCGAATCGAGTTCGCGCAGGATGGAGATCGGGTTCCTGAGCCAGGGCTGGCAACGTAGGTCTGGTCCAGCGTCTGCTTGCAAACGGTGCGGATCCCAAAACTTGCTACCACGTGTACCATAATCAGCCATACGACGGTCTCAACTTGATAACACCAATTCACTTCCACTGCGGAAGGGTCATGCAGATATCAATGAAGTTAGGGCATTTGGAGATTGTCCAATTGCTTCTCGACGGCGAGATGTCGATCTTCCACAGCCGGTCTGGCTGGTGAGGGACCACACAGGTCCGCTGGTGCCGAGGAGCGTCTATCTCAGGTGACAGCTGGCCTAGAGGCAGCGGTTGCGGCGAGAAAAGTCAGCAAATTTAGGGGCTAGCATGGCACAGGGGAGATTAACGAGTATTTTATTAAACACTACGCCGTGCCGGATTAATATGTTTATTTCATAGCGTATTATTTACCTCGACCTTAGAACTACAAGTAGTTACAGCCCCTCGCTCCTCTATCCGCACTTTCCGTCCTTCCTTTCCAACACACACTTTCGGAAGAGTCTGCTGCTGTCAGTGTTTCAGTATTAGTTTTGCCGTTTACCACACGAATACTTACTCGGTAGATAGTTCCACTGAAAGCCGTAACATTAAGGTCGTTACATGGGGTTGTATGACATGACAAGGGTCGACTGCTTTAAATGTGGAGAGAGGAGATACGGCAGTTAGGGTGTGCTTTAAATGATACAGTCTGCGGTTAAAACGGCACCAATACGAAATACGATGTAGTGCTGCGCCGGAAATTGCTTGCATACTACCTTACGGCAAGATTTATAAGAGAAGAGTAAGCACGGCATATCTTCACTGTATGAACATTGATGTTTGAATGCGGGTAATCATGAGAAGACAGGTTGAAAAGATTGGCTATATATAAGGCTTGATCTGGTCGATAATTTCAACCTTCACTTTCAAACCCAGTACACAGAATCACCACTTATCTCGTTCTACATACTTTTATCAGCTAAAAATACAATCTACAGTAAGATTACTTCCATTGTAAGATAGAGTTTGATTTGTTTTTAACAACTATATAGATATTAAAGCTCGTGGTGTTGGCTGCGGTCGTACTCGCTCATCCAGGACAACATGTTGAGCAGTGCGATACACGCCAATTCTTCGGATATACCGACCTTGAGTGCGTGGGTGGCACCATTATTACTGGCCCTGTCACTACGGGAGCCTGTGTTGCTGCACCAAAAGTCATGACATCTGCTCAGATCTTCGGCCCGAACTTTTGTGACGCCCAGGTGAAATTTTACAGCGATCCGGACTGTCAAGATGAAATCTCAGCGGTTACAGAGTTTGGCGATAACAAGGCCAGCTTGTGCTTTGATCTAGGGACCAAGGCAAAGAGTGTCAAATATGTTAGCTCATTGTAGCCTTATAGATATGCAGTATCTAATGTTCGTGGCTGTTCTTGTCACATCTGTCAATAGGAGAATAATAATTTTTATAATTCCCCTCAAATAACCTCGCACATTTGTAAAATGGTGGATTAATTAGTTATCATTTGCGTTGACCAAATCCCATTCTGACCTCTGTCATATCGGCAAAGGTAGTGTTCTAAGCTGGGAAGATGTCCTAATAGAGCAGATGATGCGATGTCTTAATGCTGACAATGCACACGTGAGGGAATTAGTATAATGAAGCCTATTGCACTCATCGTATACGGACAAGATAATAATTTCAGTCTCTATCCAGGCTATATTAAACCCAACATGTAAATAATCTCTATAATATCAAAGGAACAACAGCGATTAATTTACGTTATGCTCAGCGGGCCAGGTATATGTTATATCACAAACATCCACGTCTGAGATTGTTGACAATATATTTAGCCTGGAAATAAACTTTGATTTATCTTAAGCTTTCTCTAGAACTGCATTATAATGAGTGTTATGAGCCGTACTACAACTGCTCGACAAGCATGGCCCCAAACAATCTGAAATTCAGCAGCATAAATCTAGCTTCCTCATTTCAAGGTTTTGTCTACACTTTAATAGTTAACACGGTGCTCTTATGGCGTCGTCCAACAGTACACTAAGCTCTAGCAGTTGAATTGGCGGCAAATGGTGATGCCGCACCAGTTGCAAGGGCAGGCAACGTTGCATCGAGCTGCAGCTTGGGAGCGTTTGATCAAGTCCATGCTGAGATCCCCCGGATATTGCATAACAGCAGAATCAAGAGCCTTCCTGACAAGTGCATCGGGAGCAGCATTTGTAACAGCCATAAGGCTCACGACGGTGATCAAGGCATGCTATCTGAGTTATAGAACTGAACTTTTAGGTTGAGCTGGTGTACGAAGTGTTCTCTGTTGGTTGCGTTGTGATTCTTAAACACAGAAGATTAAGTTGATATTTATACCCTAGAGTTCATTGCCGATGTGGCTGGTTCTGTCCATAAGAGCTGATCTTGAGTTCGTAAATGTCCTGTAGCCTGAATCAGTCGTATTTAGCCGTACCAAATACTGTATTGCTTTGCTGACGGACATCATTGCTTCGAGTTTCCAAGCTAGTGCTGACTTTTTATGCATAAGAATATCATTTATGAGGGGTCAAAAGCCAAGTAGGTGACCACCTGCAGTCATGAACGGAGCCATTTTCATTTATAAATACTCTAACGGGTAAGTATTCCGTAGCAAGAATGATTTGTGGGGTATGGCAGTGAGGGGGTTTAGGAGTGCGGAGGTGCATTAAGAGGCACCGTGTGTGCGAATTCGCAGACTGTATCTGATTTGACGGAACAGGTTTGTAAGAGAATCGGCGAATACTAAGGATATGTTAAACCCTTTAATCGTACTTGGGTCACAACCTTAAATTTTCGCCCCATCTGTTTACCACCGCATTCGAGGGAACACCACCACCAGCAGTTGGGGCTGAACCAGTATGCGCTATTCACATTTCTTCATATGGATCGTACATATATCTATGAGCAGTTGCAGTGTCCGACATCACACGCCAATCTGCGCATTGGTGTGATGTTCCCCAACCATTAAATTCAAACTCGTTAGGCACCACTGATGACTCGAGTGCTAAATCCCCAGGCACACATAATTGCCTTTTGTTCCAGAGAGTTAGCTATCGAATGAATGATGGCAAGGTTTGAATGCTATACCTGTCTCAAATAGTCAAAACAGTGGTCGAGATGCGATTCAGGACGAAAAACGCGCCCACTGGCTGTTGATTTGTCGCCTTCCTTGTTAAATATTCCAGTTATCGAGCCGAAGTGCTGCCTAATCGATGCCTGTAGAACAAAGTCAGATACGTCGTAGTAGTGCAAAACTGATAGAGCTTCCGAGGCAATGTAGTTGGTGATACATAGACATGGAGTACACTTCGCCCTTCGTGGAGGTGGAGTTTTTATGATGATCAGGGAAACTTGGCGACAAATTATATCTTTCGGGCTGCGCAGTTGTAACCATGCCACTACCAGCTGGTATATGAATTAGACATATATAAAAGGCAAAAATAGAGCGTGAACGGACTCGGAAATAAGGACCCCCAAGACGAATTCCCTTGATCGACGTTTGTAAACTGGAAGCTCGGATCCGACTGGAAAGTTGCACCTCTCCGAGGTACTTAAAAACCAGCGTCAGATAACCCAATCTAAAGCTAGAGCGACTTACCAGGCAGAAAGGGAGAACGTTTAGATTCTTGATCTGCTTGTTTAGTATATTGTAACCATGCCCAAGTGCTAAAACTTCCCACCCAGACGAAGAGCATAAGAAAAACAAGATCTTATAGTGGTTTAAACGATGTATCGAAGGAGTGCGATCGGCAGGGTCGTTCTCCGAATCCTTATGTGATGCCTCGTTCGCCAGGAGGTTGTAACTCATGGTTTCGGGTGATCCCACAACTGCTGCGAATGATATGTTTTTGCTTCATGTCATGGAGTTGTAGCCATTTTTTTTGATTCTTGCGGACCAAATTCTGAGGATGATGGACGACCGGAAAGCAAAGTAAGCAAAACATCTGTAAATGGGTAAACTAAGCTACCACCACTTAGATAACTTAAGCCTTTTGCATAATACCTTAATTAAAAACGGAGGATTTTGTGTGCAGCTGCTAGCTTTTGTTTTGGTTCGTACGGGTAAATTGTTTCACTAAAACTTGCAGCGTTCGGCCCCTACCATCCGCTAAAATGATAAGAGTATAACGCGGTGTTCGTACATGGGAGTTATAAACATTCAACCCGCACACCCGCACACCCGCACAAGCTCAACACACAACATGGGCAACATCAACATCTTGTCAAAGGGTGAAGAATCCATGAATATTACATCCATTCCATCCGTATTACAGTAACTGTACGTTAGGTAGGTAGGAATTGTTGTTCTCAAACATATCCCACTTTCCTACCCCCCTATTACCCCATTTACTTTTCCCCCATCCCCTCACCATCCACCCCCTTTTAATACCCTACCCTCAACCTCTCCCGCCAACTACAACTCGCAGTATCGCCCTGCTTTCTCCTCAACCACACCATGACGCAAGGAAAAAAAAGTAGTTTAATAATATCATCCCCCCAACAACCCCCATCCTCACACTCATCAAAAACAAACAAAACAAGCTCCAAACCCCCCATCACCCCGACTAGAAAAACAACAAAACACTAAATCCCATCAATCAATAAAAAAAAAGAGTCCCCACCCGCGCCACTCCGCTCCCAATCTAAAAAATGCCCAAGGGGGTCGTTGTTTGTCCGTCCCCCGTCATCAAAGTCGTTTTTCGTCGTCGTTGGTTTGGTCGAGAAACAAAAGAAAAGAGTAGTAGTAGTAAGTATATATATGTGAAGCGCACCAGCGCCATCCACATCAGCGCCATCCCCCTTCACCGCAGAAAAACCACGCCGTCTTCCCCCCCCCCTCCAACTTCCACACCCCCCCCAATAGGAACTACCTTCTTCCTCCCCGCCCCCGACCCTCCGAACCACCCAATCCGGTACTCAACCACACCTTGCAGGATAAGTTCCCAGTTATGTCCCCCCTTAAGTATGTGCTCCCACTTTGCGCGTCCCTCTGTGGAATTTCCAGGATCGGGTAGGCGGAGGGCAGCAGTAGACAAGGACGCCGAGTGCCTAAACGGCGACGCCGGAAAAGAGAGCGCAGTATCCGTACTCGTAAGCCGCCCAAGTAATAGGAGCGGCGTATCAGATGGAGGAGGCGGATACGGATCCCACGGCGAATAGTCGCGGGTGTGCACCACCTCGCCCCCTTCTTCACTAGTGCCACGTGCCCCATATCTGAGCGCGGCTCCATCCCCAGCAGCTCGGGCATACATCGCCTCATCTCCAGCATACCGACTCTTCGCATAAACACTAATATCCAGCTTATCCACCCCCACAGCGAAAACATTCGGATTCCTAGCTACAACATCGACATCAAGCAACAGCTCCGTTTTACTCGCCAATACATCCCTCAGCGCCGCGATCCTTACCCCGCCGAGCGGCTGCGCGGTGCCGAGAAGGAGCGCTAGGGCGCCGGAGAAGACGAGGACGGCCATTACGCCGAGGATGAGACATGCCCCGAACGGGGAGCGAGAATTGCGCTGCCGTTGTTGAGAAGACGTGGGTGGATTCCTGCGGTGTCGCGAGCGCGTAGACCGTGTCCCTGACCCGATGAGGGGTGTTCGTTCATCATCCGCCCCCGCACCATCATCAATATCGTATGCATGCGCGAATCCACCCTTCCGCACCGTGCCATTCCCATTCACCCCCCTCCCATTAGCGCCAACGCGCGGGCTCGTCGGGCGGGAGGATTGGCGCATGGACGCCGAGTTACCGAATTTCGACGGCTTAGTGGCGTGAGGAAAGGGTGACTCGGCATCAAAAAGTGAGCCGTGGGAACTGGTATTATTATTCCTCCCCCAGCGGCCAATATGATGATGACGGATCGTTCCACGCCCTGTGCCGAGCGCACGCTGGGCCGCGTCGTCATCTGTAGCGGCGTCGGAGGTAGGCGGGAGTGGAGCGAAAGAAGAGGCGAATTTCATGCTCTTCTTCATCGCGACGCTGTGGCCATTCGAGCCATCTAGTGTATTCGCGAGGCGGCTCGGCGGGCCGGGGCGGAGATCAGCTTGCGATTGCGAGGCCATGGATGTGGTGCTGGGGCTGCGGGAGTGGAAGCGGCGCGGGCGTTCGTGGTCGGGGGGGTTTGATTCGTAGACGAATGTTTCTTCGGAGTCGGAGGAGTTTGCTTCGTCGACTGCGGAGGCGATTTTGGCTTCGAAGATATCTGCTTTTGAGGATGCTGCGCGGGGCGGGTTCGTTAGTCTTCTGCCCATGGTGAGGAGGCTGGGGATGCGGAAGTCGGAGGACAGTCCCGGGGTTAGTGGGGGGCTGGAGGAGGAGGGGGGAGGTGGTGGCCTAGGGCCGTGGCGGGGCGTGAACTTTCACTTGGGGGGGTGTGCGCACTTGCTATCGTAGAAATGGAACGGAGAGAAGGGTGGTGGTGTAAGCGCGGCGGCTTGGGGGATCGGTGATGACTTGAGGAATCGGGAGTCTCACCAACGCCGTTCTGGACGGATTGGGGTTTGCGCGTCGTCTTCCGCTTCTCCTTCTTGGGGCGGATGGTCTCGGAGCTGGGCTTCGTGCGCAGACTGCCGTTGACGGTGCCTGTCCCTCCACCGACAGCAACCTGGGGAATCGAGCTGACCGTCTCGGTCTCTACCGTCATGTTATTCGTCGCAGAGGCTTCTGCTGCTTTTTTACCTCCCAGAGCGCTGGAACTAGCCTGCTTGGCCAACTGCGCAGCATTCGGCCGCGGTGTGGTATTCGCGCCTGTTGTGGGCCTCAGCTTTATCCCGCCCTTCTTCTCGCCGCTCTCGCTTCCGCTGTCAGTCGTCGCAGCCGCGGGTGACGACTTCATATTCTTAGTAAACGCCTTATCAATCGCGATCTGCTCTTCTGGCAAGCCTCCTTGCTTCCATTCCTGCGAGCGCTCCAGCCCCATCCTAATCCCAGGACTGCCGGGCTGGCTGCTCTCCGGCACAGTCTCCAATGTTGTCGCGCTCGTGCTGACTCCGCGACCCGGGCTGCGGATGCCAGACATGGCTAAGGACTCGTCATAATCCGTGTCCGTATTCGCCGACTGTGCGCTCTCATTCGACGTCTGGAACCGCAGCGTGCTGATCGGTGGCAGTTCCTGGTCAGTCTTCCTCGCCATGCCTGTCGGTCTGTTGATTGGCGGCGGCGACTTCAGTCGTGGTGATATCGGCCATCGCGGAGCGTCTTTGAGTTCTGTCGGGACGGTGATCTTCTGTGGTTGCGGTGCCACGATGGCGGTGTCTGATAAGGGTTTCAGAAGAGGTGTATTCGCCGTTGACAGCGCCCTTTGCACCGCCGCGCTCGATGGCATATTCGCAGCCGTAGCACTAGCCGACCGTGACGGGCTCGGTTCCTGGCTGCTCTTCCTCCGGCCATTTCCTGTCCTAACCGTCGCGGATCTCACTGTCGGCCTCGCTGGTGACGGTTCGCGAGAGGGTTTCGGTGATGCTGTATTCGATGGTGGTTGTGAGTTGATGAGTTTCTTCGTGCCTGGTGCTGGGGAGTGCGAGGTTTTCCGTGTCTGTGTGGGTGATGTCGTCGTCGTCAACGGATTGGCCGATTTCGAAGCCATGCTCGACGGGGTAGCCTGTGTCATCTCCGGCACCTGGCTCGGATTCCTCAGCGGCTTATCCTCCATTCTGTCCTCCTCACTTGGCTCAGCCAGCGTGGTGGTGGTGTGTGTTCGACGTGCCGTCTTCCGGTCTCGACCCGGCGACGGTGGCAATTACAAGCCGAACGGGCCGGTGTGTGTGGTATCGATTACCTCTCCTATAACAACTCACGCCTCTTCTGGGTCTCCTCGGGTGATGATCCCCAATGCTCGCCGTCCATCTGAGGAGCAAAGTTGATCAACTTTTTGTTATCTATAACGGGACCAGCTTTTGCGTGGATTCCAGCCTGAAACGGACGACACGAGAGGGAGACAACTTGTGGTCAGTGGATTCGTTTTTGGTTGGATTGAAGTCGGCAGTTGAAAGGTGTTCGTGATGATTGATATTGTGCGTTCTGCCCGGTTCTGTGGGGATTGTATTGTATTGTTTTGGTGTTACGCGCGAAAAGGGTTGACGTAGCACCTGCCAGATGGTCTTCTCCTCCGTAGTGTGTAGTAGTATAGTTTTTTATGTAGTTTTTGGTAGGGCAGTAGGTCAACAAGCGGGTGGTGTCTCGTGTCGCAGGTGGTCGGTCGATGATGGTCGCTGTCGATGGTTGATGATGGGTCGACGATGAGGGGTCGACGACGAGGTTGTTGTTGTTGTTGATGATGATGATGAAGAAGAAGAAGAAGTTTGTAGTCGTGATAGCTGTGGTCGTGTGGATTAATTATTGTATGGTTGGTGAATTGGTTGTTGTTGGTGGTGGAGGAGTGACGAAGTTGGCCTGAAGGAGAAGGCGACGACCGAAGCTGGTATTGGTATAGACGGTACGCAGTACTTATTATGCAGTAGTAAATTGTACGTGTGTCGAAGTACCGAGTATACGAGAAGTAACTTTAACTTAGTAGTACCTTTAACTTAGTAGTACCTGAGTCTGCACCCAACCGCAGGTGATGTACTGGTACCTATTATATAAAAAATACATGCAGTCACTCACACCAACCCGCCACCGGCCCACTCGTACCTGGGCCAGCCCAACCAAAAAGAAATGTCTCGCCCTGTTATTAACTCACTGTTTTCGCCCTCTTCTTCCATGTCTTCTTTGTCTTCTTTGTCTTCTTTGTCTTCTTTGTCTTCTTTGTCTTCTTTGTCTTCTTTGTCTTCTTTGTCTTCTTTGTCTTCTTTGTCTTCTTTGTCTTCTTTGTCTTACAAGTACCGCATATAGTGTCATTTGTACCATCTATGTCCTGCATGTACCCTCTCACCGTACTCCCACATCATTCCACCAATTCCACCAATTCCACCAATTCCACCAATTCCACCAATTCCACCAATTCCACCAATTCCACCAATTCCACCAATTCCTCCCTTTCCCCTCCCTCCTCCCTTTTCTCTTGACCGTCGTGCCTCACAAAAGGTACATGCACGCTCACAACAGTACACGCATCCCCAACTCCTCTACCTCCCCTCTACAAGCCTCAACGCCTCCACAGCACTTCCCCCCCCTTAACCGCGGAAAAGCCAGCGAGACAACCAGCAAAAGGGGACGATCGCCGCGCATCTAGAAGTTCGCTGGTGAGAGACACGAAAGGATCTTGGTGAGAGACACGAAAGGGACGGGGTGAGAGGAGAGAGGGACACAAGGCGCGAGAGGTGAGGTGAAGGCCTGCCGGCGCAATCGCGGACGCACAACACGAACAACCAGGAACGACACAGGGACAACGGCGCGAACTAACGCTGACTGGGTAGTGCGTGCATGGCAGTGACAGGACGACGCCGAGAGGCGGCGAGTTAGAGGGTGACACTTGTAGAGGGTGACACTTGTTCTGCAATGCCACTGCCGAGGATGGAGTTGCTTCCTACACTCCAAGATGATCCTGTGCTCCTCGATGAGACCAAGACTGTCTCCGCACACACACCGCAGGTACCCGACCCAGCGGCACCGCCTAACTTACCCGCCCGCGCCACGTTGACAGCGCACCATCGCATCCGCCGTAGGGCATGTTAAATACAAAATAAAACACGTGTTAAACTGATAGGGTGGTGGAATCGCTCAAAGTGCGCTGCTTAGTGATAAACCACGTTATAACCTAATTCAATTTAACCAACTACCTATGGATAGTAACCCTAGCTGCTACCGTGTACCAGTCACTATCCTAATTAGGCAATTATGATGCCAAGCCTGCTAGGGTTTTATATTTCCTACACAGCGGCTAGTTTTATAGGGCTGCTACAAAATGGAGCAGCGTTACTCCGTACAGCAAATCCCAATTTCTCTACGGAGTACTGGTGTCCCTATACTAGAACTCATCCGTAATCAATACAGAGTCTGTTGACTAACGTGTGTATTGTTCTGTCTAAAAAGTAGATGCCTGAAATTACGCCCAAGTTGAGGTGAGGTCATGTAAACCGTTACGTATTTATCTACAACGTGACTTCCCACTGTCCTGTTCAGCCAAGGCTCTTCTCTTAACACCCACGAACCTCGGTCTGCGCCCGGCTGTCGATCAGCCTCGGCGTACGTACTTCCGTTAATATGACAATTATCTCCATTACAGACTTCATTCATCTAACAACAACCTAATCATCCTGTCTGTATTTTCATTACACTTCATATTCTACGACGATTACTAGCGCCAATCACATCCCCGCAAGGTATTGCACCATGTCGTCGTCCAAGCTATCCCACCAGGCGGCTCTTGCCCAGATGCCCCTCACCGAGAAGCTCACCTTTACCCCAAAGCTCCTCAGCATTCGTAAGTATACCAGACACCACTAAGACCTCACTAACATCATCTCTAGTCACCCAAACAATCCTTGCACTCCTCGGCGCGCCCTTCCGAAACCGCTCCACAACGCCCTCCACCATCAAGAGGCATGTGATGTACACCGCCGTCCGCGCCCTCGTCGACAGCCTCACCCCCTACCAAAACCAATACCGCGCACCACCCACCGACGACATTTATGCCGCCTACTGCAAAATCCACAAGGTGGCCCCCGAGTCTGAGATCCTCCAGGATGGCACCCGTGCGCACTGGATCGGTCCACGCAACGCCAAGAAGATAATCCTCTACCTACACGGCGGCGGCTACGTTGTCCCCGCCGAGCCCTACTCATTTGCGTATCTTCACACTCTGCGCGAATCCCTCCGCGACTCCGTCCCAGCTGAGGAGATCCCCTCGGTCCTCTTCCTCTCCTACGACCTCGCTCCCGGTGCCCAGTTCCCGCGCCAGCTCATCCAGGCCTCCGCGCTGCTTACACACATCATCACGAACCTCCGTGTCGATCTCTCCTCCATCATCCTCGCCGGCGACTCCGCAGGTGGAAACCTCTCGCTTGCGCTGCTCTCGCACCTCGCGCACCCGCATCCGTCCGTCCCCGCTGTCTCGCTCGAAGAAGGCGCGAAGTTCCTCGGCGCCATCCTCATCAGCCCGTGGGCCGACTTCTCCACCTCTAACCCCGGATACGCCCTTAACGAACGCAAAGACGAGTTGACGCCTGGTTTCCTCGTTAAGTGCTCGACAAGCTTCCTGGGTACCCCTTACCCCCACCCGGTAGATGCCAACACGAATTACACGCAGCCTGCACTGGCGGAGGCGGAGTGGTGGGATGGGATTCCAGTTGATGATATTCTGATCACGGGAGGAGAGGACGAAATTCTGATTGATGGGGTGAAGGCTGTTGCCGCGACGTTGTCGAAGGGGAGAACGGGCGTGCAGCTGTTGTCGGCAAAGGACGAGGCGCATGAGATGCCGCTGCTGGCGACATTGTTGGCGGAGCCGGAGCTGGGAGCTAGCGCGGATATGATAAAGTCGTGGGTGAAGAGCCGGCTGTGAATTGGGATTGAGGCTGGAAGAGTTGTTTGATCTGATTTAACTACGTAAGAGGAAAGTAGGTAATAGCGTGTTTTACTAGGTATGAATAGAAGCAGTCCAATGACGCCGCCATATACTTTATTGCAACTATGGTGATATGCTTCAACCTCGAGCTATGTTCCTATTTCTCGTCATACTCGACTTTTCTTTAGCCTACATGAGGGCCAGATTTTAGTTGGAAATCAATCCCAAATCAGCTGTCAAGATCCAGATCTTCAGTCTGCCAATGAGTAATTGGCTAGCTCCTAACAGTGGAATAAGGTCCGTGATCCTTCCCATGCTTCCTCAACCTCCACCTACCTTAACTATCCCCCCTGTGTCTAAGTGCACGAAAGACACGTCCAAGCTTCTGTGCGCACTATGGGTTCCCAAAGTTCATCTACGCTGTTGTCTAGTCTACTCGGACTTTTTGGTGACTGTTAGCTTAGGGCACCTAAGCTAACAGTCACCAAAAAGTCCGAGTAGGGCACCTAAGCTAACAGTCACCAAAAAGTCCGAGTCGGTAAAAGAGAAGGCTGGCGCCCGGAATCCTGGTCGGACAGTCCCTGAAAAGCCCGAAGAGGAGCAGGACGACAAGTCTCATGCCAGCAATCCTCCGACGGATCATCGCAGCACTTTCCTCAGATTGCGCATATAAATTCGCAATATCATCTACAGCTACGCCCTTGCTGTTGAAGATGGCTACTCCCACGGCGTTTCGCGTGGAATCATGCATACCGGTTACCAATACAACGAAGACTACCTCACTGAGGACTATGAACTCTTCAAGCAATTTATCTCTCGGAAAGCGGTATTATCGTCTAGACCAGTTACTAATCAGTCATCAGAGACTCTCAAATGCCCGGCATAAATGATGAAATCATGCACTATAGGAAGACTACCACAGCCTCTAAATTCCGCTAGTGGCCCTAGAGACCGCAAGCACCACCTGCTAACCGCACAGCTAGAATAGAATACCTCACCCGCCTTATAGCTACACCAACAGACTTGGCACTACAAAATCCCTCTACTAGCCCATAGGAGTTGCAGCTTAACATGGATAGCTAGAGGCTCTGGGTTAACGCGATGATCCTAGAGGATAGTCACATGAACGCGTACAATCACCCCCAAGACTCTC
This sequence comes from Pseudogymnoascus destructans, assembly GCF_001641265.1. Taxonomy (NCBI): domain Eukaryota; kingdom Fungi; phylum Ascomycota; class Leotiomycetes; order Thelebolales; family Thelebolaceae; genus Pseudogymnoascus; species Pseudogymnoascus destructans. The sequence continues at coordinate 298,931 of NW_020167543.1, read as the reverse complement.
TATATTTTTACTTTGTCACAAGACATTCTTTACCTTTCCTTCCGTCACATCACCTGCTGCGAACTACAGACATAGCCATCTGAAGCCATAACTTCGTTTTGGTAGTAGACATAGAGTTCCAAGTGTATTCGTGGTATTGTCTCCAGACAGAAATGGAAAACTTTGCCGTAGTTATACACAATGCAATCGAGGAGAGCAGGATAGAAAGGTAGGAGGTCGGCATAGGGAGGAGGCTTGCGCTCGACGGATAAGCTCGGTTTAAGTTGCTTTGATGAAATCGAGTCCAATGGTGACGACCTAGCCAGTAGAGGTAAACTATGTCATTAAGTCGATACCACTCAGCATATTGGTCGCCTCATTTTGCAGCTTCTCCTTTATACATAGACCTCCATACTGGTATGAGAAAATGGAGCATGTTGGAGCATGTTTTTGACATTGTTGGAGGGTACCTTGATCTCTTCAGTCTTAGCATCTATGCACATGGGAAGTCCGAACCCCATCAGGCCCTGTAGCGGCAATTATCTCACAAGGATGTCGTATAAAGACGGAGCAATCTATGATCTCGGGTCTGGTGACCGTCGATGCTTCCATTGAGGTTCGGTTTTGAGTTGGCAGGTCGTTGATTCCGGTAACTGTCCATGATGGGACGTAATGTATTGTTGACGCGAATCATAGGCTGCTTTCACCTTTGCTATTTCCGTTTTGCTGACCGGGCACTGCTTGTTCCAGGAATCTGTGCGCCACGGCATGTGGCACATTTCTGCGAAGTCTCCTTGAGCTGTGTTGCTGTGTTGCTCTGCGCAGACTGGCTTTATATGTGACCGCATTGCTTGTAGGTGATCCCTCATCGTCGATCTTGTTCTCGTTCCAATGATCGTGTAAATTCAACGACGAAGTAGGGTCCTGATTTGTAGACGTTGACCTTGAGAGCCAAACACATGTACTGTGTCTAGTGTTCATGAGTATTGAGGTGCTATGTCCCGTCAACTTTTGTTGTATACTGCCACAATCGTGACCTTGACATGTGTGGCTGCAGCTTCGATACGCTGTGGTATGCTGGCGGAGTCTGTTGGCCACACCGTCGTTTGATGCCACGCCACGTTGATGTCATGGCACTTATATACTGTGGGACGATGCGCATGAGTCCACGCTATTTCGTTCGATCAAGAGAGAGCAACTGAAGCGATTGATTTTACTGGGTTTCAAATATTTTATTCTTTGTGTTTCGTGAGGTCGTCAAAGCTCTTTCAGCCTGAAGGCATTCATCGTACAAAGGCATTGCAGCCTAACTGCCTGACTGCAGGTGTTTTCGGTCAGTGTCGGATTGCCGAGCAAATCACATGGCGTCAAGCCCCACCACTTGGGCCCCGCAGACAGCGAGTTTCTTCCCTCAAATAAATAGCCTCATCCTCGCATCGCGACCAGGCATCATCCAAGTACTCTCCCGAGCGACAAGGATGACTTTGATCCAATCTGACCAGTGTCGCCATTAGCCCTCAATCCACACTACCCCGAGGGACGCTGTCTCGCCATCGTTTTTCTCACAAGTCGAGCCCGCCAAATAATTCACTAGATTCTTGTTTCCGTGTCGCTGTTGCCGCGGGTTTCCTCTCCATCATTTCGCATATTGAGCGCGACAAATTCTATCAGGGTGCAGGCCGCTTCTCATCGCCCTTCTTCACCTGTACACCACAACATATCGCTTATTAACAAAGCTTTGGAGCAACCGCATCTGAGGTCGCTAGAGAGGCAATATCAGACCCTTCAAGGCGGTCGTATATCTTCGACTTCTCCTCTAGCAGACCAGTAGCATCTGGCTTGTATATATCAGTCTCAAACGAACCAAGACGGACTCACGATCTCCCATTTATCTTCAGGCACACTTGAGGGAGCTTGAGCAACACAATATCACACAGCCGTTCATCATGTGCGCAAAAGGTCCGTTAGTGCCCGAGTCAGGTGCATATCAAAAGCTAATATTGTCATATCTAGCGTGGAGAGAAAGCAAGTCAAGGAGTACTGGAGTATTAGCCTAATTTTTTTTTGAGGAAGCAGAAGACACAAGATGGTTGACGGGTAACGGCGAGGAGATCATGATTTATGATCCAGCAAATGTGGCGGATACTAAGAGAAAACACAATATGGTATTAACAAAACCTTCAGGAAACATCCTCTGCATGTAGTTTAAATAGTGGAGGTTCTGGTTGAAACCTCTCCTGATAGCCATGGTTTTAAGTAACTTCTCAGGCTCAGGACTCGCCCTTTGCTGTTTGTTGTCCAACGCATAATCATGAAGCTCTACGAATTCCGTGGTTTTAAAATCCACACATGACCTAGGAGAGTATGCCAAAATGAAGGCCAGGAAGAGGAGGCAGTCCTCATCTTGAGCTTGCAAGTAAATGATACGCGCACGGTTTTCTCGAGTCGCCACTAAATTTTCACCTCTGGACCGTGGTTTAATGTCGAACCGTTTGCGTTTCCGTTCCCCCCACGCTATAGCTAGACGATTTTCGAGATCCACGTGATAGTGGCTTGGGATACCATGACGTATCTCCTCCACAAGCCTTAGCAGAGGCTTCATCGTGGCGTCCGAAGTGATTGTTGTACACTGGCGAATTTATGGACTAATGGGTTGCGGAACTCTCGAAGCAAAGAATGTGGCAAAATGAAGCAATTGGAGAACATTGGAGCAGGATGCAGCATTAGTTAAATAGAGGAGGATGTTGGAGCATATTGGAGCAGTTTGTATGTTCCAACATCATGCATGCATGTGGAAACCCCTGTCTGGCGCTTGGAGAAATTCGGATACCTGCGTGGCCACGTCACGCTTTGCTTCTGCAATCTGCCTCGCCAGTGTGGCTGCCTAATTGGCCTTGCTACTTTTAGATCCAAACAGCGGAGCATCTTGGAGCATATCGGAGCATATTGGACTAATCGGAACTTTCAGCTAGTTCGTGTTGCTTCTAACCCCAAACGAGCTCAATGCATATCGCCTGAGCACACCATACTACAGTTCAGCGTAAGCGCCTGGAAATGTAGTCATTGCAGCAAGGAAAGAAGGTATAAAACACTTTTGCGAGCTCTACGACGCTATTTGGAGGTGAAAGCATGCAAGCTGGTTGCTAGAAGAATATGCTGGTATGGACTCTAATCACAACTCTCTCGTCTCGGTCTTTTTACGGAAGCTCGAGTATTATAAGGGCATTATGTTACTTACCACGAACCGGGTCAGAGACTTTGATGAAGCAGTGCAGAGCAGAATACACATTGGTGTTAAGTACAGCCCCTTAGGCGTTGATACGAGAAAAGCGATCTGGAGGAGCTTTCTCGAGAGGGCAAAGACAGAGAACGGGAATGCAGCGTATAGTGACAAGCAGTTGAACATCCTGGCCAAGCACAGTCTCAATGGTAGACAGGCAAGTGTTCCAGGTACCCTCGAATAGGGTTATTTTGCTGATACTGTCGCACAGATTAAGAACGCAGTGCGTTCAGCACATGCCATAGCAAGCAGCGATGGTACACACCTATGCTATTCTCATTTAGAGAACGTCCTCGAGGTTGGAAAGGAGTTTGAAAATGATTTCAGAGGATCAGGAGAGATGGCAAACATGCTCTCCTACGCCTGATCTGTCAATTAGTCGAACGAAGCTGCATGGCTTATCCTAAAGCCGTTGAATTTTCTTTGTACTCCGACGCTGTTCATATTATTAGCCAATCCGAGACGTTCTACTTCGGTCAATTGCCAAACACGATTGAGCACAATTGCTAGGATCTCTGGCAACTCAAGCGGGGGTTCGACATGATGAATGATCGAGTTGCAGTCAATTGAGCTCACACCCTTGTGTGAAGGTCCCAGCAACGTATCAACACCGCCCTCATTTATGCTGGTGACGAGCACGGGCGCACAGGGCCAAAATAGGTTCCTCCCCGCAATTAACCTGTGCGCGCGTCTCCGGCCAACATTAGAGTTTGTCCATACCATACACCCAGTAGCATATCCCCAACCAAAGAAGGGCCAGCTTCCAGCGAAGTAAATGGCCGATAAGCGAACCAGGCGCCAGCCAACACCGTCGACGACCTTTGAATAAGAAAGAGCAGACATTCCTGCACTTGGCAGTGCAGAGCACGTCCGTCGACACGGTGAGAGTACTCTTAGAGCAAGGAGCCATGATATCTGCTCGCGACCTCGAAGGAAGCTCGGGGTTGCATTTGGCGGCCGATGGCGGACACCTAGAGATTATTGACCTCTTGATTGACTAGGACGCAAACTTGACACAGTGGACTAACTCGGGCGTACACCGTTACACCTATCTGCTTGGCTAGGGCATGGGGCAGCGACGAAACTCTTGGTCGACAGAGGGGCAGTGGTAGAAGCGGTGGACAATGATGGGCATACGGCGCGCGATTTGGCCGAAGAGATGGACCTGGGACCTGCGATAAAGGCTCTCGATGGGGAAGAGCCCAGTTTCTATATATTTGAAGGCCGCTTGATTGTACTCTAGGTAGTGCAGCCCATCCCAGCTGCAGTATCCCTCCTTCATCACCAAGGTCCCCAAAAGCGGAGCCGATTTCAAGGATAACTCGGTGGATACCTGGTGTGGGTTCATTGAGACCATCGGGTGAGACCATCGTGTGGTGGCCCTCAAACCGTCTCTGGAGATATAAGATCTCTTACATCTTCGAATAGTCGTAGCTTGCCATGAAATGCCAGCGGCAGTCCACTATTCTCGCTTTCTGACTATAGCTTTCATAGTTATAGACTATAATCGCAACATGAGCAACCCCTGTCGATCGCGCGGGACCACCATGATCCACCACAGATGGTTCTGATGGCACGCTGGAGAGTTACTTACTGGTACGTACTGTCTACGTCGCCCTGAAGCTATTAAACAAGGGTAAATCTGCAGGCAAAGGATCCCAAAATGCGAACTTAGGGTAAGTCACAGTATGAGTCATACCTTCTAGTCCTCTATCCCCAAGACACCTACGTTGTTTCTATAGTACACCCTCTCGAAATATGTAGGGCTCTATCTTCGGCCAAAAAAATGAATAGTCATACTGAATGGTACCGTTTTCATTTTAATGTCGACTCCTCTTCAGCCTACTGCCTGCAGAAGGCCCTGCGTCAGATGTTGGATCAAACACAACAAGCTGGTTATTAATTCCATCCTCCTTGATCAAGAATACGGTGTTCGTCCCATCAGTAGTCACTGCTTGGAAGCATGTTTGTGGGACAATGAAGTTGAACGAGGTATCAAAGGGCCTCATTCCCTTTCTCATGTACTTTTTCGTCACCCGCTCCACCTCCGACGGTTCAGAAGGGTCCACCAGAAGACTCCGCTCGGTCATCCATACCTCTTCGTCAAGAATCTTGAACTCAATGCGGATCTTGGAAGGGGGAGGAGGTACTAGCTGCAGCTACATGTCCAGGTTCTGCTCTCCAGAGTGCTCTGGTGGATCCTCAGTACCTTCAGGGATGCTGGCGAGTCCCTCTGCTATAATTCTCTCAAGGGCAATGTGCGTGTCCCGCCTTCGATCCCTCTCTGACACTTGGAATGAGTCATCCGCCTCTTGTGCATCATTTCCATCACCATTCAGCTGTTCCAGCCTGTCTTCTAGTGTGTTCTGTCTGAGCCGCTCCTCATCTGTCTCGAGATCTACCTCTGATACTTGCGTTTGGAGAAATGGAGCAGATGCTGCCCGTTCCGCACCACCATTGGGCGGTGTGTGCTTATCTTCGGCAGCCTACCAAAGAATGCAAAGTATACTGATCTGCGGACAAAAAACGAAGTGATGCTCTCGCCTTGCTCTTCTTGGTCTGACTGGAGATTGCTTATATAGAGAAACCTTCTATCTCTCGCATGAGCCTCCTCGTCTGGAAACCCACATCGGGGGCCAGCCCTGTCTGGACCGTCGCTGACAAGAGCGGGACACGACTGCTCGGTATTCCGAGGTCTGGCGGTTGCAAATAATCCCAAGATCTTGTCGATATGAGATTCAATGTCTCCATCACCGTAATCATAGCGATCCTGATTTCGCGCTCGTAGTAATGCATCACGTGCAATCTTTCTGTCCGAGGACCGTAGCATTAACGCCGTTATCTCATCGCTTTTAAACCGTAACTTGCCAGCAAGAACTGCGAAGTCCGACAGTTTAGCTTCATTGGCATTTGGAGCCCTGGCTTTCGCTAGAAGCTTCTTCTTCTTCGTTGTCTTCACCTCCCGAGGGGCAGGCAAATCAGGATAGTCCCGCATAGTGTACAACCATAACTGCGGATACGTAAAGTGCCAATTCTTCGACCTCTTCCCCAACTGTGTGGAATATGAGGAGTGAGCATCCTGGACGACGAGTTGGTTCGTTTCAAAAAAAAATACTGTTCAAGGCGCTGCGCATCGTGTGTTTTGGAGACGGCATAACCAAGTATCTCATGCTGCCTGCGCATGCTTCCAAATACTTGAGATCCTCGAAGAAGGTGTAGAGGGATGGTATCAGGCCGCTGATGGTACGCAAACCACTCCAGATGGTCTCGCGGGCCTCATAGGCTAAAGCCAGAAAATATCTGTCCGCTCAGCAATTGGCCATGTAGCGCCTGGGCGTCGCGCTTTGACGATTTGGGGGCCATGAGCTCCACGGCCTTTACTGTGGCTTGGTCTACTATAAGCATCGCTTCTTTGTTGTGATGGAGGAGCCGGGACCAAACATCCTTAATGTGCGTGAGATAGGACAGGACCTCCTGTTTCGATTAGTTTCAGTGATGTGCAAGCTAGATATGCCAATCTCGGCAGACTCACGTCGTCACATCTCATGCTAATCATCCTATTCAACGTACTGATTCGCATCCCGCCCCAGAGGCCAGGAATATCCAATAGATCGTCGAAGGCGGCCTTAAAATCGGGATGACGGGAGACCTGGTCGAGACACCTCGTCCCATGGCCCGACGGACGAGCCCACCATCGCATTTCCGAGTACCGATCCCGCTTTTGCTGATATTTTCGGATCTTGCAATAGATCTCGCCATCTGACGGCGGCTGCTCGTTCGAGTGCTCCTCGATCAAGGCCTTCCTGAGCTCGTCGTCGATATCTGCATCTCTCCTGCAGAGGTAGGACCTCTCGCGCTGCCAGAACTCGGTGTCGCCCATGGAGGCAGCGGAGTTGGAATCCTGATGGGAATTGAAGTTCGGGATGAGGGTCAGTGGCATTAGTCAGCAGCATCTCAGCCGAGACCTGTGAAGGAAGCATGGAGGACATCGTCCAGCTGGGACGATCAATGACAACTGGGATATGGTTCCGCGTCACTCGGTCACACTGCCCTTTTTCAAAGCACTTCTTCAGCTTGTTGAGACTTTTTTGGTTTGGTTCCCTTGGCTCGTTCCATGTGAAGTGTAGGACCTCGAGCCCGACGCGAGCTGTGCCTCTGTACTTGAGCCGGCCCTCTGTCGCCAGTCTCTCCTCCCGACATGCATATCTCGATGGTAGCATCTTCTATGTCTTTTCTTAGCAATGTAACATGGCTTGAGGTAAAGTTTTGAGCAGGAGGAGGTAAGAGGGAGGAATGAAAAGCAGGGTAGAGGTTTCGGTCAGTTGCGCGTTCTTCAGACATCCATATTGTGCTGCCCTACGCAGTGAGCTCCTTTCACCTTCCCCCGAATGGGTTAGAATGATCCCCGTCCGTCTGTGTCATTCTACCCTCGTCCATCTTCTGTTCGTCGTCACTCTTCAATTTCTCGTCCGTCTTCTGTTCGTCGTCCATCCTCTATCCCTCTCAAATCCTCGATCTCTAGACCTACCCTGCCTACCGCTCACGTTGCCTCAACATGAGTTCAGGTAAACGTGGCACAAAAATCGACATGTTAGCGGGCTCAGCTCAGCTGCTGCCTACTCAGCATCCTGAAGCTTCCGCTACGCTACCTGCACTCTCAAGTTCCCCAGTGGGCGACACTCCCGAGAGCGCCAGTAAAAAACCGAAAAGATCTCGCTCTCCGAAGGACGATACAGATCATACGAGCAGTGTCAAGATATCGAAGCCGCCAAGCATAAGTGAATCTAAACCCAGCCCATTTACGGCAAGAAAAGCATCACCATGGGAAATCTACAAGAAACATTTCGATCTCGACCTTAACGGCCCAGTTACTGTGCCACAAGGGAAGGCGGGACTCGTAGCCGTGAGGACATTTACGGTTGCAGCTGCCGAGAAGGCGCTCTATATGCATGGTCGTGTACGACATCCCAACATTGTCAAGGCTCTTGAAGCCTTCACTACCGAGACATCGTTCTACATTCGTCCTCGAGTACATGCCCATCTCCCTCTACCAGATCGTAGAGATTGCTAAATATCCTACGGAATCGGAACTAGCAGCTATCCTCAGGCAGGTGAGTCACATCCATCAGCCGCGTCGGTCACAGGCTGACAAGGAGCACGGAAGGTCCTCGACGGCTTAATCTATCTCGAAAGCGAGGGGCTCGAACATGGCTCTATCAATTGCCGGAACATCCTCCTTAGCACCGGGGGCGATGTAAAAATTGGTTAGTTGTGGATAATCGGAGGCGGTTCTCTGCTAATGCGAACTCATAGCAAACCAACAATGCTGTGAGAAAACCGAGAAAACTCAGAGAAATCGGGAGCCTCAGGATGTCAGAGCGCTCGGAATCATCACGATGGAATTAATGCAGAAGTACACGCAGGACAATGGAGCAGTCGGCGTAGAAAATTTGGATCGTTGGCCTTCTGACTCCGACGCCGTCACATTCCTTTCCGAGACAACGTCGGCTGCGTCCGCACGCGAATTAAGAAAGGTACGATACCCTTCTCAGCCAAGAGTTACCTGCTGACATTAGCAGCATGCACTTCTGCGACATGGTGACCAGAAAGATGTTCTTATGGGGTTGGTTTCTTTAGCTGAAATTTGTGCACGGAGATACTTTTCGTGCAGTGCGTAGTTGACAAATTCAGATATTGGCCTAGCAGCGGAGTCCTTACTGAACAGTGCATTAGCTGATGACACCCTGGACGACGGTACACAGGAGGAGAGAGGCAAGATGCTTGTCATGGGTAAGACACCTTATATTACTAATCGACAATGCTTACAAGACGTAGTATCCGGTACATGCAAGCTCAGAGATCATCTTCGAGCCCTTGTTCGTACACACTTGGACGATGGAGTACAACTGCAGGAACTAGACTTTCAGCCAGAATAACTGGGCTTTGATGGCGAGGTATAGATGGCTTTGGATAGACAGAACTACCTCTTTGGCAGAGTTTTAAAGGGTGTACCATTCAGGAGTGAGAATGCTGAATATAGAGTAAATTAATCCTTAAATGGCTCAACCCTTCAAATAAAAGAGAGCTTTGTTCATCCGCGTGTTTGCCAACATAGTATCCATAGTGGCGTTGCGGCCCCAGATTTCTGGAATAAAACTTAGTCTGCAGATTCATGCACATAATTACATACTAGCGTGAAAATAGGGTGTGTTCAGCACAGCGACGGGGCTACAACGGATGTGCTACAACGGCAAGTGCGATAGCACAGCGTCTGTCACAGCCCAAGTGGGGTAAAGCCGTTCCTGGGTTGGCACATGTGTTTTATCACGCCTCGCGTGCTGACACAACTGTGCTAGCACACAAGGTGTTCTAGAGCGGGAGCAGTGCTACTACCTGTGTGCTGCCCCTAATAAAACCCGTAGCACATTTGGGTCAACCCCAGTCGCGTGCCAGAAAAGGCACCGCCTCTGTTGCAGGAGGTGAGATTGTCCTGCTGTGAGGTGCTAGAAGTTGACGACTGGCTGTTGACCTCGGACATGATCATAAAAGAAGAGTTTTACAAACACCATCTACAAGTCGTCTCGAGCGCCATCCAGACTGCCAGAAGTGCAGGCGTTGCCTTTCATACCGTTAGCTTGTTGCACTTTGAGCTTCCATTCTACGATTCATGGGAAGAACCTAATCTAGGCCCTCTATTGGCTTTCACAACGTTAAAATCCGTGGGTTGAACCGCCTGGGTAGCAATACCCCCACTGTCAGCAAGCATGCTTTGCCGTATGGTGAATGTGCCACAATCTACGCCATGCCGAGCGGCTGATTGCGGCTGTATTCCCTGGTGGAAAGAGGGATGGCGGCTGGGTGTTGGCGAGGGCTGCTCGCAGCTCTCCACTGGCACTTCTGCTAAGAGAAAATTTGATGAGCTGTAACGGGCTAGACGTGGAAGCCACAGACTCTTGCCAGGCTGGCGTCCCCTTTCCCAATTGAGTTGAACTATATGTTGAATAACGCATATATCTCCCAATACGGACATAAATATTACATACGACCATAGACTCAAGAGAACTGGGCATCCCGTCCGCTCTGCCATACATAAACTTGAGATCGGTGGATTAGTAGTTGGGTGGGTGACCACCAGCGAATACCCACTGTTGTATGTTTTTGCCTTTTTCATAAATTTCTTTCTTCTTAGTAGTGTGGCAGATTTACCGTGTCCACACTTCCGGGAAGCATGATTTTATAACCGACCTGAACCTTGAAAGAGTAAGGGTTTATCGGTACAGTCTTGGAGCGTTTTCAGAAATGCATTCATGCAAACACCGGTTCATGGCTAATATAGTCTAATACAGACTTCATACTCTGTAATAAATCTATTCTTAGTCTCTGTCGCTAGTGTATCACAAATGATGTATCAATTAGCATTGTTAAAAGCAGAGAACGAAATGCTTCAGCAAGGGATGGAACAACTTAGCAAACGCAGAAGGGCTAAAAAAACACGCCTATAGCAAGGAGGATCACTCACACAACACGAAGCACGGTTAGGGGGTACAGGGTAGAATTTAGGGGAATCATATACCGCCTAGCAGTATATAGATAGACTACACTGTGCAGCGTACTGCTAGGAACGTAGTTCCAACAAACTACTTCATATAACTTAGCAGAAACTCTATATACCAGCAAAACTCGAACCGACCCGTCCGCTATAGGCAGTGATTACTGTAGTAAGATACGGCGGTAACAAAGGGCGCCAAGACAGATACAAGTGCGCCCTTGCGTTATTTTTGAGCTCAAAAAATCCCAACAGCCACAAAGAGAATTCATATGTTCACAACAGCATCAATCCGCATCTCACAAACATCCTTCGCGCATTCACAAGCCAGACCGCTGGGTTCCCCGCGTTCTGAAGGGTCCACTGCCCCGCGTCCTCGGCTCTGTGGGTTCCCGCCTCCCCATACTAGCCCCCATAAATCTGCTCCACATCCCCAGACTCAAGGCAATCAAGCTATCTACTATAGTAGCTCGCCTCAACTCAATTCAGCGGCATAATTTACCCCAGATATGCCAATCTGAGTTATACGACCACATACGACACTCCTCAATCCATACCAACCATGAGCGCCCCATCTGGCCCTATCGCCGCGTTGGCCCCCCTCGCCACCCCCCTCCCCCCCAGCCCAAATGGCTCCCCCTTCACCGACGCACAATGGGCCATCCTCATGTCCCTAATGGACGCCGCCGTCCCGCGCATCGTGCGCGCATCCGCCGCCACTGAAGGGTCCCTCGACTACACCGTCTCGGACGCGGAGTACGCGTTTCTCTCAACACAGGCGGGCGCGAGCGCTCAGGCTAAAGATACGGAAACGCTGGATGCGTATCTGGCGGAGCGGCCGAGTGATAGCGCGGAGTTCCAGGATTTGCTGATGAGGCAGCTTGTGTATTACGCGACGGAGGAGCAGGTTAAGGGATTGAAATTCGTGCTGGCGGCGCTGGGGTATGGTTCTTTTTGAGTTATAAATGCAGAGTGGGCACGGAAGCATGCTAATATGCCGGCAGTACGCGACCAGGCGCACTGTTATTGACAGGCTATACTCGAACGCTGGACACATTGGATGCGCAGGCGCGCTCGGGGGTGCTGAAGGGCTGGCGAACGCACTATCTGTCGCCGATACGAGTGCTGGGTAGCTCCATAACCTCCCTGGCTAAGATCAACTACCTGCGCACATCTAAGTTATTTCCGGCTCTCACGGGCTACAGCGCCACACCGACGGGCTACGAACCTGGCCCAACGTTCGACTATAAGTTCCTGAAGTTCGAGGCGGCCGCTGAGCCAGCGACGCTTGAGTTCGATGTTGTCATTGTCGGCTCTGGTGTCGGCGGAGGCGTGTCGGCGAAGAATCTCGCGGAGGCAGGATTTTCAGTCCTCGTCGTCGATAAAGCGTACTACCACCCCCCTGACCGCCTCCCCATGAACGAAGCAGCGGGGTACACGCACCTCTTTGAGAACGGCGGCTTCGACGCCAGCTACGACGCCTCCCTCACCTTCATCGCCGGCGCCAACTGGGGCGGCGGCGGCTCCATCAACTGGTCTGCATCGCTTCAGCCGCAGTCATACGTCCGTCAAGAGTGGTCCCGGGACCGCAAGCTGCCGCTGTTCGAAACCACGGAGTTCCAGGACGCGCTCGATAGGGTGTGTGATCGCATGGGCGTTAGCACGGAGAATATCGAACATAGCCATGGTAATAGGGTCCTGCTGGAGGGCGCGAGGAAGTTGGGGTATGAGGCGAAAGCGGTGCCTCAGAATACGGGGGGACACAAACATTCGTGTGGGCGCTGTGGGATGGGTTGCGGGGCGGCGGAGAAGCAGGGACCGAATGTGTGTTGGTTGCCTGATGCGGCAAGGGCGGGGGCGCAGTTCATGGAGGGGTACCAGGTTGAGCGAGTCTTGTTTGAGACGAGGGGTGGGAATAAGACGGCGGTGGGTGTTAAGGGGGTGTGGACGAAGGATGGTGTGGAGAGGGAGGTTGTTGTAAAGGCGCAGCGCGTCATTGTGTCTGCTGGATCTCTGAATTCTCCTGTCCTGCTCCTGAATAGCGGTCTGAAGGTATGTTATATCCCGCTCCTAACCCGATCCACAACTAACCTCGCAGAACACACACATCGGCCGAAACCTCTACATGCACCCCGCCAACATGGTCTCAGCCTTCTTCCCCGAAGACGTTCGCCCCTGGGAAGGCGCAATCCTAACCACAGTCTGCACCTCCTTCGAGAACCTCGACGGCCACGGCCATGGCGCCAAAATGGAAGCAACCTGCATGATCCCCACCCTCTCCCTCTCCCAAATGAACTGGACCTCCGGCTCCGACTGGAAGCTCCTCGCCGCCAAATACCGGCACATGAACACCTACGCCAGCTTTGCGCGCGACCGCGACCCCGGCCGCATCCTCGCCAACCCAAAGCGCGTAGAATACACCCCCTCCGCCTTCGACCGCCGCCACACCCTCATAGGCCTCCTGGAGATGATGAAGATCCTCCTCGTCGGCGGCGCGGCGGAGATTCATCCCCACCTCTCTGGCGCACCGCCTTTCATCGTCGATCCCTCTGCGGGGCGCTCGCCTGCTAACCCAGAGTTCAAGGAGTGGCTGCGGAAGGTTGAGGCGGTGGGGAATGCGCCGCCGGGGTTGTCGTGCGGGAGTGCGCATCAGATGGGGTCGTGTCGGATGAGCGCGACGGAGGGGATGGGGGTTGTGGATCCGGAGGGGAGGGTGTGGGAGACGAGGGGGTTGTATGTTGCGGATGCGAGTGTGTTTCCGTCGGCGAGTGGGGTTAATCCCATGGTGACGAATTTGGCGATTAGTGATGTGATTAGTAGGCGTGTGGCGGCGGGGTTGAAGAAGGAGAGAGGAGAGAGGTTGTGAGTGGCTGGGGAGTGGTGGAGTCGAGATTTTGAGGTGAGTTGTGTACGGAGATGGTGCTAGATACCGGAGGATGCTCATCACATCTCAGTTTCTGTTGTTCCTTTTCTGTTAGCGATTAGTTTTAACGTTGTAACGGCGGTCACTACTGTAAGTAGGAATGAATTACGATGAAAACAACCTTGTTTAAAGAGATTGTCACCTGAGCCAAAAGAAAGCGGTCTGGTCTGAAGCCAATACGCAACGGGTCTGCCAATAAACCGTTCGATATATAGGGAATATAACCTCCACCACCCCGGAATCACGATGAGCGATTTTGGCGCTGCCTCAGGCCGCAACTACCCCTGCACCCACCCTTCCGAATTGGGCCGTAGCCCCCACGGTCGCAACGTCGGTGCCACCTCAACCGTGGCTTCAGCGATTCTGCTCGGTAGCAGCGACTGTATGTAGCCCAACCCTAGCACTTGTTTTATATCGCTACGTAGGTAAGGTAGGTGATATAGCAATATAAGAGCCTTATGTTCAGCTTTTTGGTGAACAGTAGCTGCCTGTAGAAGCCTGTGTTCTAATCGTCTAATAGGAGATCGCTATAACAGGTCTTGGCAGACCGTTAGGGGACCACACTAGTCCAAACCGCCCGCCACCAAACCGCCACTAGCCTGCATCACGGCGACCCAGGCTAGTGGCACATTAGGCAGCTCGATTGAGGTTTTCAAAAAATCTATGCTATAGTGAACGCCACACGATATTTTTTTATCAGACTTGCTCAGATATTCGCTTCGTTCGTTCAACCGTTTCATGGCGGGGCAGGCATCGTAAACCTCACCCGAATCAGCCATATACCGTATCTGTAATCATCTGGACTTAAATCTCGCCCGCGTCATGGCTTTACCCGGCCCAATTCATTGTTCTAGGCCCCAGCGAAAGCCTGGCGAAAGGGCTTACGCGGCTTTATAGTGGGCTCTCCAAACAATATTATGGAGCCGGATCCAAGATGCGGCGGCTTTTCGGCAGTGTAATCACATGATATCCATAACGTCCACCACTCCAACGACCACCCCCCTTACAACCAACACTCACATGCTCAGACGGCCGCTGGTCCGAGGCCCCTCCCTGATACGTTCCTACGACCAATAACGCATGCAGGAGCACACTCCTAAGATCTTCGCAGGGGGCGTTAGAGTAGTGACCCTAGGAGCGCAGGGGGCGTACAGTACGGCGCCACAAGTTTCCGTACGCCGTACTGTAGGTAGGGCTGCAGCTGTCACAGATGCAGGCAGTTCCACTATGTGGCTAATAAATTCTTCTACTAATTTCAATTCTTTTTTTATTTCTGTTCTTACTAATTCTTTAAAACCTCTTCACAAAATAAGGTGTGTGGTAAAGGATACATAACGAATCGCAAACACGGGACATCGGCTAGGAACAACGACCCCGAGGACCACTGAGATCGTCATATTTCAAACACGGGACATAGGCCAAGGACAATGACGCCGAGGATGATTTATTGCCCACGGGTTCCTGCTTCTCTAGTCATGTCCCGTCTTTGGCTTCTTCCCGCATCTAGGAACCTGCCGACTAAATCCCCAGAGAGCGCCAAGACGATTAGCGTAGGTGAAAAGCTTTGATTTTGTTAGTGGTGTCTTACTTTGGGGGCATCTAGAACCTAGAACCTTCTAGGCTCAAAGCTTTTCACCTACGCTAATCGTGGGGCCGTGGCCGCCGGGGGAGGGGGAGGGGGAGGATCACGACAAGCCTTTTGTTGCTCCATTACTCGATGTCAAAGGAAGCCGCCACATGGGCCCAGAAAAAAAGCTTGTGCTGGGCCCTGGCTTCTCTGATATAAATTCTCCCTTTTCCACCCCGATCCAACCTTTTTTTTCTCTCTATCTTCTATCGTCTCTCTCTGGCAGAGCCTTTATTACTTTCGATATTTTATTCTTTTTTATCAACACTCCTTTCATCCTAGACGGATATCACTTTCCTTCCTTCTTTTAAGTGTTACTACATCACACACTCTCTCTCTTGAGAAACAGTCTTATCTCTTTATACGCTACCAACACACTCACTACGAAAATGATGAAGGCACAAATCATCGCAGCAGCCGGGCTGCTCTTCTCCTCGCGCGCCTATGCGCAGCAGTCTCTCAACCAGGGCTCCGGATTCGGCACCTACTACTTCGATGTCGAACAGATCGAAACCTGTGGCACCAGCTTTGCCGCCCAGAACCAGGGCGGAGTCATGTGCAGCCACATCGCCAGCTTGCCCCTTACCGACATCAATACTAACTATGTTGTTGCCATGAACAACACCCTCCTCCGCGGGGATATGGCCAAGTACTGCGGCAAGAAGGTCGTTGTCTCTGTCAACGGCGTAGCCTCCAGCCTACCACTCTTTATTGGTGACGGCTGTGAGCGCTGTGGCACCGGCCCATCCACCAGTGACACGTGGGAGGCCAACGGCGCCCCTGGACTCGACTTCAGCTACTCTGTCCTGAATGAGCTGTCCGGAAGCGCATGCGCTGACGGACACATCGATATCACCTGGGAAATCGTCGACGAGAAGCTCTACAACTTTGACACCGACGGATCAGGTACCGTCCAGGGACCCGCGTCTGGAGGCAGCAGCAGTGGCAGCAGCAGCAGCGCCGCGGCTAAGGTTGCAACTACGGCCACTACTTCTACTTCTTCCTCTGCCACCCAGGAGTCTACCTCTACCTCCCAGGAGTCTACCTCTGCCTCCCAGGAGTCTACCTCTGCCACCCAGGAGTCTACCTCTGCCTCCCAGGAGTCTACCTCTGCCTCCCAGGAGTCTACATCTGCCTCCCAGGAGTCTGCATCCAGTGCCAGCACCAGCGTAAGCTCCGCCAGCCAGGCCGTCAACTCCCCAGCCGACGTCGCGCAAGCTGCCGTCCCAACCACGATGATAACACAAACCGCCAAGGCCGCTTCCACCACCTCTGATGCTCCCACCACCTCTTACACGCCCACCGCCACTAGCGGCCTGGAGATGCTGGCCACTCCCACAACCAGCGAACCTAGCGCGCCCTGCGCAACAGGCGTCTGGGAATGTAACGGAGACTCTCTCATGCAATGCCTGGATGGGAAGTGGGTCACCCGTGCTACATGTGTTGACGGTTTGAGCTGTCAGGGAGGCAACTCTCCTTACTGCGCGCCTGCTGGATTCAGCAAGGCTCTGGGTGGAAACTAGAGCGTCTTTGCCGTTTGATATAGAATATAGAGTATATAAATCAATTGAATTAACGTCTATCCCTAAGTCCAGAGACACACGCTGCCACGAGATGAATTTACGCTTTAGTAGAACTAGTGTGCGTCACGGGGGACCGCGGTCCCCCGTCGGTCTGCCAAGACTGTCATCACGTGCCTATAATTGGTTAACAATCACGTGTAAATATTACTTATAATGACTTATTTTCTATGTGTAATTTGTAGTAGATGGCAATTACTATAATGATTACTATCTATATTACGCCATGACTCCCGAATTTCCCGACCAGACCTAGACTTATTACGGACTTGGCTTAACTCAATTGTTTCAACTTTATCTTATGCTCTTGCAAGAATCCTTTATATCGTTAAAACCAATTAATGACAACTGATTTGGCATGTGCAGTTGTCCGTTACTTTGAAATTGGCTTCGTAGTTATAGTATGAAACTAAACAAGCTCATGCTTAAGGAATTTTGTCATCTAACTTTTAGAAGGAGGTGGTGATGGGTTCCATAGGTGACAAATAGCAGCAAATACCATCTGTCTTGTAGCTCCTGTTCCGTTTTGATATTGTTGAAGAATCCATTGTGAAATAGTAGAGAAATATATGTACAAAGGCAGCACATTACCATTCAATTATAACTATGGACTTCAGTCTTCCGTCAGTCTCTTCAACGTAATCAATAACTAGGTGTCCTATCTCAAGACTGTAGAGGCGCCCTGATGATATATACCTGCAGGGATTGGTACCGCCTAACAGGGAATAGAACTGGCAAAAAGCCGTGTGAGTACGGGCGCGTCGTCTAATGCGACGAACTATGCCATATAGGGTTGATTATAATATTTTTTAGCAGATTACTTACGATAGAGCCCTTCGTGTCCTGTGCATCAGCTGCAAATGCAAAATCCCATAAGTGAGGGATGGGAAGGTCTGGGCAGTTCTCGAGGATCCAGACATAAGCAGCTGACTCGCAACGGACCTTTTCATTTGCATTGCCTGGATAATTCAACTCGCCAACCTTATAGGGGAGCGGGAATCGGATCATGACTCTTCCACCAGGCTGTTTCCTCCAATTGTCGATATAGACTGGTAGGTACATGTTGAAGCTGCCATGGACCCACTCATCGAAAGGCGATAGGTGGCATCTCTCAGTGCCTTTAAGACGGAGATAGCAAGATACAATGGCTTCTATTTCCTGCGTATGCTGAAGCAAGTAGGCTACGAAGTCTTCTCTCTTCTGCCAGTATGGTCCGCCGCGTCGCTATAGCTGATCTTTCCCCCTAACGTTTGAAGGGTTATTCCTAATCCTAACGGTGGGAGACTTCGATTAAGATGCTGCATTAGAGATTCTGCATCAGAGACGCTGCACTAGAGATGCTTAGCTAACGATGCTCCACTGACTGAAAAGCTCTATGGGTCCGCCTTATTTTGTTGGTGTTTACCACACTATGGTGGCCCGAGAGAGAGACTCCCTGGCGACCGGGCTTCGCAGCCAATCAAAGAGTTAGAATAGATCGTAGAACCCATAGTTAGCAACATCTATTGTGAGAGTCTAAAACGATTACAGACGGGGTAAAAAAGAAGTTAATTACTACAGACTATAGTTATTATATTACGGACTTTCTGGAAGCCTAACGTTTAGGAGTTGAATAAAATGGTGTAATTCCTACAGTCGACTGCGGCCATTCGTGGATGCGCATGGACGACACGGTGACTGTTTCATAAACACGGAAAGCTTCTCTTAACCAGAAACGAAGAAACCGTTTTAAGGCCTTTAATATATAATTAGCAGAAACAGAAGCAAACCGACTAAACTACTTGTCCCCTTCACATCTTACATCTCCGTCTCCACCCCCGCCCCCCCGAATATCGCACCCGGAAGGTTAACATCTACCATCTCTGTATCCTTTGGTTTGGGAGGCTCCCAAAACTTCCCCAATTTTGCCCCTTCCCATTGTTCGGGTCCGACAAACCTTAATATCCCAGGCGGCCCGGCCCTGCCCTGTTATTAGCTTCTTATCCACATCTCCCAGGGGCCACAAAAGCTCAAAGTGTGAAAAAAAAAATAGTAACGAGAAGCAAAGGAGGGAACTCACACCCACAGATCCGGACACGCAGCAACAATATGTGCAAACACGTCCGCATCGACTTCCATTTGTTCATCCCCCAAGCTGTTAAAGTACGTTCGTATATCTTCGGAATCGATATCGACGAACATGAAGCGGGGTGCGTGTGGAGGCGCATCTCGCATCCTCCACATCTCTTGATCAAGACTGAGGAGGCGGAAGTCGGAGATATCAGTTGCGAAGTAGGCGGGGTCACGATAGAGTGGGGGAAGCGGGGGTCGGGGGTGCGGAAGGAGTTCTTGGTCGCTGGGCCAGCCGGTGGAGAGGATGGTAATATCAATTGCCCCCAAGTGGTGAATGAATAAACTGTGAGGTTAAGGGGTTAGCAAGGTCTCATAGCGAATGTATGCGGAAGCGAAGCCAACAAAGGAAACGAAAGCGGGCAAGGATCAGGGGGTGGTGGAGAATACTTGAAGCATATCTTCTTCTCGATTGCGATGTGGCGGAGATATTGTTCAAATTCTTCCGGACCGACGACGTTGCGCCGCAGCCGTATTAGCTCACGGTTTAGGTATTCTAGAAGTAGGTTTATGGGCACCCGGTTGTGCATACTGTCTAGCGCTAAAACGAGACGTAGGTTGCAAAGCGATCTGTGAATATACTCATACCGCTCTGGCGCTGCATTGGAGGTGGACGGTTCGTGTGAAAAGTCCGATTCGTTGCCAGATTGGTCCTCAGGGTCGGAAACATCGGAGGACAAGGCCGTGAGGACAGAGAGGGGGGAGTCTGGAGTGTCAGCTCTCGTGTAGGTGGGGATATGTGGGGAGCATACCTGGTTCTGGGGGAAGTCCTTCAACGCCCATTTCCTCCCTTTCGCGTTGTGTTTCGTACCATTCATGCTTTTCCTTCTTACTGAGAAATTTAGCGCGCCAGTCAGACAAGGCTCCGCGAATTGTTGTTAACGCCGTGATCGCAAGGCTTTGGTTCTGTATTCGCCTCGTCTGGATGGCATGAGCAATTATGCTGTCCTGAGAACTTCCGTTGAGAGGCAGAGCTGGTGCATAGGAGGGCGGGGACAGCCACCTCCACCTCTGCGAGATTCCGTCAGTGGATAATTGGGAACCGGAGGCAAGCTGACCGAGGTGCAAAGCTTGTCCGGTCTCGCCGTAGACTCGGACAAAGCTGGACCAAAAATCTTTCCGTGCAAGGTCGTGAAAGTAGTGATATTGGATGGGATAGTATGTCTTTAACTCTTCGTAGCTCTCTAGTGGGCGAGGGTATTTGATGGTCGTGCGGTTTATGTCATCGCCATCGCGCCGGGGCCACTTGTGTGCAAAGTAACTGAGAGGGGATGGTTCCATGGGAACCCTGTCTATGATATAGTTCATGTTCTAGATTATAAATTGGCTGTTGTGGTTTTAAGGGAGTTATGATTGGAGCTTACCGCCATGGTTACTGAATAGCCGTACTCTGCCAGAGCTTCATCCTCAAAGAAGAGTTCTTCCCAGGGGTATTTTCCCTCAATGTCACTGTTCTGCCTCCGGTATAGATCACCTATAGCATGCTTCCTTGTGTTAGCTTTGCCTTGAGAGAGTAGGTGGCAGTAATCTACCAAAGACGCACCCCTATTTCATGAACGATAGTACTCGCTATAAAAAACTGCAACCCTAATCTCTCGGCTTGCTATTAATAGTCAGCAATGAGTAACAAACAGGTAATAGAAACAAACATACTGTCAAATTCGCTCGAAGAAAAGGTTTAAATAAGTGATGGGCCAGCGAAATCTCAACCGGATCAACGCCGAGTATATCATGCTTCACAGTAAAGGCGTGATAGTATTGATCATTGTCTGTAGGATCATGCCGCGAAGGGCCCAGGCCAGTGACTGTATTTACAACCCCACTTTCTATTCCAAAGCTGATGAGACCACTTGCTTCAGCCAGTTCACGGCGTACTTTCGCTCGATTCGCGTAGAACACCTCTGCAGGGCGCCTGTGAATGGTTCTCAGGCCGTTCATAAATGGCGACTTGAAGACCCTGCGCTCTCCATGTAGTAGTGAATCCCACCTACATCAGTTAGACTCAATATAACGATTACGAAAACAATGGCTGCCATACCAGTGGCTAATGTGAGAATTTGTGAGAAACTGTGATGCCAACTTGAGGATGGGTTCCAATATTTCCCAAACCAACGGGTTCTGTGCCTGTAATTCAAAGCATTAATTCTGTGAAACTCGGTATATATCATCAGCACATTACCTCCCAGTACCCAGGCCTCCCATTGCCAATTCTCCAAAACGCACGATTTGCTGGCATTAATTCACGAGTCCTCCAATGTCGAAGCGCAAGGATTGGATGGATTGGGTTGTCTAGTTTCAGCAATGGCGTCTCTTCGTTGATAAGAGCTGGGACCGCGTCGATAGCTTGAAGCTGGTTCGAATCGAAACCAAAGAGCCTGCGTCGCTGCTCATTTCTCTTTGCCTCCTCCGTTCTGAATTGGCGCCAGGGAGGCCGATGCTGGAGGTTTATCGGCGTCCACCCGCTTTCTCCATTATTCAAGACGGGCGCAGCGCCAAATACTTTAGCCAATGCGGACTTCTTGTATTTTCTTTTCGGTGCGAATCTGGGTCGTGTTGACCTGGCTTTCTTTTTGCGCTTCTTTCCCCCAGGCCACGCGCCGGTTGGTTCTGGGGGGTTGGTGGTTTTGCGTTTCTTATGGAGCTGGCTGCCAAAACCGGCAGTGAGTGGATCATCGTCAATCGCCATGCGTATTTAAACCGAGTTGCTGTGAGGTTGGTTGCGAAAATTGAAACACCTCTTTCAGAGAAGGCAAGACAACAAAATAGAATAAGAAGGGCATTCTGTCGAGAAAACTGAAGGTAACACAATAAGGCGCCTCGATCATCCTTTGTTATTTTTTGTGGCAACGAGTGCGGTATTCGACCAGAGAGACAATGAAATAACAGAGCCTTGATAAAGAAGGGTATAGCCGCGTGCCGTGGGGCCGAATACGGATACCAGATATGGAGGAGTAGCTCAGGTTGCGGGAGTTCATGTGGATAAATACGGTTGTAGACTACTGCGAGTTTTGAGTATGCAGCGACGAGATGAGGCGAAAGCTCGAGCAGCGGTGGGATTACAGTGTAACAGGCACCAGAAGTAGATTGCCACTTTTTAAAGCGCAAGCTAACACCAGTACGTACGGTGACAACAGCTGGCATAGTCGTCAAGGAAGCGGTGTTCACTGTTCACTTGTTCACAAATCACTGTCACATTGGTCGTCTGATTGAACGCATTTGTCCATCTCCTGACGAGACCACGATCAGTCCAAAAGCGCTGTCGGCTGGCGCGTCTTTCCTGCAAAGACCGTCTACGGAGGTGATATAACGTCTGTATGCCCACTGGGACTCTAAAGCGAGAGACAACATCACCGAACTCGGAGAGACCGGCGCGGAAATCGTACAGATGTCACTTGCGTTGGCGAAGTGCACCCTCGCCGTCGTTGGTGGTCAGACGGTAGATGAATTTCTCGACAGCGAATGCTGCGGACTTGTCGGTTGTAGGAGGGTTGCTCAACTCGTGGAGTGAATTTGTTGGTTGTGATTCCGCATAGATGAAGCAATCGTCCATGATGAGGCATGGCAGCTCCTCTGTCATTAGCTGGTCGCGTGGTTGCGATTCAGCGACATCGTCGTATGTCGGTGGCTCGATTGGTATCTGTGTAGAGGCTGGCGCTGGCTCTTCGGTGTACGAAGGCGGCTCTTGGTGCGGTTGTGAGGCCATCGTGAGAACCGTTTCCGCAGAAGAAGTGCAGGGTGGATGATGATGATGGTTGCAAGTCGGGGGCTTCCGTAGTATTTATGTTTATTGTTAACTTATCGCCGAATGATTAGAAAGAGTGGTGGTCACTGTCGAAACGTCATTTTGATCCTCTTGCAGGGATTAACTGCCTTGTAAAAGGACTGCCTTTATTAGGCAGATTTCTAGGCTGAGCAGCATAGCCATGCTGTCGGGCTATGAAGCTGAAATAGGCCGATCTACGATTCTGCCTAATATTAGGAAGTAACATAATACTACTAAAGCACATAATAATCGAAGTCTAGTCTAGCTAGATGTAAATATTTACAATGTTTATCTGCCTTTCTAGTTTAACTTGGTCTTGTCATTAAATAGCTATTGACACTTTGGAGCGTCGAGCGACTTGGGTTTGAACCTGGCATAGCTGTCATGATCCACCCTAGGCGCCGCCGAATATAGGCTTTGTCTATTTCTGTACCTTCCTGCCCCAGTTCAAGCAAACCACCGCTGTCATCATACAGGATGCAAAGTATAGCAAGTGCCACTCCAATGGAGAGATCTTTGCCATCGGGGCATGCCACCACAATCCTGGGAGAATTGGTTTCAGCAGGGGCCGTTGAGAGTGACCTCTTGACGAAGTCAACCATATGATGCAAAGCAGATCGTAGATTGCGGCTTCCAATTTTGCCAGAGCCAATTCCAATCTCCAGCCTATGTTTATCTTTCTGCCAGCTTGCAGGGGTTGTAATTTCGGGGCAAATTGTGATAATAATGTCGCTACTGCTAGCGGGTTGCGCTGCGAGAGATGTCAATGATGTGACATAAAGATATGAAGTCGGTGGCAGAAGGGTAGGGCTAGGCTTGCCAGTATTGGCGTTGGAAAATCTTGATACCAACTCAGTGATCAAGCTCGTGAGCTCAGATTCCGGCGTGGAAAGTAGGAGTTCACTGTTTGACCAAAACACGGTAGGAGTCAATCCATAGGCCCAGTTCTCAGTATCATCCCCAGAGCCTTGAATGTATCCCCCCTCACTAACTTCACCACCGGCAACTCGCCGAGATGCGGTGCAGCATATGACGGGGTGATAATCGCTGAACACTTGTTCCTCAACAGGGAGCGCCGACTCTGGTGTTACCCATAACGGTCTTATCGGTTTAGATATGTGCTCTCTGAGCGGTTTCATGTCGATGCCCAGGCCAGCGAAGGACTCTGCAAAGCCATCTAATCGTGCCGCTATCTGGGCATGCTCAGAGCTCGAGACAGCCTGTGGCAGCGTGTAGAGGTTGTGGTATTCGGGCTTGTCTGAGAAGAGGGTGCGGTTAATGACGCTACACCAAATTGGAATTGTCTTGCTCAGGGCATCTGGCATTCCTGTCGTAATGTTAGCTCGCCCTTGAATGAATGGAAGGAACTGACGAACTCTTTCCTCGTCGAGTAGAATCTACAATGATGCATCTACAAAGATTTAGTATCGTATCCAAACCCAAGTATTCCCTATGCGCCTACCCATCACCCCTTCCAATCAACTCCAGGAGATGTGTGTTCAACCTCCGGGTGCTAAATTTCCAAACACCTGTATGTCCATCGGTGCTTTTGAAGTATGCGCTCCCTGATTTAGCCTCTGGGTTAATATACCAGCTTCCACAGCGTTCATTGGCGACTAGAGGGCGGCAGTAGGCCTCTGACACACTTTGAACGAAAGAGGCATCAACGAGGATCGACTGGAGGCGGTTGTGGATGGAGAGAGTATGGCGTTTAATATCCCCCAGGGTCTTGGAGAAGTTATGGTTCGCTTGTTCCGAGAAGATGAGGTCAGAAGCAGTAGCTGGTGGCGGCATTCTCCTCTTATGTCGTGGGAATTTGTTATAATACGCGTTTAAAGTGGGATATTTCGGGGATGGCTTGGAGTCTCACGAAGCCCTCGCCGCACCAGAAGTTGCCAAAGGAAGATTTATCGGACCGAACTTACCACACAAATTGGCTGTGGTTCACCGTACTCTTGGAACTTTCCCCAACAAGGGACATTTAGACTTCTTGAAAATATTTACAATAACCCAGTGAGACTTTTACGCTGATTCTTAAATTTTCAAGGTCTGATGCGCATCATTAATCATTAGTCGGATTCGTAGCCTGTGAGGTGTGAGTGATTTGTGCGGTGGTGAACGGTCCAAAGTGGAGCCTGTCCCACCGATATTAAAAGGCGACCAGACCCGTCGTCATTATTATCATTTTCTGATCGTTATAAACATCTCACAGAGTTTCGCTCTCAAATTCATACATTGCACTCGTATTATCAACAGTGTCAGTCATACAATCAATTATGTTCAGATTCTCGACTCGTTTGCCCCCTCCGGGCCGTATCTACTCGAGTTCCTTGAGAAAGATAACCCGTGCAACCGCATTTCAGCTTCGGCCAAAATGCACCCAAAGTTCCCCAAAGACTCCATGCAGCAAAAATGACGGAAAGAAGCTGCCTCCTTCGGTATTTTCATTGCAGTTCTGGGCGTCGAGGACAGTCTGGAATCGAGCTGGTGTAAACACACTACGATGTCTAGTTGGCTGTACTCTCGGCGACTTCTCATCCATGTGGTATCTCCAAGCTTTCCATCCGGATCTTGGGACTGGGGCAATCATGGCAATTTCCAGTAAGAGCCTGGTCATCGATTTGCATTTTCTCAGCTAACGAGATTTAGTGGCGAGCGGTGTCACGACTTCTCTACTTCTGGAGACTGTTCTTCTCCGCCTCGGCCGTGATCAACTTGGCTGGAGGTTGGCGGCCAAGACGGCTGCAGGAATGAGTCTGCTATCAATGGTATCGATGGAACTGGCCGAGAACCTTGTTGATTACCATTTAACCGGAGGGGTCATCCAGCTTGACTCGCCGCAGTTCTGGGGCGCTGCTATTGTATCGATAGCAGCCGGGTTCTTGACACCATTGCCGTATAATTACCACAGACTGCGGAAGTATGGCAAGGCGTGTCATTGAGGTGTGATTTGCATAAAATCGACAATGTTGTATAATAGTTCCATTTATTAAGCGTTTCAAAGGACGGTGTTAAGGACTGTAATAGTAGTTCATTCAAATAACGTATTTCACGTACAAGTTGCCCACACGAACGAGTTGCCCACCCCATTTTACACCCAAAACGATGAATTTTGTAACTAAATACATCTCAACAACTATTTAGTAGTAAACTATAAAAATGTATATTTAGCCTTTTATAAGCATTTAAAGTGTCTTATTTGAAATTTAAAGCAATTAGGCTTAACGTGCGTGCATAACGAATGATACAACATAACGAATGATGCAGTCCAATGTGCTCACTTAACAAATACTATGATAATTCCACTACAACGCTATAAATCAATTAAAGCTATGTAGAATACTCATCCTCAGATACCTCTATTACCATCTGACAGGTGCGTGCATTGTGTTTTGTGCCACCACAGTTGCCACAGCGCCTTGCGCGTGTTTCTTTCCTTGGCTTCCGACCACTCCCTGCCTGTGTTTCTTGCTTTACTTGTTGCGCAAGGCCCCTCTCATCTTGTAACTCTTGTGCTTCGTGTTGTGTAAGTGATCCTCCTTGCTGTAGGCGTGTTTTTTTAGCCCTTCTGCGTTTGCTAAGTTGTTCCATCCCTTGCTGAAGAATTTCGTTCTCTGCTTTTAACAATGCTAATTGATACATCATTTGTGATGCTCCCTTTGAAAATTGGTCAACAGCATTGTAAATAGAGGTTGGTGAGCTATTTTGATGATGTGCAATTCGATTTTTAATGAAAGCTGTCTGTGATAAGGCTTCATTTTGGTTATTTGGTGTCTGGGAAACCCAAGGTTGAGCGGTGCTAGGGCGGGAGTTTTGTGGTGTCGGGGTTCTAAATCTGAGATCAAGCATAGAAACCACACTATCAGGATCAAATGGGAAAAGCCCAGTGCCTCGGAAGCCTCCTCGGATGTTGTTTTCAGTCATTGCAATAAAGAAAGCAGCGTGAAATGCGGGAAAGAAGTCATCCTTCGTAATATGCGTGATGTGAGCCTGCATCATGTTTTCGATTTGCTGCCCATAAGCCATTTTCAGTGGGCCAAAACACCCAACATCGAGTGGTTGGAGGATATGAGAAGAATGAGCCGGCATACATAGAGTGATAATATTGTTTTCCTTGCAGTATTCCTCAAATTTGTCTGAGTGATGGCTTTCATGACCATCAACGATCAACAAACGATAACCACCTACAGTTCGAGGTTTTGTATGCTTCTCGAAATGTCGGATCCAATCCATGCCTTTCTCATTTGTTGTCCAACCATTATCTGTAACAGCAATTACCCAGTTTGGTGGAAATCCGCTGTTTTCATACCAAGACGTGAGGTGGTTTTTGCCTGCAACAATAATAAATGGTGGAATCGCCCAGCCTTGGGAATTAACACCCTGTATTACTGTAGCCCATTCACGATTGCCAGGCTGTACTTTCTTTGCCTTCGTACGTCCATCAGAGCTTGTTACCACTGTTGCAGTTGAAATAATGCCCATCATAAACCCTGTCTCATCGAAGTTGTAAATATCCGCATCGTGGATGCCGTACTTCACAATTGTGTTTCGCACAAGCTCAAACCAGCTATGAATAATTACTGGGTCTTCGCATTTAGCCCTCTGATAGTCGTATTTGCGCTGGAACCTTGTTTTGAGTTCTATGCGACGTTTAACAAAGTTGGAAGCCCAGCGCGTCTTGACAGGTAACGTGTCGCGTGTCGCGAGAAGTCGATTTGCAATATCTCCCACAACAGACAATCGGGGAGGAAATTCTTTAGCAGCTAGGTCGAGAATATACTGGACAAGGATTGATTCCTCTAAGTCAGTCATTTTCCGCAAATTGGCAGAAATATCGCGTCGTGAATGCATACCATGCTTACGACGACTAAGCTTCTGATGATCGACAAAATAGAGCTTTCCAGCAGCTCGAGCACTTAGCTTAGGGTCATTTTGCATCGCCTGAAGAGCTAATATAACTTGGCGTTCATCGTTTTTCTGCGGCATCTTTTGTTGTGAAGGGATTTACTGTTTACTAGAGGAGTTGTGTGGATTCAAGGTAGTGTATCATTCGTTATGTTGTATCATTCGTTATGCACGCACGTTATAGTCATTTAAAGTGCCTTATTTGAATTTTAAAGCAATTAGGCTTATAGTCATTAAGATACTAAGTTTTGGCCCCCACTTTAGACCTAAGTTTTAATATCTTAATGACTATAACGTGGTTGTACACTGAGTCGATCATGACATCTGACTTATCCCTGAGTTCTCAGACTCAACATTTGTACAACTTGTCTAAACCACTCCACTGCATCATACACTTGATTGTAATGGTGGGTGCACCAGATGTGAGAATCTAGCCACCCAAGGAAGGCATGATTTTACTAAGACAACACACTGTCTTAGGTAAAAGAGCCAAAGGGTCATAGCTTAAACTATTCCACAATGCAGCAATCAGGTGTGTGATATAGTGGAGTGGTTTAGACAAGTTGTAACAAATGTTGAGTCTGAGAACTCAGGGATAAGTCAGAGGTTAGCACCTCACTGACTTTTCAGAAACAAGGAGTAACAAGATCAATGCTTGGAAGCTTGGAAAAGACGTAGAAGTATGTGATAGTCAATTTACTGTATTGTCTCCTTGCCCTTTCTTAAGGAAAGGGCAATCCTATTTATGCTAAAGGAGTGTAGTTCTCTCATTTTCCAAGACTTTCCATTACTAACCAGGCTTGGTAACTGTAGTCGACATAAGAGAATCCCATAGAACCATCTCCTAGGTTCCTAGCCTATAGGAAGTGAAAGGAGGTCCAAGGTCAGAGTACCCCTATAGACAAACTATGTCATAACTTAACCAATCTTGTGGGTAACTAAGGAGCGATGATGTGTAATGAATCATAGACGGTTGTAGAAGCTTTTGGAGCTATCGTTCATGTTCCTAGGCCTCTAGTTGATAGAGATATGTCATGTGTAGTATTAGCCAGTAACGAAGGAGTGATGACATGTAATGAATCATAGAGGGTTGTAGAGATATGCTATGTGGTCATATCGGCCCAGTAACTAAGGAGCAATGACGTGTAATAAATCATAGAGGGTTGTAGCAATCGTTGAGTAGTATTGCTCTTGTTGTTGGTGTGACAAGCCAAAATATATATAGTGACTTGTAGGTTTGAGGAGGAGATTTCTAAGTTTGCTCTTGAGTTTGATAGCAAACTGAGTGCAACGAATGTCAGTATGACATTGATTGCTGCGTTGTGGAATAGTCTAAGCTACAACCCTTTGGCTCTGTTTCCTAAGACAGTGTGTTGTCTTAGTAGAATCATCCCTTCCTTGGGTGGCTAGATTCTCACATCTGGTGCACCCACCATTACACCTAACATCATTAAAGGCAGTACCAGCAGATGAGCCAAACGCATACCGCCTTGAGTATGGAGCTGCCCGAGTTCCATCACTACCAGAAAATGAGTCAGTAGCTGTTCTTAGCAAACTTCAGCATCATATATATGTGTTTCGCAACCGACGACAATGGAAGGATGCCTTAAAAAAGCAATGTGAAGCTGCAAATATTGAGTTTAAGCAGCTTAGCCTCGATATGCCAGTACGATGGAGCTCAACATATTATATGCTTCATTTAGCGTTACGATTACAAGGTCCAATAACAGCTCTCTGTGCATCTCAACAGCTTGATTTAAGTATAAAATATATAGCTTTAACAGAAAAAGATTGGCAAACAATGAAGGCGTTATTAGATTTTTTCTATATCTTTATACGCCCAACAGAGAAGCTACAAGGCTCTTCTTATCCTACTTTAAATTATGCTGTTATACAGTATATGAGAATGACACAAAAGCTTGAAGTCTTTAAAGCTGGATATACAGAGAATAGCACAATATACGATGCTTGTTTAGCAGCATTAAAAAAGCTTAATGAGTATTATACACTTGCAACAAATCAACAGCAGAGTCATTCAACTATAGCTACAATATGCGACGTTATAACTTTAACGTATTTGATATTATTTGGCCAAAAAGCATTCAAGGTATACGAAAAAGGCAGGCAAAAGCACAATGGCAAGACTGTTATTATAAATATTCAGGCAAGGCATTAGACATCCAAGCAGCAAAGGTTATGGAAAGTATCCAAGATGAGGAATTAGAAGATGAGAATTCTAAGAAGACAGAGTCTGATTCTGAGGATGAGCTATATGTCTCACAATGGCAGCTAGATTTAGATCCAGAATGGAAGCGCTGGATGAACGAGCCAACTCTTGGGCCTAAAATTGATATACTCAAGTTTTGGGCAAGTAAGCAATACCAATATCCAATACTTGCCGCAATTGCCAAAGATCATTTAGCAATTCCTGGTATATCAGCGGAATCTGAGCGAGTGTTTAGTGTTGGTAGTGATATTATTATAAAGAAACGAACAGATTAGCACCATCTACACTACGATATCTTATATGTCTTAGGAATTGGGGGCGTGGTATCAGCAGGTGAGGATTCAGAGGAAGATGAGGATGCATAGTTACTGTATTTCCATAGTCTATATAGCTATCAATCATGTTTTCATTTTTATACTCGAGTACTACTCTACTCGAGCCCAAAAAACAGTACTCTACTCAAAGATCTCTGAGTAGTACTCTGAGTAGTACAGTAAAGCATCGTTATAACGATTCTCGATAAAGCGATAACTTCATTATTGCGATATTTTTCCTGGTCCCGACAACACCACCATACAATTACCGATTATCACGATATCGCAGCTCCCTTCCTGAATATCTGTCATACTGACATTCGTTGCACTCAGTTTGCTATCAAACTCAAGAGCAAACTTAGAAATCTCCTCCTCAAACCTACAAGTCACCATACATATCTTGGCTTATCACACCAACAACAGAAGCAATACTACTCAACGATTGCTGCAAACTCTTCTACTACATCTGTTTATGCTACATACATCACGGCATATCATTTGGACACTCATTGAACAAGTTATTAAGAAAATCTCCTCCTTAAGGGGGTGGGCCAATACTACCACATGGCATATCTCTACCAACTAGAGGCCTAGGAACATGAACGATAGCTCTAGAAGCTTCTACAACCCTCTATGATTCATTACACGTCATCGCTCCTTAGTTACCCACAAGATTGGTTAAGTTATGACATAATTTGTCTATAGGTACTCTGACCTTGGACCTCCTTTTCACTTCCTATAGGCTAGGAACCCAAGAGATGGTTCTATGGGATTCTCTTACGTTCACTACATGATTAGCAAGCTAGTTGTGGGTCGCACTTGATTTCTAATACATTTACCAAGCCTGGTTAGTCATGGAAAGTCATGGAAAATGAGAGAACTACACTCCTTTGGCATAAATAGGATTGCCCTTTCCTTAAGAAAGGGCAAGCAGGCAATACAGTAAATCGACTAGCACATACTTCTACGTCTTTTCCAAGCTTCCAAGCATTGATCTTGTTATTCTCTGTTTTTTGAAAAGTCAGTGAGGTGCTAACCTCTGACTTACCCCTGAGTTCTCAGACTCAACATTTGTTGCAACTTGTCTAAACCACTTCACCACATCATACACCTGATTGCTGCGTTGTGGAATAGTCTAAGCTACAACCCTTTGGCTCTGTTTCCTAAGACAGTGTGTTGTCTTAGTAAATTCATCCCTTCCTTGGGTGGCTAGATTCTCATATCTGGTGCACCCACCATTACAATTAGATCAAGAGTCACGGGTGCAGAGTACATTAGATAGTTGGATTACATAAGAATCAATATAGCGATATTATCATTATAACGATATATTCTGCTGGCAGCAAATACATCGTTATAACGGTGCTTTACTGTACTCGGGCAACACTGATAACTAGCTATTCTACTCTACTATGAATTACTTTGCTGGGGTTTGCTTAGGTAACCGCTTACAAATCCAGGGGTGTCCGCGATGTCGTTCGCTTAGTATTCGGACGCCGGTGTCCGTACACGTATACTGGAACTCGTTCACGTGCTAGATCTGTGGATACAGCCACATCCAGGCTAGGCAGATGATTGGTCCGTCCGAAGGATCATGAAACTATCACCACCACCAATCATAAGCCCAATATGGACATTTCGATTTCTTAATCTCAAGACATGCCGGCACATGAGAGTATACAGATCCCCAAGATCTTAAGATCTTCATCCCATGCTCTCATTTAACTTTATATTATGACCAAGGTTCATCAAGCGCCTAGGTGAAGCCTAGCCAGGCGGTCATCTGCGTATATATCACTCAACCTGTGCCACCACATTCTGCCTCCCTTTCTACCTTCTGTGCTTTGTTTTTGTCTTGTTACGATGTTGTTGGCTTCGCCGTCACCACCCCCCCTGCAAGGTCATATTTGGCGGGCCCACCTTATAGTGGCCGGCCTATACTGGCAGGTGCAATGAGGTGCAGGATGAGGAGGCAGCTGCCCGGTCGTTCTTTCCTAAATATTCTAGGATGTGGCTCCTTCTAGTGGCTCACTGGAGGCTCATCGGCGTCAATATTCTAGATCTCATGAACTACATAAGTATATCCACCTGCCACAGTATCCTTTATCATATTATCATTCCTTTCCTTTAATCCATTCTCTATACTGCCTACAGTTGACCTACGCATCTCATACCTCTGGCAATAGCCGCCACCTTTAGATCCCTCTCACTTGCATTGACTACAGACTAATCAGTCGCACACTCTTATCATTATGCGGATTAACATTCAATCTCTACTTTTGCTCGCATCGCTTGCTTCTTCTGCTCTTGGATGCAATGGCGATGCCCGACTCTGCGGCCGCAAATACTCAAATGTCACTCAGATAGGCGCCCATAACAGGTAAGGGCCCCCACAGAATACGAGAAATGCTGAAACTGAACCCTGAGCAGCGCCTTCGTAGGGGAGCTGCCTACCCAGAATCAAGGGCTCGAGGTCGAGGGGCAATTGGATATGGGGATCCGCTTCCTACAAGCTCAGGTAACATACAGCCCCTTTCAGAATATTTACCTCGGGGCCTCACACTCGACAGACACATAATCTCTTCGGACTGGGTGAAATGTACATGTGTCATACGTCGTGCTTTCTCCTCAACACTGGCCCACTCGTGAAGTATCTGGAGCGCATCAATAAGTGGATGGTGGCTCATCCAAATGAAGTTGTCACCCTTCTCCTCACCAACCAGGATAATGCGGATGTATCCATCTTTGGCAAGGCAATGATCAACAGCGGGCTCGCAAAGTTGGCATATACGCCGCCGAAAAAACTCGCCTCGAACGAGTGGCCGACGCTGCAGGAGATGATTAATTCCAATAAGAGGCTCGTTATGTTCCTTGGTGAGCTCAAGTTTTGCCCTCCAGACGACCACTTTCTAATGCTTGTTAGATTACCACGCAGATACCGCCAAGGTCCCGTATATCCTCGACGAGTTCGCATACTGCTTTGAGACGCCCTTCTCCCAAACAGATCCAAAATTTCCACAGTAAGACTATACCATGTACCTGTATTGACATTCTGTACTGACAGTTATAGATGCTCTGTCGATAGGCCGCCTAATGCATCATCAGCTGGTCGCTTTTCGATCATCAACCACGTCCTCGACTTTGCTCTCACCCCCGGCAAGGATGGCGTCTTAGTTCCAGATATCCTGGAGGCAGAGAAGACTAATAGCGTGGCATCGATCATGGCGCAGGTAGGGCTCTGCCAAGAGGCGCATGGCGCCACTCCTAACTTCATTTTGGTGGACTATGCCGAGAGAGGTAATTGAACCCATCCGCGGACAAGTTACATATACTAACTCAAGTAGGCGAGGTGATCAAAGCACAGAATATGATGAATCATTTGGTGTAGATCAATCACCAGGATCGAAGGGCCCCTCTACACTCTCTTTCCTCTCCTTGTCGTCCCCTCTTGGCGCCGATGGTCACGTTTTAAGTTAGTTTGGGTATGGATCCCTATACGAGAAGTCATGAAATTCATCAATGATCAGCCTTAACATGGCACACAGCATACGATTGAAAGATATCTTTGGTTCTGTGTGATTTTATCTATGTGTAAATCTATCATGCTATTTATCCTCAGTTCTAAATGTCGCAAACAGCTATGAAACCCCATTCAGTTCTAAATGTCGCAAACAGCTATGAAACCCCATTCTGCATCACCATCTACTTCTTCCAACCTCACAACTTTGCCCTCTCCTCCTCCTCAACCAACTCCACAGCCAATACCCCCTCTCCAACCTCATCACCGTCTTCCCCCTCAAATACCCATCCCACCACCCCCTCCCTCCCTGCCCGAATTTCCAGCTCCATCTTCATCTGTTTAACCACCGCCACCACATCCCCTTTCCCCACACGATCTCCAACGTCAACCAGAAGCTCCACGAGCTGCCCGGGGAATGGGAACACAATGTGTCGCGCGTTACCTGCCTCGCCGCGGCGGTGTGTGGAGGTTAGGGCGCCAGCAGAAGCGGCGGTGGATGTCAGGGCAAGGGTGTACGACATCGGTGGTGCAGAGGGTGGTGTGAAGAGGATATCGGCAGTGAGCGACGAGGGGAAATCATTGCGATGGAGTTTGGTGAGGAGGAGGTGCGCAGGGGCTGGTGGTGGCGTGGAGGCAGATGTTGAGGTTGTTGTGGGGGTGAGAGTTAGGGACCAGGCATCGCCTTTACGGAGAGGGGCGCTCGAAGAGGATGGCGCAAATGCGGGAGTTGCGGATAGGGTGGCCGGGCTAGGGAGGGAGGCGGTGATGGATGTACCTGCCGCAAGGAGGGCAGGGAGGCTGCTCTCGAGCCACTGGGTATCGCACGCCTGGGCTGTGAAGGCGGGGTGTGCGAGGATGCCGCGGAGGGCTGGGAGAGAGGTCTTGACTCCTATGATGTGGGTGTCATTAAGGGCGCGGATGGCTTTGGCGACGAGGTCTGTCCAGGTGGATGCGGTGATGACGATCTTGGCGAGGAGGCTGTCGAAGTCGGTTTTGACGACGAGGCCGGGAGTGAGGTGATGGTCGACGCGAATACCGTTTCCGGAGGGGAGGGAAAGGGAAGTGATGGTTCCGGTGTTAAGTGCCCAGTTTGCGGTAGCGTCTTCGGCGGTGATGCGGAGCTGGATGGAGTGAAGTGGGGGAGGGATTAGGGGATCGCGAGAGATATTCGGGAGGAGAGTGTCGAGTTCCTGTCCTGCGGCGAGACACAGTTGAACCTTTACAAGATCCAGGCCGGGACAGAGGGATTCCGTGATGGTGTGCTCGACTTGTAATCTCGGGTTGACTTCGAGGAAGTAGAGCTCGGGATTGGAGCTGTGAACGAGGAACTCGAAGGTGCCGAGGGAAAGGTAGGACACCTTTCTTGCCATGTGCATCGCGGCTTCGATGACGCGTCCAACCACTGCTCGGTCCCTAATGGAGCTCGGTGCGAACTCGACGACCTTTTGGAAGCGCCGCTGGATGGAGCACTCTCGCTCCCATAGATGTCGGACATTTCCTGTTCCATCGCCTACAATTTGCACTTCCACGTGCCGGTAACCGTCAACAGCTGCTTTCTCAGCAAATACAAGTCCCTGTGGGCTCTCTCGCAGCGCCCTTTCCATTAGCCCCGCCAAGTCGCCTTCCTCTCTCACAATGCGTATGCCTCTTCCGCCTCCGCCGTCAACGGCTTTAATGATGATAGGCCAGCCTATTTGGGCTGCAAACCGCCTTACATCCTCGACATTATTAGTCGGCGTCTGTAGCGCAGGCAGCACAGGGACTTTGCATTCCTCCGCCAATTGACGTGCGGCAAGCTTATCTCCAGTCCGGGCGAGAGTTTCCCATCCCGGGCCGATGACAACTGTACCCGCCTCTGTCCATGCTCGGTGCGCAAACTCGGCCGACTCGGAGAGAAAGCCATACCCAGGGTGGACGGAATCGATGTTGTGGGATTTGATAATGGCGATAAGGGCAGTGATATCAAGGTATGTTGAGGGAGATGGAATCGAGACGGCGTGCGTCGAGTGAAGGGTATGGGAGGTGTCATCTGCGGTGTACAGGGTATACGTTTCGAGGTTGAGTTCGCGGGCAGAAGATAGAATTCTGATTGCAATTTCGCCTCTGAAGCCAGTCAATTGCTGGTAGTAGGTGGAGTAGGGTTGGGTCATACTTGCCTATTAACAATAAGAAGCCGCCTGATGGGGCGAAGGGGAGGGTGTGATTCTGCCATGTTGATGTGGAATTATATACGCGGTATATAAGTACTACGCATTCGATTATATATATATATATATATATTCCTTCTGTTATGTATTTTGTTATGCTCTCCGTTATTCAATAGATTAGCAGCTGCCGCCGTTGCCGGATGAGGTTATTCTCATTACCCCACCCACCATTACCCAACTGCCTCGCAATCCGGGGTTGGGCCGAGGCTCAGCCTCCTGGTACCCACAACGCAACGTTCGCTGGCTATCTATTCGGTGCCGGGACGGACTCCTGGTAGCAAACTACGGATATCAAGTCGGCAATCTATATCCTATATCTACCTAACACAATGCCGGCTTCGCTGTGATTGATTCTTGCTATTTTATTTTGCTTTTGTTACACAGGCATTGTATCGGATTCTTGTACGGATAGATATAGAGACTCCCACAGTAGTGAACGCCGCCTCACCACCCGAACCAACATCTCAATCCCAAACAGCAGTTAGCCATACACTGACCATGAGTTCCAAACCTGAGAAGTCTATTTCGTCAAGTCCGTCTGATCGTCTCTCACAAGTCACAAACCACATCAACCCGCCCAACACCCCCCGAAAGCGCCGCCAAAAGTCCGCCTCCGCCCTCCCAGCAGATTACTCAGATATCCTCGCACAGATTTCCACTCTTCAAAATCTTTCTGCGAATCCCGATCCCAACCATGTGGGCTACGCGCGTCAGAAAGCAGCTGGGAAGCTCTGGGTACGCGAGCGGGTGAACCGGCTCTTTGACCCAGGAACGTTCTACGAGGTAGGTTCCGTGGCTGGAACTGTGGAGTGGAAGAAACTCGCCGGGATCAAGGAGGAGCCGGTGGCTTTCACACCGAGCAATAATGTGCAGGGCTTTGGCGCGCTGCGTGGGAGGAAGGTAGTCTTCACCGCGGATGACTTTTCAATTCGTGCGGGCCATGCGGATGGCGCGTTGGTTGAGAAGACGATTTATATGGAGAAGATGGCGATTGAGCTCCGTCTCCCGATTGTTAAGCTTGTAGATGGTTCGTCTGGTGGTGGAAGCGTGACTACGATCAGAACACAGGGATACAGTTACATCCCGCCCCTACCTAGCTTCTCGCAGGTAGCAAAACAGCTCGAGCTCGGCATCCCTAATCTCGGCGCCGTTCTAGGTCCCGCAATCGGGCTCGGGGCCGCACGCGTCGTCTCCTGCCACTTCTCCGTCATGGCAGGGGACATCGGCTCCCTCTTCAATGCAGGCCCAAAGGTAGTTGCAGGGGCGACGTTTGAAGAAGGCCTCTCATTCACGGACCTCGGCGGGCCGGGGATGCACTGCACGAACGGGACAATCGACAACCTTGCCGCGGACGAAGAGGGGTGCTTTGAGCAGCTGCGTACTGTGTTGAGCTACCTTCCAAACCATGGACTAGCGCTACCGCCGGTGATCAAGAGCGAGGATCCGGTGGAGAGGAGCTGTGAGAGCTTGAGAACTATCATCCCGCGTAGGAGAACGAGAATGTATAATCCGCGCACGATCATTGAGACAGTCGTTGATGCAGGGAGCTGGTTCGAGATCGGCGCCCTGTGGGGCACGACTGCTATCACCGGGCTTGCGAGGCTCGATGGCCGGCCCGTCGGAATCATAAGTCTGAACTGCGAGGTCAACGCCGGGGCGCTCGATGCGTTAGGAAGCCAGAAGCTAACGCGGCACCTAAAGTTCTTGGATACATTTAATATTCCGCTCGTTCAGTTTGTGGATGTGCCAGGTTATGCGATCGGCACGGTGGCTGAACGGTCCGCAACGATGCGACATGGTGTTGCGCTTGGGACGACGTATTTCAGCACCACTATGCCGGTGTTCTCCGTGGTAACGCGGCGGGTATACGGTGTCGCCGGAGGGCTCATGCTCGATTGTCGAGACCCGAGGATGCGTATTGCGTGGCCCAGTGGAGAGTGGGGAAGCCTGCCGCTCGAAGGTGGCATTGAAGTCGGACATGCGGCGGAGCTGAAGAAGATCGAGAAGGAGAAGGGGAAAGAGGCTAGGGAGCTGCGGTATAAGGAGCTTGACGAGGAGTATCGCCGGCTGATGAATCCGGTGAGGAGCGCGAATGCGTTTGCGGCGGAGGAGATTGTGGATCCAGCACTGACGAGGCGGATTACGAGTGCATGGGTGAAGCATGTGTAAGTTTCCTTGCATCCGAGGAATGTCAGATCTGGGTGGTTTACTAATGGTGATCCAGGTACGACGAGTTGTTGCCTATCCGCCTGATGGACAGGGCGAATGGGAAGATCAAGCCTGTATTTTACTAAATATAGATCAAAATAATTATCTTCAAGTCAGAGCATTGCTCTGATCTATATATTACGCTCGGCACATCAGATATTGAAAATAGTTAATTGTTGAAATATAGCTTTGTTTATCCATCCCTTCAATCGGCCCATCGATCTCCCTTCCACAAGACCCTGTTTGTGCCAACTCAATAATGTTGAATTCCAGACCAAATGCCAAACTATTTTGCTGTTTTCTTTCGCAACGCGCTGGAGATTTACGTAGCGTACGTACTTCTAGGAACGTAGTTCTAACACTAATGCGCCACATCAGTGGATCTCATTTCTGCAGGGGGTATTGTGCGGTTTTTAACTGCTTAAGTTACAGTTTCGTTAGACTCCAGGATTGCATGGAGTATATTAACCATTTAGCCAATGGCCCAACACAAAACCTAACGACCCATCCAAATCACATCCCCCCATCCCGTACTAAATGGAGAACCCCACATTCCTCCCATGATGCGGTAAGAGTTTATACCCCTCATTAACCTCCCTAGGGCACAAGTTGTATACCATTCTCAATCCGCGGCTTGTTTGTTAGCCGTAGGACACAACCTTTTCTACAACAATTAGGTCTTAGCTCGTCATACCATTAGGTTTAGAAATTCACAAGAGCAGTGCTGTAGCCTTTAACAAAGGGGCATAGATCCAGCGTAGAATTTGAGCACCGCCTATCTATTAGCACGGCCTATCTATTTGTGCAATGAGGATAAGTTGTTGAGGCTAGCTCGATGATGCCAGGAATGTGGTCTAGATAAATACGATGGGCTGTTGTTGCTTGTAACCGGGTAGCTGAGTCCTACCTCGAAAGCGGTGCATACGTAAGGGCCATACCCCCTGTTCAATGTGATTATATTAGTGCAAAATAACTAGGTTCCCGCATACGCTGATAGTTTCCTGTCAGAATATAATATGAGGACGCCGAGAAGCATTCCTTTTTTCATTAGATAGTGTCAGAAGGTGCAGAAATCTACATGGGTGCTCTAGCCCAAATGCAAATTGCCTCTCACTACCTATTATCGGGAGACGGGGCGAATATTCCACACTTTGCCGCATCAACACGCCGCATACATCTACCATCCCCCCTAGCCATACGTCATGCATTAACCTCACCCTGTCCCCAGACTCGAACTCCCTCACCCAATAATCTCCTTCAAACCCTCCAAACCCGCCTCCGCCTCGCTCACCTCCCCCTCCCACATCTTCCTAAACGCCAGAAGTATCTTCGTCCTCTCCCTAGCCATCTTCCCCCCCAACTCCGACTTCATCATCCCCGCCACCTTCACCAGCTTATCCTCGAAATGATCCAGCGAAGTCTCCATCCCCCTCCCCTTCGCGGCCCCAAACGTAAACACCCTCCCAATCCCGATCGCACCAATAGCATCCAAGCGATCCGCATCCTGCACGACCTCCAGCTCCGGGTATTTAGCAATAACATCCCGCACGACCTGCGGATCCTTGACCTCCGAGGAATACGACACAGCTGATGCGATAGTCTGGACCTTATCGGCGAACTCGTCTGTGGAGCCGAAAGAGAGGAGCACATCACGTACCATCGTGGCGCTGTCCTGGTGGGGGAGAAGGTACTTCCTGTCGCCTACGTCGTGGAGGAGGGCAGCGAGGATGGTGGTGACGCGGTCGTAGCGAGCGGGGTCCTGGGCGCACAGAATTTGCGAAAGCCCCAGGACACGGAGGACGTGTGCAAAGTCGTGGGAGCGATCGTAGGGGGCCATGTAGGACTTGACATAGGCGGTGACTTGGTGGATAAGGTCATGGGGGAGGCCATGGCGGAGGAGGTCGGCCTGGAGGCTGTCTGGGCGGACATCTGCGGGGACTGACATGGTGGTCTTTAGCTGGGCCGGGCTGGGCCGTCGCGTTTTGAAAGTTTATTTCTGTGGTGTGAGAATGCAATGGCAGGTTCACTGTGACAGGTGGCGATTTAAGATGTGGGCGAGGTGAGATGGCGGTGACGTGGGTTTTCCAACGTGATTTCGTCGCTAAATGGTCCGAAAGTGGGACTCGTGAAGACTGGAGGTGAGAAGAAGGTTTGGATCTGAGATTCGAGGTTTAAGCTCTATAGATGTTTGGTGTTAATCAAATATGAAGCTTATTTATGTCGCGCCATTTGACGTCAAGGTGACGATTTGAAACCGTGTTTAAACCATCTGCTAATATATTACGCCAAGAAAAGGTAAATCGAACCTCAACAGCTAACATATCCCTACAGACGCTATAAATCATACATAACTGCAAAATTGCACCAAATAATATAGCAATATAATATCGTTGATAGGCAATACGTCGTCGCTTCTTAAATACCGATATAATTGCCCCCCCTCGGCATGGCGATCCAAGACCACCGAACCCCTCTTCCCCACACTGGGGTAGTCAAAGCACACTTTTACTTTGAACGCCGTTGGTGTAACGGGGTGCCGCCGTTACAGCGTGACAGTACATGTGGTATATAAAGCGTGTTACGCGTATTCCGGGCGAGCCGGAATACTGTAGTATTTTTGGCTCAGTGGAATGTAGCGCGAGCGTAACCGTACATCATTACAGTTGGGGCGCCGTCAATAAAACATATCCGCCTCGGAGGGTGGGAAATCTGTTCAAAGGTAAGAGGAGCTGCTCTCTCGCTTATTATCATGACATCTCTTTCTACAAACTGAAATTTGTATAACACCGCGCTCAGTGTAAACTTATTGCACCTAACCCAACAAATTATTTGTACTATTACCCGCTATTATGTCCGGATCTGCCTCGCAAAGTCTCTCTCAGATAGCTGCTACGGTGAAGAAGGACGGTGCCATAAACGGTATTCCGTGGGATCCGAAGGCTACGAGCTTCCCATCCAGAAGTGACCTCCCAAAGATTGAGAATGCGCCAGATGGAGCGTAAGTTGGATACATATTACTGCCAGCCCTGCTTGCAACTTGAAATTCTTGGTAAATATCCCGATTATACGCTGACAGAAACAGAGCATGGGTTTGGGGCAGTGACGATCAGGTAGGACCAGGAACGCTCGGGGTAGAACTCTGTCTGACGATATACAGCTGGGCCGGCTCAACCTCCTCTCCCCCGCCAGAGTCGCAGCTGCCGGGAAGCTTATCACTGACGGCGACATCGTCAGCCTCAAGTACGCCGCCCTCCTCCCAAACAACCCCTTACTAACCTCTCCCCCAGCCTCCCTCTCAACGTTCCCGCCATTCCCGCCTTCAACCGTGAGCCCTTCCAGCATACAATCAAGCCTCTATTCCCTGGCTTCGTCTACGATGACACCTACTCGCTGAACACGCAGAGTGGCACGCAGTGGGATGGCTTCCGACACATATCCTACGTCAAGACGGGCCAGTTCTATAACGGCGCCACGGGAGCACATATCGATGGTGCGGAGGCGAATAATCACCGCTGCTCAATCCACCACTGGTCTGACCATGGAATTGGTGGAAGAGGGGTGCTGCTTGATTACTGGACATACGCACAGGAGAATGGGATTAAATACGGTGAGCCCACCTCGAAATACCCCAGACAGACGACAATGCTGACCTACAGACCCATACGAATACCACGCCATCCCCCTCTCCTCGCTCGTCGCGTGCGGCAAAGCACAAGGCATCGACATTCGCCCCGCCGCACAGGGCGGCGACATCCAAATCGGCGACATCCTGCTCATCCGCTCCGGTTTCGTGTCAACCTACAACTCGCTAGGTCCCTCTGAGCGGGCCGCCGCGGCGCTTCGCCCACACAGCCACGGCCCCGAGGACGGGATGCGGTGGGCCGGGGTCAGCTCCGAGGATGAGATGTTGGATTGGCTGCACGATTCGTACTTTGCAGCTATAGCGGGGGATGCGCCGAGTTTTGAGGCGTGGCCGAGTCAGAGGGCGGATGGGGGGATGCTGCATGAGTATGTTCTTGCGCTGTGGGGGATGCCGCTGGGAGAGCTGTTTGATTTGGAGAAGTTGGCGGAGGTGTGTCGGCGGAAGGGGAGGTGGACTTTCTTCTTTAGTAGTGCGCCGGCGAATGTGCCGGGGGGTGTGGGGAGTCATGCGAATGCGCAGGCGTTTTTCTGAGAGGTGCGTTGGTGGTGTGCTGATGGGACTGTGGGGTTGATCCGTTATCATATTTCAATGAATCCCCAATTCGAGTAGTGTTGCCGGATAAATATAACGTTGGATATACGAGATTAGCAACAGATATTGGAAGACGAGAGATACGTGATCCGACCTGCAAATGTTCGGGGAACCCATGCCCTTTTGTCAGGCACGTATGACCTTATCCGTAGCACCGTACCACCTCGTGGAACGACCAAATTGAAGCTAAGTCCAATCATATTCGCGACATCATAGTATATCCCTTGCTGAAGGTTCTACGACATGTTTTCTGTAGATACAGTAATCATCTAGCGTTTCAGATGGTCTAGATGCCTCTTTGTGAGGCCAACAGCCAGTCAGCGCGCTGTGAAAGGTCAGAAGCCTATCTGTAAGACCACTAGGTAGTGAGGATGGTATAAAGGAGTGAGGCGGGGCTGAAGAAGTTGAGATATGGCGTTGATACGAGCTCATGGCAGGGTGGTACAAGATGCAACCAGCTGGTTTATCGCATGTCAATCTGCTTCCCAATGACAACTCTAGACACAATCCATTCGACGGTGCTCATGGATCCGATTTTCCATGGTGAGTTAATAGGCGAATAGTGGGTAATCGTCGTGACCAAACTTTTCGCTTCGCTCAAAGGTTGGAGTAAGCAACACACGGCTGCCCAACCCGAGAGGAAGCAATATGCGGCTCGTCGGAACATGCGTCTGTTCACCGCCACTCCTTAACAAAACCTCCACCATAGTTGTCCATAGTATTTAGATAGTAATTATATGCAATTCATTTAATGGAAGGGACTCCTCTATCAAATGCTCGTGAATGGCTCCTAGAGAACCCCTCTGAAACAGCAACTACTGCCAGTTGGATTTCAAAGTGCCTAAATCAACGATACAGTTAAGTATCAGCCGACTAGCCTAGCAGCTCCCATACCGAGGGGGCTAGAATAAGCTACAGTCGAGTCGCGCTAAGTCGATACATTGTAGGCAGCTAAAATATATAGACTTATCAAGAAAACCGAGATATCAAATTTGCCAAGCTATTACATCATCCACTGGTCCAATGTGCCCTGTGACAGCTGAGCGGCCCCCTCAGACCTTAACAACTGCTCAAATCGCTCAAATGAGCGTAGATATGCTGTATCAACCCCATCTTTAGACTCAGTATACCTAATCAGAACTTGCAGAGCCTGTTGAGCAGCTTCTATAGAGTATATTGGCTGTTCAGGTTGCTCTCCGTCTTCATCATCTTGAGTATCCTGAATATATTGTGAAACAACGTCTTGTAATATATCATCACTATTACTTGCCTCCTCTTGTACTGATTCATCAGCTGGATTTAAGAAGTTTGCAAGGTCCATAGCGTCGCGAATATGCCCAGCATTGTTAACTTGATTGTATAGGTTGCTTAGCGTAGGGAGAGGTTCAAGAGGCAGCTGTAACGGTTGAACAACTATAGTGCTTTTGCAGAAACAGTTATAGATAGTTGTATTCGTAACATCGTGATACCAAGCGCGAATTAGCCAGCAAAGTGCAAGGTGAAGAGACATAAGATCAAGAGGGTTGGTGTTGTTCTCAAATGATGTAAGCATGAATTCAAGCCATTGTCGACGGTAATGAGCTTTTAGAGAAGCTATAATGCCTTGGTCGAGTGGTTGGAATCGACTTGTCAAGTTTGGAGGTAGCCAAATAATCTGTATGTTCGGAGGAGGAGGATTATCTTTAATAGCTGCAATGTGTGCAGAGAAGTTGTCCATGGTAAGGAGTATAGATCTAGAACTTCCTATATGGAGGTAAAAGGCCTGTAACCACTCCGCCATGATATATTGATTCATCCATGCCTTCTTGTTCCATCTCCACTCACCTCCCATTGTTGAAACATTAAC
The DNA here is from genome assembly GCF_001641265.1 of Pseudogymnoascus destructans. Classification (NCBI taxonomy): domain Eukaryota; kingdom Fungi; phylum Ascomycota; class Leotiomycetes; order Thelebolales; family Thelebolaceae; genus Pseudogymnoascus; species Pseudogymnoascus destructans. The sequence continues at coordinate 254,663 of NW_020167543.1, read as the reverse complement.
TCGTCGTAAGGCGTGTGGCACCTTTGCATTGCCAATAAACCAAGGTCGGAATCGGTCTGAACCTATAGCATTGGTACAAACTGCAACAGTAATGCGTGCCTTCTCTTTCTTCAATCCAGGCCTTCCTTGTGATGAGAGTCCCCTTGACAGCGTCATCCTCCAGTAAAGCCCTGTTTCATCCATGTTATATATATCTTCCTCTTTGAAATCTCCTGCTAGTGTTTGAATTGCCTTCATCTCGTCTTCTGCTGTTGTAGGAACTGAACCTGCTTCGCCATGTCTAACGTGGTTTTTCATCTGATGTCGTTTCTTAAAATTGTCGAGCCAACCTATACTAAAATTAGGTATAGGCTTATCTGTGTATTGTGGTAACAACTGCCAGATTTGTTTCGCTTTCACTTGCAGTATATCCCCAGTTGTTATCCCTCCTTTTTCTTCAATGCGCTTTTGCCACTCGAAAATAGCAGCCTCGAGCTCTGGCCAAGCAGGAGCTTTATGTAATGGTGGGTGCACCAGATGTGAGAATCTAGCCACCCAAGGAAGGGATGAATTTACTAAGACAACACACTGTCTTAGAAAAAGAGCCAAAGGGTCATAGCTTAGACTATTCCACAACGCAGCAATCAGGTGTATGATATAGTGGAGTGGTTTAGACAAGTTGTAACAAATGTTGAGTCTGAGAACTCAGGGATAAGTCAAGAGGTTAGCACCTCACTGACTTTTCAGAAACAAGGAGTAACAAGATCAATGCTTGGAAGCTTGGAAAAGATGTGGAAGTATGTGATTGTCAATTTACTGTATTGTCTACTTGCCCTTTCTTAAGGAAAGGGCAATCCTATTTATGCTAAAGGAGTGTAGTTCTCTCATTTTCCAAGACTTTCCATTACTAACCAGGCTTGGTAACTGTAGTCGACATAAGAGAATCCCATAGAACCATCTCCTAGGTTCTTAGCCTATAGGAAGTGAAAGGAGGTCCAAGGTCAGAGTACCCCTATAGACAAACTATGTCATAACTTAACCAATCTTGTGGGTAACTAAGGAGCGATGATGTGTAATGAATCATAGACGGTTGTAGAAGCTTTTGGAGCTATCGTTCATGTTCCTAGGCCTCTAGTTGATAGAGATATGTCATGTGTAGTATTAGCCAGTAACGAAGGAGTGATGACATGTAATGAATCATAGAGGGTTGTAGAGATATGCTATGTGGTCATATCGGCCCAGTAACTAAGGAGCAATGACGTGTAATAAATCATAGAGGGTTGTAGCAATCGTTGAGTAGTATTGCTCTTGTTGTTGGTGTGACAAGCCAAAATATGTATAGTGACTTGTAGGTTTGAGGAGGAGATTTCTAAGTTTGCTCTTGAGTTTCATAGCAAACTGACTGCAACGAATGTCAGTATGACACTTTACGTCGTTTGGCAGTAAGAGGGGTGCTCGAAACAGGGCTGTCTAGGCTAGTAAATCGAGAGCTTAAGAAATCAGAGACCGTTGACTGGGTAAGACTGTCATACTGACATTCGTTGCACTCAGTTTGCTATCAAACTCAAGAGCAAACTTGGAAATCTCCTCCTCAAACCTACAAGTCACTATACATATTTTGGCTTATCACACCAACAACAAGAGCAATACTACTCAACGATTGCTACAACCATCTATGATTCATTACACGTCATCGCTCCTTAGTTACTGGGCCGATATTACCACATAGCATATCTCTACAACCCTCTATGATTCATTACATGACATCACTCATACTACCACATGACATATCTCTACCAACTAGAGGCCTAGGAGCATGAACAATAGCTCTAAAAGCTCCTACGAACCTCTATGATTCATTACATGTCATCGCTCTTTAGTTACCCACAAGATTGGTTAAGTTATGACATAATTTGTCTGTGACATAATTTGTCTATGACATAATTTGTCTATAGGGGTACTCTGACCTTGGACCTCCTTTTACTTCCTATAGGCTACGAACCTAAGAGATGGTTCTATGGGGTTCTCTTACGTCGACTACAGTTACCAAGCCTGGTTAGTCATGGAAAGTCTTGGAAAATGAGAGAACTACACTCCTTTAGCATAAATAGGATTGCCCTTTCCTTAAGAAAGGTCAAGCAGACAATACAGTAAATCGACTATCACATACTTCCACGTCTTTTCCAAGCTTCCAAGAATTGATCTTGTTACTCCTTGTTTCTGAAAAGTCAGTGAGGTGTTAACCTCTGACTTATCCTGAGTTCTCAGACTCAACATTTGTTACAACTTGTCTGAACCACTTCACTACATCACACACCTGATTGCTGCATTGTGGAATAGTCTAAGCTAGAACCCTTTGGCTTTGTTTCCTAAGACAGTGTGTTGTCTTAGTAAATTCATCCCTTCCTTGGGTGGCTAGATTCTCACATCTGGTGCACCCACCATTACAAAGACAGTGATTATACTGCTGTTGAAACCATTCGATACAGGCTCTCTGGGTAGGTCGAGGATACTGTCAAGAGAACCAACTTCTGAGCGCGTGACACTGCTCAGTCATCATTGTGTACAGTCGAATTGGAGGCATCGATTCATCCGATAAGTCTATAATTTGGTGAATGAGGTCAATATCGAGTGAATCGCGATTTGTATGAGGAATTAATTTGGGCCAAAGAAAAATACTGAGTTATCGCAATAATCGACTAATTGCGAATCGACTTAGCGCAACTCGACTGTACTCTCTACTGCATAGACACAGGCCATAAAGAAATAGATCCTTGTTGTGGCTGTAAGCGCTAGCCTTGTGACTCATAGGTTTAGTATATCTGTAAGTACACAGGGCACCCAGCTCACAGTAATAGCATATGGGAGCACGAGTCGGAGCTAAACGGATGCTATCCTATAGGTCTACTACGAAGGATACAAAAAAGATGATGGGGAACCCCGTTGGGCCAATCCCCTTAAGTACCCGAAACGTGTCCGACTTGGCTAACCTGCCTTAACTCTTATCACGTGACCATAACTAGTCCGACTCAGATCCCTTCCGTAACTGATGGCGAAGGCATCCTTACAATATCAAGGATATTTTGGATAACAAATATCCATGATATCCTCTGCTATCCATCACGTGTGGTTGTGGCTATAAGCGCTAGCCTTGTGACTCACAGGTCACGTTACTAGAGCCTAGCCCTGCTAGCCCTGTAACCATGACGTCACGTTACCATAGCTGTAACAGTCATATGTAACATCTATATCACGTATGGCAGCAAGCACAGCCTCTCTGTGCCAGTGCTTATACAGCTGGAAGATCCCTACATCTAGTGGCTGTAAAATATAAGTAAGATGGGATAGGAATGTGTATATGATAATATTGTGTTTTTCTGCCATAATGATGAAATCATCGCTTGTATGGCTCACATGAGAGTTAAGTAGTAAAACCTTCGTTTTCTTAGAGGGAGTATGCTCTGCAAAGTGCTCTAGCTACCGTAAGGCAAGCTAGCTGTTTAAAAATCCAGTGTTAGAGAGCATGAGCTCTGTGCCTTAAAGGTTGGTGTGGTACTAAGAATCCATGTGTATTTTGCCTAGAATGATAAGTACAGGCAGTATGACTTTTCTAGTTGTAGACACAGCCTTAAGTATAGTAATAGACATACGATTTCAGGGCTTAGGCCTTCATACGCTGCTACGCAATTGGCTTCATAGTAATAAAGTGATATTCCTTAAGCTCATTCTGTATAAATTTTGTAAGCCAGCTTTGTGACGGGGGCAGCTGTGGGCTCCACAGCTTACAGACAGCAGCAAATATCATATTCCTAGTTGCTCTAAGCCCTAGGTAATAACCGTGGTAATTCTAGAGCTAATACAAGCTAAAAAACCCGACTTCAGAAGGGGTGTATTTATTAGATAAAATACCAATGCTCTTCGGGGCTTCTTGGTGATTCATAATAACTTAACGAATTGCATGGCCTTGTGCCAGCGATGGTTTATTCAAATTTCTGCCCTATCAACTTTCGATGGTAGGATAGTGGCCTACCATGGTTTCAACGGGTAACGGGGAATTAGGGTTCTATTCCGGAGAGGGAGCCTGAGCCCTGTATCAGTATTTATTGTCACTACCTCCCCGTGTCAGGATTGGGTAATCTGCGCGCCTGCTGCCTTCTCTCGCATGAACTCTGTCATCGCAGCCTCCCAACATCCCTCAGCCCCAACCCAACCTACACAAGCACCATACAACCCCCGCTCCTCATTCTGAACCTACATGCACTTCAACTGCCCCAGCCGCACCTCCTCCATCCTCTCCACATCAACCACCTTCTCCCCCCCCTCCGCAACCCCACGTGATGGATAGCAGAGGATATCATGGATATTTGTTATCCAAAATATCCTTGATATCCCTTTGGCACGATGCCACTATATAAGTAGATAGTATTTCCTTAGATAGGAGCTTCGTGCTCAACTCAATATAGTATTCTTTACAATACTGTAACATGTTACTTAGAAAGCCTTTGTGTTTAATCCTATGCCTCCTCTGTCAAGTCAACCTTACACAAGAAACCTCAGTGTCTTCTATTAAATAGAAGTTAGCGTTACATTACGTTAATGAATCTACACTTTGTAGTCCGATGGGTTCTATAGAGCTGGACTCAATATGTTACAAAGACAACAATCTACAACTGTTTTTGAAAATCTACGCTTGTTAGCATTCCGATTGCTCTTCCTATTCCAATCGCTCCTCTAGGTATTAACGAACTCTACAACCAAGTTATACAGGCTGGTAATATTTACGACGTTATTACAATCTCTAACTTTCTAAATCCGAGTGACGAAGAAGAGGATATACAAGATGGGATACTAAGCGAGGACGAAGTTTTTTGATGAGCATCAAGATGATGATGAAGAAGAGCTGCAATTAGAGTGCTCTTTACATTCTGTAAAGAGCGCTCGTCAAGCACTCTAGGTTCTGATTGAGTTTACCAAACAACAAGAGGCTCTTCAATCGGACTATTTACGAGGCCTCGAGCATTTAGAATTCGCTCTCGAGGCATTGGTGTAACGCTGACTTCTAAACGATAGAAGACACAGAGGTTCTCTTGCGTAAAGGTTTACTTATCAGAGGAGGCAGGGGATCAGACACAAAGGCTTCAAGTAACACGTTACTAGTATATAACAAATACTGTATTGAGTTGAGCACGAAGCTCCTATCTAAGGAAATACTATCTACTTATATAGTGGCGTCGTGCCTAGTGGACTCCTGGGAACTCACTCGAGTCCTCGGAGTCCTGGACTCTTAGGACTCTTCTCATCATCCTGCGAGTCCATCACGTGCCTAGTGGACTCCTGGGAACTCACTCGAGTCCTCGGAGTCCTGGACTCTTAGGACTCTTCTCATCATCCTGCGAGTCCGTCACGTGATACTTTCGGAACTACTATTCCCCGCTGCCCCTCCAGGTACCAGGGCCGGTCTCATGTGACCTCCCTCCTTCCTGTCCTGTAGTTGGCCAGCCTTCTTGTTCCGTCGTAACAATTGGGTCAAGAGTCACAGGTGCAGAGTTGGATTACATAAAAATCAATATACAGTCAAATGCCGCTAAGATGATGTTCGGTTAGCAGATATATTCAATTGTGCGATATATTTTCTCGCACCAAATCAAAACACCATATATTGTCCGATATTCAAGATAATCATCATTCTGCCTCCAATTATCGTATTATCCATCAACCAATGTGTGTTTCTTGACCTTCAGAATGCCTCAAAAGCAGCCTATTCTACTCGAACAACGCCGTGCCCTTCGTGCCTGGGCTCAGAAACAACATCAAAAGCCAACTCAAAAGCAGTGTATCGAATGGTTCCTCCAGCAATATAACCACAAACTTAGCCAGTCGACAGTCTCTGAGTCTCTCAGCCATCACTTTGACAGCCTTGACGAAGCTCCTAATACCAACAGAGCACGATTACGAACTGGAAACTGGCCTGAAGTCGAAAAGCTTCTTCTTACTTGGCAACTTCGAATTGAGTCGAATGGAGGGTTTACAACTGGTGATCTACTTCAACAAAAGGCGTGACAAATCTGGGAACGCCTTCCACATAACGATAGCACAGTCTGCCCAGACTTCAGTGTAGGCTGGCTTCGACGATGTAATGGTGGGTGCACCAGATATGAGAATCTAGCCACCCAAGGAAGGGATGAATTTACTAAGACAACACACTGTCTTAGGAAACAGAGCCAAAGGGTTGTAGCTTAGACTATTCCACAACGCAGCAATCAGGTGTATGATGTGGTGAAGTGGTTTAGACAAGTTGCAACAAATGTTGAGTCTGAGAACTCAGGGGTAAGTCAGAGGTTAGCACCTCACTGACTTTTCAAAAACAGAGAATAACAAGATCAATGCTTGGAAGCTTGGAAAAGACGTAGAAGTATGTGCTAGTCGATTTACTGTATTGCCTGCTTGCCCTTTCTTAAGGAAAGGGCAATCCTATTTATGCCAAAGGAGTGTAGTTCTCTCATTTTCCATGACTTTCCATGACTAACCAGGCTTGGTAAATGTATTAGAAATCAAGTGCGACCCACAACTAGCTTGCTAATCATGTAGTGAACGTAAGAGAATCCCATAGAACCATCTCTTGGGTTCCTAGCCTATAGGAAGTGAAAAGGAGGTCCAAGGTCAGAGTACCTATAGACAAATTATGTCATAACTTAACCAATATTGTGGGTAACTAAGGAGCGATGACGTGTAATGAATCATAGAGGGTTGTAGAAGCTTATAGAGCTATCGTTCATGTTCCTAGGCCTCTAGTTGGTAGAGATATGCCATGTGGTAGTATTGGCCCACCCCCTTAAGGAGGAGATTTTCTTAATAACTTGTTCAATGAGTGTCCAAATGATATGCCGTGATGTATGTAGCATAAACAGATGTAGTAGAAGAGTTTGCAGTAATCGTTGAGTAGTATTGCTTCTGTTGTTGGTGTGATAAGCCAAGATATGTATGGTGACTTGTGGGTTTGAGGAGGAGATTTCTAAGTTTGCTCTTGAGTTTGATAGCAAACTGAGTGCAACGAATGTCAGTATGACACAAACTTGAGAAATGTCTTTTCCATATGTCTCAAGTTGATTTCTTAGGACATAGAATTTCAACAGAAGGCATTCAGATGGACCCTGAAAAGACAAAAGCAGTACAAACGTGGCCTATTCCTTCCAGCATTAAAGAGGTTCAGTCTTTCCTTGGGTTTGCCAACTATTACAGGAGGTTTATACCAAGATATACATCCTTGGCTTTACCCCTTACTCAATTACTTCACAAGGACACTTTGTATCACTGGGATAAGACACAGCAAGATGCTTTCGATGCTCTTAAAGGAGAATTTAAAGAAGGGAAAATGTTACTACACTTTAACCCCTTGAAACCTGCCACTCTTGAGACAGATGCCTCAGATTTTGCCATTTCTGGAATCTTATACCAAGCTCCAAAAGACAAACAAGAAGAGCTACAGCCTGTGGCATTTTACTCAAGAAAGCTATCAGCAGCTGAACAAAACTATCCCATTACAGACAAGGAACTGCTTGCCATAGTATGTTCTCTAAAGCATTGGAGATGCTACCTTGAAGGGGCAAACTATCCTATCACTATTTACAGTGACCATTCAAATCTCTTGACCTTTACAACCACTAAACAGCTCAATCGACGACAAGCAAGGTGGTCTGAACAACTAGGAGGTTTTGACTTTGTTATAAAACATGTCTCAGGGGCCAAGAATCAAAGAGCAGATCTCCTCTCAAGAAGACATGACTACCAAGATTCTGCTAAAACAAGCAATACAAAGGCCCTGCTAGACTCTACAAAGCTTATAGCAGCATCTTTAAGCAACCCTCGCACTACAGAGGACTTAGAGGGAAACTTATCCCCTCAAAACCAAGTTGCCCCCATTACCTCTTCTCAGAAACCAGAGACCTTTAAAGACTATACACCCTCAGCAACACTTCTTAAAGCATTCAAAGATGCTTACAACCACGATCCCTTTGCCAAAAGAACTTTGGAATACCTCCAGAAGAAAGGCTCCTCTCTTGAGAAAGTTGGACTACAAAATTTCTCAAAAAATCAGCAAGGACTTCTCTTATTCAAGAGCTATATCTATGTCCCAAGGGATAAACGATTACAGCTACACCTCCTACAGCAGTTCCATGATGCTCCAGCTGCAGGGCACTTTGGCTTTGCAAAAACTTATGAACTTCTAACAAGAAAGTTCTACTGGCCTAGTCTAAGGACTACTCTTCAAGACTATATATCTTCTTGCACTACTTGCAACTTGAACAAACCTACACGGCAAAAGCCCTATGGCCTCTTGCAGCCTCTACCTATACCAGAACGCCCATGGGACTCCATATCCATTGACTTTATAGTCAAGTTGCCTCCTTCTATCCCAAAAGGGGGTGCTACCCCTTATGACTCTATCCTTGTGGTGGTAGAAAGGCTCACAAAAATGGCACACTTTGAGCCTTGCAATGAGACTATCACAGCTTCTGAACTTGCGTGGCTATTCCTCAAGGTGGTCTTTAAATATCATGGAATTCCTGGACACTGGATCTCAGATAGGGGAGCAGTTTTCACTTCAAACTTTTTTAAGGAGTTCTCTAAACTCTTAAACATGGAACAACGCTTTTCTACAGCTTATCACCCTCAAACAGATGGCCAGACAGAGAGAGTCAACTCTGTACTTGAACAATATCTAAGAATTTATACAAACTATGCTCAAGACAACTGGGCAGATCTTCTCCATCTTGCAGAATTTGCTTACAACAACACGGTCTCTAACACCACAAAAGAGACACCTTTCTATGCAAACTATGGTTATCACCCTAGGTTTGAAGTGGCAGAACTGAATTGTCCTGAAAATCTCAAAAACCCTTCTGCTACTGAAAGAATCATCTACCTTAAGGGCCTCCAGGACTATCTCAAGGTCCAAATACAGCGTGCACAAGACGAGCAGGCTCAGGCCTTTAACAGGGGGGTGGTTGCACCACAATTCAAAGTTGGTGATCAAGTCTTTTTGTCTAGAAGACATATCACAACTACTAGACCATCAGACAAACTTGATACTAAAAGACTTGGACCCTTTAAGATCACAAGGACTATTGGCAAGAATGCTTTCGAGCTTGCATTACCACCTACTTGGACTATCCATAATGTCTTCCATGCATCTCTCTTGTCTAAGGCACAAGAAAGTTCCTTAAGACCACTTCAGTCTCCTCCACCTCCTGTTCTGATCTTGGATCAACCAGAATATGAAGTAGAGTCTATCCTTGACAAAATGACACTTAGAGGTCAGGACTACTTCCTCGTTAAGTGGAAAGGCTATCCTACAAGTGACAACACTTGGGAGCCTAAGAGAAATCTAAAAAATGCATCTAAGCTCATTCTAGAATTTCTTTCTAAGAAAGCCACCTGGCTAAAGGGCAAGCAGACAGCCAACAAACGTCCTTAAAAGGGGGATCATGTCATACTGACATTCGTTGCACTCAGTTTGCTATCAAACTCAAGAGCAAACTTGGAAATCTCCTCCTCAAACCTACAAGTCACTATACATATTTTGGCTTATCACACCAACAACAAGAGCAATACTACTCAACGATTGCTACAACCATCTATGATTCATTACACGTCATCGCTCCTTAGTTACTGGGCCGATATTACCACATAGCATATCTCTACAACCCTCTATGATTCATTACATGACAAAACTCATACTACCACATGACATATCTCTACCAACTAGAGGCCTAGGAGCATGAGCGATAGCTCTAAAAGCTCCTACAAACCTCTATGATTCATTACATGTCATCGCTCTTTAGTTACCCACAAGATTGGTTAAGTTATGACATAATTTGTCTGTGACATAATTTGTCTATGACATAATTTGTCTATAGGGGTACTCTGACCTTGGACCTCCTTTTACTTCCTATAGGCTACGAACCTAAGAGATGGTTCTATGGGATTCTCTTACGTCGACTACAGTTACCAAGCCTGGTAAGTCATGGAAAGTCTTGGAAAATGAGAGAACTACATTCCTTTAGCATAAATAGGATTGCCCTTTCCTTAAGAAAGGGCAAGCAGACAATACAGTAAATCGACTATCACATACTTCCACGTCTTTTCCAAGCTTCCAAGCATTGATCTTGTTACTCCTTGTTTCTGAAAAGTCAGTGAGGTGTTAACCCCTGACTTACCCCTGAGTTCCCAGACTCAACATTTGTTGCAACTTGTCTGAACCACTTCACTACATCATACACCTGATTGCTGCGTTGTGGAATAGTCTAAGCTACGACCCTTTGGCTCTGTTTTCTAAGACAGTGTGTTGTCTTAGTAAATTCATCCCTTCCTTGGGTGGCTAGATTCTCACATCTGGTGCACCCACCATTACAATCATCCCTTCCCCTGGGTGGCTAGATTCTCACATCTGGTGCACCCACCATTACACCTAAGGTTGCCCTGTTAGCTAGGTAAGGAACTACATTTCTTAACTACACTGCTCGCTTAGCAAAGCGAGCTAGCTAGAAAAAACCCATTAACCGTCGAGCTAGAATATTCTTGTAACGATGTATGGTTACTAAGCCAAACGTAGGCACTTGTCTATTCATGAACTCTACTAACATTAACGACGACTTTTCTAAGTATATCGATTTTGAGTTTATCCAGTGTGTTAAATAGTATGAACCCGTATACTGCCAAGCACTTTTCCTGACATCATAGAGTCTGAGCGGGTCCCAAATAGGAAAATTTAGGATAAATAAACATTGTGTTACTGAGGTTATTATCATGTTGGTAGAGCAACTATCACGCACGTGCTTTATGCTGGCATGTGCATTCCTTGGCAGTATACGGGTTCATACTATTTAACACACTGGGTTGATCGACTTGCTAACGAAAGAAATATACACATAGAGTCAAAGAAATGGTTACAACCGTTCTAAAGAAGGAAGCAGAAGTCACTTTTTTATAGGTGTCCCTTATGATTGCCAACCTTAAGAAGGAACCGCTTATGTCTAACGTGAAAGATAAACTCGAACTGCTTCCTAGGGGGCGTAACGAAACATATAACGTGGTTTATCACTAAGTTGATTATATCACTAAGTCGATCACTTTCCCCACCTTACTACCTACTAACTTCAAAACGCGTTTTCTAAACAACTAACAATGGAGAGTCAAACCTAAAATGGAGGGGCTTTAATGTTCGAATTGTGCCGTATCCTGCTGTGATGTGATGTGTATGTTTATGTCTTGCTGGTTGGTATGCCCGAGAGCAGTCGCTACCCCTTAAACGCCCCCTCCTCTCCTCCATACACGCATCCACACACCCCAAAACCATAAATCCAAAATGCAAAACCCTACTCCAAAGTCAAGCGTTCTCCACCCCTTCAACCCACCGATCCAAGTCAAGGAGAGGGCCCACTCACATCACCCCCACACCCACGGCCCCCTCATCCTCCACCCCAGATCCTCCGCATCGCGATACACATAATTTACACTCAACCCACCCGACCGCGCCTCCCTCCCAAAATCTGCGAGTAGCAGCCACGCAAAACCGATGGCGAGGAGAACGACGGCGGTTAGCTCGAAGAACCATAGCCATTTAATCACCTGGCGGAGTGCAGGGCGGTAGCGAGAGGTGAAGAGGAGGAGGATGAATTGTCGAGGCAGAGGGCGTAGGCCGCCTGGGGGTGTTAGTTTAGTTATATTAAATACTCAGCGCTCGTAGGGGAGGGGAGGGTACGCATCGCGCTGATACCGAGGCTGAAGGTGCGGTGGAGGGAAAGATGGATGTGGAGGAGGATGGTGAGGGTGGTGGTGCTGAGGAGGATGGTGATTGTGCGGAGGGAGAGTTGGATGTAGTCGCCGCGGATAGGGAGTGGGGTTGATACATTGCTTGAGGGCGTGTATGTTATGGGGACTGTTAATGGGAAGGAGCCTCACGTTGGTTGGGTATATAGGCTGTATGCAAGTGTCCATTATGTTGGGTTTGAAATTGTGTATATGGATGCCAAGAACTTCTCATTCTGTACCCATGCAGGTGATACTCTCACATCAGTTTGGACCCGTCTTCACACTATCACGCTGCTTGATGAGGATAGATCTGTCTGGTAATATTCGCGCGGGCGCTTGATCTTCGATTATGCCGCACACTTTTGACACGACTAAAAACACCAGTATAGTAGTATACATTGAAGCCGCCCAACCACCACCACACGCGCGACTTCGCCTCTCCTCTCCACCTGCACCACTCCACCTCACTCTCCCAAACGAGGAACTTCTCGCTGCCTCCGCTTACAGTACATCCAAATCCTCGCATCCGCTAAATCCTCGCATGTCTCCTGGTCGCATCCCTCCTGGTCGCATCCCTCCTGGTCGCATCTCTCCTGGTCGCATCTCTCCTGGTCGCATCTCTCCTGGTCGCATCTCTCCTAGTCGCATCTCTCCTGGTCGCATCCTCTCCCTCTCGCACCCGCATCCGTTCCTAAGCCACTCCGCTCGCTCACCTAAATCGCACTCTCTCATTCGATTTTCTGGTAAAACAACAGATACGCCACCTTATTATCCTTAATCCCAAACTTCTCCGCCGCGGTTTTCTTCCCCGCCGGCGCCGCAACCCCATTCGCAACACTCGCCCACTTCTTCCCCGCTCCATTCACCTTCTCCCCATTAACCTGCTTCCACTCGCTCGCCTCCTCGTCCTCATCATCCATCTTCATCCCCGCGAAGATGTTCGCCATGGGGATCGTATCCCTGTTGTGCGCCTCCAGCGCCGCAGCCAGGACCTTGGGGTCCTCCTCGCTACCACCCTCAGCCACATCCTCAGACTTAACGCGACGGATCACCGTATCATCGAGACGCACCCACTCGCGCCCGTCCTGGCGCCTCACATCAACCGTGTAGTGGCCTCCGCTCGCGTTCTTGCCGTGGTGGTACACAACGGCCGTCAGACGGTAACGAGGCAGGCCGCCGTGGTTGAGGATACCACCTTGCTTCTGTCGCGCGAAGACCTCCTTGGGAATCTCGAGCTCGAGGGGGTAGCCAACCTTCTTCCAGATCTTCTGCGTGCCGCCGCTGTTGTCGTATTGGAAGCGCTTGAGGTGCAGGATGAGCATTGGCGGGAGCGTTTCGATCGAGACTTGCTTTGTGGCCGTGACGTTGGATCCGCGGGGGGACTTGAAGTCGCCGGTGATGGTCTCTGGCTTCGTTAGACCCTTCAAGGCGTCAATGATGTTGTGCACGGATGGGAGGTGGATATCGAGTTGGAGGGGTTGGTATGGCTCCATCGTGACGGAATCCTTAAGTCCGGGAACACGGAGCACCGAGCGAAGGGTGCCACCGAATATCTTTGTGATTGGTGAGTCCAGTCTTGTGCCGGAGGATCTTGTGATGGCAGCCTTTTGCTTTGGGCCAACCTCCAGCCATCCGTTTGCGCCTTCTCCAAAAACCGAGCCAGCCTGGCTCACAGCGGGCGATGAAGGCACAATTGGTGATCCATCGACGGAACTGGTAGACTGCATAACCTGTACGCATTCATCGTGAAGACCTTCAAGCAAAAACCCCAAAAACTCCTCTGTGTCCTGCTGATGCCCGCGCTGTAGTAGAGTTAGTTAGGGAAGTACGGATTCATGGAAAAGTGTACATACCCTCATTGATGCAAATCTTGGTAAGGTTCTGATAACCTCGTAAACAAAATCTGGTGTAAATGCATCCCCATACTTTTCCAACTCATTATCTTTCAACCTCATTCTAAGTTTCTCCACAGACACAGCTGAATCGATAATAGGGAATTCGCGCATGAACATAATCCTGTAGAATGTTAGACATCGTCTAATGAGTATGGGAATGGAAACTTACATAGCGTCGATTAATGGGGTATCGCTTTTAAAACTATGCGCCGCCCGTTTGCCAACTTGATCAAGAAGTTCGTAAAAAGGCACACAGAAGACTAAAACTTGAAGTACCTGGTAGCTGTTAGAGGGGAATGATTTTTGTACAGCAGTTAAATCTTACAGAGTTCATATAACACATATTGCCGGTATTAACAAGGCCTCTCGGCTCGAGGAATGAGATTTTGCCGCTGTGAATATTGGCATTGAAAGAAACGAGGGCGTCAGCCAATGACTCGTTGTTCGACTTCGCAAAGCCTGCAGCAGTCGTAGAAGAACCTGACACGCCAGTATCAAGGCGTGTGGCTTGGGTAGGTCCCTTGAAAAGGTTGGCCCAGGATTTCGGCCCTGATGGTGCTGGAGTTGGCTCAGCCGTGGCAGCCTCAGCATCAGCCTGCGGCGCTTGAACGTCTGGTCCATTGGCAACTGCATCTGAATCTGGCTTTTTATCTTGGGGTGGCCCCTTGGGCGAATCCGACTTAGCTTCGGCAGAAATTGGTGATTGTTTGGCTTGAACTCTTGGGAGTGCTGGCATGATTGGAGGAGGCACGTGGCGATGAGCAGATTTTGCAGAGCTGACCGCAGGTTGTAGAGTTGCCTGGGAAGAAGATGGCGTCGTGGGATTTGTCGATGGAGCGTGTTCGGAGGGAGCTTGTGTTGTGGATGGAGTCTCGGAGCGAGGCACGGAAGCTTCAGTAGTGTCAACGGTGTTTGAAACCGTCGAGTCACTTTGGCCCGATTGTTGGACATCCTTTTGCTCAACCACCGTTGATTGCTTGGGCGCAGTCTTTCGTTTCTTTTGTTTCGCTAACCTGGCTGGCCATGGCAAGTCGGGTCTAGAGTGCCACGGGAGCTAGTAAAGTCAGAACTTGTCTCTGTGAGTCAGATATGGGTTACTTACTTGTGGCCAGTATGGGATCCTAGTCTCAGATGATTCTTCGTCTGATGTTTCTGTGGGGAACTGAGGAGCTTCTTGGACGGGAGGAGTCAGAGGTGCGCCGAGCTGCGGAATAAAAGTTGGAGGTAGTTGGGCAGGGGCGATAACTTCAGCCACTGGCGGAGGCGCGGCTGGAGCTGGGATTGTCGCAGGAGCTATATATGAGGAACGCGTAGATGAAGGTGTTGTAGGCACATGAGGTTGGTATGGTGTTGTGACTACCGCAGGCGGTTGAAGTGGGTGTGGATATGGGGGGGTCGACATGACAGGTGGGATCTGGTATTGTTGGTACGGCATGGATGGCGACCCTCGATATACTACATATGGGTTGTACTGGTTCGGAGGCATCCCGGCGTTGTAGTACTGCGGCGGCGGAGGCTGTTGTGGATAGTATGGTTGATTGTAGTATGCATTATACATTTGCTGTGGCGGCTGCTGATGTTGTTGATAATGCTGGTTGTGCTGGCCGTGCTGGTTGTATTGTCGGCGTCTGTTGTCATGATGCATCCCCTGCCCTGCCGGCAGATGACGACTGTTCATCATGCCGGCGTGAGAGGTCTCGTCCAAACCGTCTCGGACTGTCGAGGCGGCCTGGATGTTTGTAAATTTCCAAGCAATAGGCGCGACTAGAAGATCGAAGTGGGTTTTGGTGGTGGAACTTTGAAGAACTGGCAGCGACTCAGCCGTTAATTATCTTGCTGTGGAATGACAGCACAGATAATATTTGAACAAAGGAAGACAGCAAATAATGTTGGCAGACACGGCGTCGGTCGGCGTGTTGGTTGGTGATAGTTGGGAGATGAAGTGTCGTCGACGTGAAGCTGGGGATTATTTCCTGTGCCGCACTCTATGATTTGTGCATTATTGGATGGTTTCCTCACCGTAGAAAGGCTGAGCTACACCCAATATGACTAATCAACATGACTAATCAACATGACTATGAATATAGGATGATTGTTTGTGCTGATGCGGTAGATAAATTATAATTTAAGCAATTTAACTAAATTTGTGTGAATTTTACTGAATTAATTTATTTGCTGTTTGTTGCACACAGATCACCTGCTGCTCACTGGCGATAAACAGGCGTCGGATTGCTCGCCGTCCCGACATCTGCCCCGCTGACGGCGGTGACTCGACAAAACAACCAGCGCTCTCTGGGGTCCTGTCCATATCAACAAAACACAAACAACAGAGGGAAATAGGGACTGAGGGGATACGGAAGGGATAGGGCTGAGCGCGACGGAGACTGTCACTGCAGCTTCATTAACTCAATAAACCTGTGTCCACTGAGTAGTGCAGGTTCCATGCGTCATGTTGACTTTGGAGGCCGCCACTCTCTTCCTCTGATACCTACGATTTACTCTCTGCTTCCCGAGTCAATATCTCGGTTGCGTAAAGCAACTGCCGCTCAAGACAAGATCTTCCGCTAGAGACAAGCCGTGCCCCTCTGTCCTTCTGCTGGAGACCTCCGCCCAAGACAAACATACCCACGTCCAAGAGAAACTGTGCCTGTCTGCTCCTATGCACCTGTAACGAGAATGAATTCCACGCAACCTGGAGCGTCACTTGGAGGAAAACTCAATCATTCCTCCGCACAGACAACCACTCCCCAACAGCAACAGCAGGGCCCGTCGTCCCCCAGCTTCGAATCCAGCACCAGACGCTCCAGCAGTGCTCATTCGAATACGACCCACGGTCCTGCTCGGAACAACCAGTCTTCGAAGAAGAACCATAAGAAGCATAGACGACCAGGGGGGCTGCTTGGGGATGATGCTTATGCTGAAAATGTGAGTTATACAATGGAATAGACAGAAGGGCCCAGCTAACGGACCCAGTCTGCAATGAGGAACTCAACCAGCCGACGAGGCCAGACCTCCATCACGCATTTGATGAACTTTGCGCTACCACCTCGACCAAGCGCAGAGGTGTATCCAAGGTCTAGTGGTAGGGAATATGGATATACAAGGTCGGGGTTAGGATCTGGCTATCATGCTTCTGACAAGGCGAGGTATGCAACCCTGTTGTTGCCGCTATCATAGGAAAAGCTGACTTTAGGCGCAGATATATCCATGCCAACTACCGCTTTATCGTACACCCTTCCGGTCACTACCGAGCACAAGCCATTGACGCTGATACACCACTCGACTGGGACAGCGTACTGCAGATCCTCGTGTCTGCAGAATCCCAACTTTCATTTTGTCCGATATGTCTATCACATCCTGTAGCGCCTCGGATGGCGAAATGTGGCCATATATTCTGTTTACCATGTTTGATTCGGTATATGCATTCTACCGACGATGAAGCTCCCGAGAAAAAGACCAGATGGAAGAAATGCCCTCTTTGTTGGGACTCCATATATATGTCTGATACTAGACCAGTAAGGTGGTTTACTGGCCAGGAAAACCCGGCGCCGAAGGAGGGAGAGGATGTCATCCTTCGATTGGTTATGCGTCAACCGGGTAGCACCTTGACCCTACCAAGGGACGAGGCGGAATCTATGGGGAGGCTGGAAGACATCCCATGGTACTTTGCTGCTGAAGTCACGGATTATTCTCGCGTTATGAAAGGCACGGAGGAATATATGACTGAGCAATTTGACAAGGAGATTGACGACTTGAAACGGCAAGAGAAGGAAGACGAGCTGATGTTTGGCGATGAGACAATTTGGGCCAAGAAGGCCGTTAGGAGCGTGATCGAGGCGAAAGAGCACATTAAGGGCATGGGAAATGCTCCGGCTATATCGAAGCAGCCAGCCAGGCACGCAAAGGAGCACGAGATTCAGGAGGCTCAGGAACCCAAAACCGAAGATGAGAAATCGGCAACGACATGGATCCGACTTCATGATGGTGAAGCTGCTCCTGTTTCCACCCCTTCTGGGAACACCACGGAGGAAGCACCATCAAAACTATCAAATACTGCCGGCCAACATCGCCTGAACCCCGTAGCCGATGCTTTCAATCACCTTTCTTTGAACGAGTCGGGAGTTACACACAACAATTCGGTTCACAAGGCGCAAGCCCACAACGCTCCAGCTCACAGCGCTCAAGCTCACAATCTGCCAGCACAGCCTCATGCACCATATTACTTCTACCAGGGTCTCCAGCATTATTATCTTGCGCCCCTCGATATTCGCATACTTAAAGCTGCCTTTGGCAATTTCTCATCTTTCCCTTCAACCCTTCTCCCTCGTGTCGAGCACATCTCCACGGGCCACATCATCGACGACGAACTACGCAAGCGCACAAAATACCTCGCCCACCTCCCATACGGCTGCGAAGTCTCATTCCTGGAATGTAACTGGACCGACGTAGTCCCCGACTCTGTCCTCGCCAACTTCGCCCAGGATATCTCGCGTCGCCGCGAAAAGAACCGCGAGAAGGAGAATCGAGAGGAGAAAGCGCGCGTCCGAGCCGAGAAGCTCGAGGACGAAGAGCGCTGGGCAAACGTCCGAAAGAAGCGCCAGGAATTCTCCACACCCGTTGCGGAGGAGCGGTTTGGCGCTGCGGATTTCCTCCCGCTTGTCAAACAGGCGAATGCGGACGGAACAGCTGGGAATAGCCCGCCATATGCTACACACCATCGCCCGGGATTTGAGAGCCTGGCAAATCATTCTCCGGGAACGAGCCCGCCACAGAAGCGTACGGTGTGGGGAACTACGGTGTTCGCACCTACGGATGGGAATGAAGTGCCACATGAGGAGAGTGGCAATGATGGATGGCTCCAGGACTGGGAGAAGGAGCTGCATGAGGAGAATGAGGCGATGATACGGCAGGTTGAGGCGGCGAGCTTGGCGGATGAGGTTGGTGAGGGGAGTGGAGGCGCGCCTAAGGCAGGGAATGGAGGAGGAGGAAAGAAGAAGAAAGGCAAGAAGATTACGTTGATGAGCACGACTGCTCGGCGCGCGGCGTGAGCTGTCGAGGGATGCCATGTGAGAATGGCATAGGTTGAAGAGCAGGACGGGGCTTGTGTTTTAGAGTAGCGTACGTGACGTGACGGTGTAATGCGGGGCCCTAGGTAACGTGGTGGTTTTACCCTACCAACTTCAGATAATTGTAAATAACTCAACAATGGATCGTCGCGAACATCTGGGTATTGCTGGACGTGAAACCTTAATTGAGAGCCGCACAAGAGGTGATAATAAAGCGTCTAACGGCAGCGCTCTCCCTACTCAACTAAGCGCAACTTGCACGCATATAGAAGTATGAATGGATGAAGGCGTACATACAGGCGCGGCTTGATGTATGCAATCATCAGAACATTAAGCGTACCGTGGTGCTGGCTTGCGTTAGAGCAACTTCGAGCGCGTAGTATTGTCCACCAACTTGATGCTAACAACTTGCGATCGATTATGAAGCGACGCATAGTGTCCTAAAGGGTCACGTTATCTTATTTTGCCGAGGTCAAAGATATACCAGATGCAGAACTAGTTCGAGATATCTTGCTGTTGATGGTTAGCCCGTGGACTGCAAAATCTTTTGTTGACTTTTCTCACCCAATCCCACCCCCAATCCAGCATTAAGACATCATAAACATCATCAACTATAAACCGTTGAGTTTTAGTTTCTATAGGTTTATCATCCCCATACTGTCCCAACAGAAACGCGCTTGCACGGCGACGCGACCCCAGAAACCGCAACGCATGTGAATATCACATACCCTTGTAACTGACCGCGTAAAGCCCGAGGTACCCGAACTGGGCTGACACAAAAATATCCATACCACCACCGCACAATATAATCCCCATATCGCCCCCCAGTCAGCACCGCCTACGGATGCCAATCTGCGGCACAACCCTCCTGTGTTCCCTCCGCCATCTCCCCCTCTGGATCTATGTCTTCATCACCGCCATCGCCGGCGCGCTCACCACCCTCGTCCTCCGACGCGTCGCCCCAACCACAGCGCAGGATGTCGGCCTCCCGCCTCCCGCTGAGAAGCATCACCGCCGTCCTGGCAGCCGCTCTCTCCGTCGGCGCATGGAAGAGTAGACCCTTCGTCACAAGGTTTCTCACCGGGCCAGGGAACTACTCCCGCATCCTCGCCCTAGCCGTCGTGCTCGCAAACTACAAAAACTTCCCCTTCGTGTGGCATGTTCGTGTCCCCCCCCCCCAATTTCCCCCTACGCAACTCACTAACCCCCCCCTCCAGATACGCGTCTGGCACGGCATCCTAAGCCACATGCAAGCCCCCCCTTTCGACGCCTCCACCTCCGGTCTCTCCTCCCCGCACCACCTCCCCGCCCTCTTCCAACCCTGCATCACCCCCGCCCAATCCCCCGCCTCAGAATGCGACTACAACCTCCACAAATCAAACAGCACCTACTTTTCCGACCTCGACGTCACCCGCTCCCACCTCATCGCCGCACTCATGCACGTCGCCATCCGCGAATTCCACCGCAAACCCTCCCTCATCATCGGCCCCGACGGCAAGCCCGCCAAGGGCGCATGGGGAATCATGCTAGGTGGCGCACACTGCAGTTTTAAGCGCGAGATTCGCCCGTATGAGAAGTACGAGATGTGGTCGCGTATGCTCGCCTGGGACAGGAAGTGGCTCTACGTTGCTACGCATTTTGTGAAGGCGGGCACGGCGCGCCCGGCGGGGTGGACGCTAGATGATCCCGCGGACTGGAATTTTGTCCCCCGCTTCCTACGCACGAAGCGCCGGGCGAGGAAAGCGAGGGTTGCTGCGCCGCCGCCGGATGTGCCGGAGGGCGCCATCTTCGCGAGCGCGATTAGCAAGTACGTCATGAAAGTTGGCCGGTTGACGGTGCATCCTGAGGCTGTGCTGGATATGTGTGACTTGTTGCCGCCGAAGCCGGGGGGGTGGAACACGATGGATGGAAAAAAGGAGGAGGTTGTGGAGGAGAGGGAGGGGTTGGAGGAGATGGGGGGGGAGGAGAGCGTGTTGTCGCTTTTGGGGATACCGAATTGGAAGGAGGAGGTGTTGGGGAATGGGAGTGCGAATGGTCATACTAATGGTGCTGCTAATGGCGCTGCGAAGGAGGCGGCGGCGGTGACGGGGTGGGATTGGAAGATGGTGGAGGCGGAGAATGCGAGGGGGATGGAGTATGCGAAGCACCATGCTGCGCTTGATAGCCTGTCGGAGACGTTTACGGGAAACAAACAGCCCGCGCTGGGATACTATACTGATCTCTTTTAGAGGGTAGTCTGGGATTTTCTGTTTTCTACGCGGGTTTTTTGGTATGCGGGGATAGAAGACTGGATGACACAAATAGTTGGCCAATTGGCCGGGTTGTATAGATGAGAATGGGCGTACACTATTATCTAGATAGAGTTGGGGGCCCAGAGCTCTTGGTTGCTGAATATTAGAAAGCCAAGTATAGCAGTTATCGTAATAAACTAGTTAGAATACGCGTGTTCAAACATTTAAGCTATACATCCGAGGGCAATAAGACTGGCCGGTTTACCCCTCTCTATACATGTCCGGATATCCAATTTGCCAGGCGAGCTTCTTGGCCAGCCGCGTTGCTTCTGGCCAGGTTTGCCTTCCCTGCGCCTGTCTGGACACCTACTTAGCCAAAGTAGCCTTGCCAGCCGCCTTGCTTCTGGCGAGCGCGCCACTGAGGCCGTCTTGGGAGTGAACGCCGTCAATGCGGTGGCTCGAGTTGAGGTTCTTGACAACAACCATCTGGAAGCAGGTTGCGGAACCCTGGCGCGAAGCAATGGTCGAGTAGGCCAGGAATAACTCCCAGATCTAAAGTGTGTTAGTCTCTGTATTGGCGAAGAACAGACGCATGCGCGACTTACTCTGAACCACTTCTCGCCGTAGGTATCCTTGACCTTCTCGGCGTTTCCGAGCCAGTTTCGGTACCACCTCCAGAGAGTGCCCGAGTAATGGACACCAACGGTATCAACACTGTAGCGTCCGAGTTAGTGTCTGTCGTCACCTAGTTAGTTGGGCGGATTGCTTACCTCTTGACTTCGAAGCCGGCGCTCTCAAGGCAACCGATGTAGAAGCTGAGTGGCGTCGAGGCATCCGCACCGGGGAAGATGTACTTGTTAAGGAACAAGCCCCAGATGAAGTCCTCGTACTGCCACGACTTTCTCAGGCCAGAGAGCTGGACGTACATGGATCCGTCATCCTCGAGCATGCCATAGCACTGGCGGAAGAAGGTGGTAAGGCGACGAACGCCGACGTGCTCAGCCATCTCGAGCTGCGTGATCTTGTCGAACTTGGAGCTGACAATGTCGCGGTAATCGCTGCAAAGGATACGGCTCTGCTCCTCAGGGACACCAGCCTGCTTGAGCGCGTCGTTACCCCACTCGGTCTGGTTGCCAGCTATAGTGACACCAGTGACCTTTGCGCCGTAGTTGACACTTGCGAACCTAGCGAGCGTTCCCCAGCCACAGCCAATGTCGAGCATGGTCTCGCCCTCCTTGAGGCCGATCTTCTCGCACACAATGGCCATCTTGTTGTCCTGCATCTCCTCGAGAGTCTCCTCACGGGTGATGTCCGAGATAACACCAGACGTGTAGATCATGCGTGGTCCCAGGAACCAGGCGTAGTGGTCATTGCCACGGTCATAGTTGGGGCGCACCTGCTCGTCGTCCTGGGAGCGGTTGTGCAGAATGACATCCGGTGCGAAGGTGAAGAGGATGTAGCGGAACAGGTCCCAGGTGAAGTTGAACGTTGCCCAGTCGTGGCGGTACTCCATGATATCAAGGCAGTCACCGTTGAAGTCAACGTCGCCGCTGAAGTACAACTCGAAGAAAGTCTGCATAGGCACCTTGCTGCTGCCGCTGAATCGGGCACGGTCGGCCTCCTTCTTGAATGTGAGGTAGTGCTCCACTGGGCGCCCTGGAAGCTTGACCTTCTCATTGATTCGCGGGCTGTAGGTGGACATGACCGTCCAGAATGCCAGAAGCAAAGGGACAAAGGTGATGAGGGCGAAGAAGATGGTTGTCTTCAGCCCACCACCAACCTTCCATGCCAAGTATGTGGGCACTCCAAGGAGCACACTGGCGAAGATGATGTTGCTGAATTGCTCATTTCCGGCGCCGTCTGCTGGAAGCGGAGGGTTATGGATAGCGGGCGACTGCAAACAATTGAATTAGCTGAGGGCATCGCGAAAGAGCCGGGTTAGCTGGCACACAACATACATCCGTGGTTTTCACGCCACAATCCTCTCCGGTGTCAAAGGATCCGGGGGCGGCCTTGGGCGTCTTGATGAAGTCGATGTCGCTCGTCAGATGGCTGCCGCCACTTGGTGCTTTGTCCGACATGTTGGGAAGTGGATTGGACGTTGTTTACACAGATTAAGTGATGCGTGTTGTCTACAAAACATATGTACTCGAGTATTTGTACGCCGCCCCGCTCCGCCCCGCCCGGTCGGCCAATGCGCGTGCACGGGCCAATTGTCTGCCAATTGGGGGGAGCTTCGCTTCATATGAAAGTTATAAAATAAGAGGGAAGCTCCTTCCCCCTAACGGTCTGCCTACCAACTCCATTTAGTTTTTCCATTTATCTCTGGGGATGTTATATCACCGCGTCACCGTCGCATTGCTGCTTTCCGCTCCTAATCCCCGCCGCACACACTCCAGATTTGTAGCCCAAACTCGGCATTATTAGCCCCACGCTTGCTGGGCAGCTCAACGACTCTAGTATTACCTGCTATTGAGGCTGTTCATATCACTGGGAAAAGATGGAAAGGCCAAGCAATATCCGCATTAGCATCATCAAGAAGCAGATTCGCGGTTTCCACGCTCAGTTCCAACTTCGCGGCTTCTACGCTCTCTCCAAGCTCTTCATTGAAGCTGCGCTGCTGCTATTTGGGCTTCATTGAACTCTCGAGCAACTATGGCATGAGCTGATCACTCACCCACCGCATCCAATTTGCCGACAGTGTCTGCAATTCTGTGACAGACTCCCTCCCTGAACAGCGACCCTACCAGATTTGTATCCGACCGCTATGCGGCTAATTGTAGTCGAGCCGTGCTGCTGCAAGTTGACGGATGTCCCCTTCTCAAGTAGAAATTTAACGAGTGCTGAGTGTCCTTGTGCTGAAGCCAGTTGCAGTAGGGTGAGAAGAGAGCCTCCCAACTCGTGAACGTCTGCTCCATATTTGAGCAGCAACTCTACCACAGGAATGTTTCCTTTCATTGAGGCTATCCATATTGGCTTCGTTGACACTCACGTCTTTTTCCAACAGTAATTTTGTGACTGCGGCTGCAGTATCCTTATTTTCTAAGGCTACAGCAGCATGTACTACGCTGTAATTCATTTCCTTGGATAGCAACTCATGGGTGCGGGGATACCATTCCATTGAAATTTCTTTCGTGAACGTAAAAAGCGCAACTAGCATTCGCATCTGCACCCCTCTCTAGCAACATAGCAACAGCTGCAGTGTTCACGACGCTTCTTGTATGGCTGTGAGGTTATCATCCCCCCGTGAGTTTCCGTCGGGCCCATGATCGAGCAATAATTTGATAACAATAGATATCCTCCATGGGCCTTGCTTTCTTGGCATATTTCCTCGTACCAATATGCCTAATGTTATCCCTATCCGCAGGTAAAGTCTGAGTCGTGGCTTTTACAGCTGCTACGAGTGCGCTGCCAGCCATCACGGTGTTCACACGGACGTCTGCGCCACGTCCTAATAGTTGCATTACAACCTGTTCGTGCCCTTGTTCAACTGCAGCAATAAGAGCTTTTGTGGCTCTGTCCTTAGAAATGACCCCTGTAGGATCTTCGGCATCTAGGAGTACCTTAACTAACTCCCAATGACCATAAATTCTGGCATAGTATAATGGTACGTTCCAATAGAAATCTCGATCATTTATCCTCAACGAATCGGCTTCAAGAATTTGGATGGCAACACTTCGAATATTTGCAATAGATGCAATGTTTAGTAACGATGGCCTAAACGCCCCATTGGGGCCCGATCCTTCGATAGGTAGGTTCCCAATCAAAGAAAACTTGATCTGGACGGAGTCCTAGGCGCTGAATAAGGTATTTTTGCGAAACCCCATAGCTTTCAGCCTCAGTGTGTTAAATAGTATGAACCCGTATAGTGCCAAGCACTTTTCCTGACATCATAGAGTCTGAGTGGGTCCCAAATAGGAAATTTTGAGATAAATAAACATTGTGTTACTGAGGTTATTATCATGTTGGTAGAGCAACTATCACGCGCGTGCTTTATGCTGGCATGTGCATTTCCTGGCAGTATACGGGCCGTAACTTATACTATCTTACACACTGTTCAGCCTCTTCTGCATGCACCAGCCAGTACTGCGTGGCATATCGGACAAACGGTTGAGAGGGGCCCCGTATTCGATAGCGGAAAGAACTATCATATATAATGGAAACATCTTCAAGTTTCAGGTAGTTGATACACGATGTATAACCGATCGTGGCTTTGGCCAATGATTGCCGACGATGAGATCTCGTTGTCATCCGAGCCGTGGTATATTGATATTGGGCGAGAAACTTCAGTCCTCCTGACAAGAGAAAATCTTTAATAGATTGATGAATAAACTGTACAATAGAACCATCGTTGACGGGTTGATCAATGTGCTGAACGCAAACAAAACCATTGTGCTTGTGACGTATAGTCTCCACTAAGCCGCCGGATATGCTGGTGATCAATCTCTGCATGCGCTCATCACTCCCCACGAAATCTTTCAAATCGCTGCAAGATTGCCGTCGCTCATCGATATAAGCGTCATCTGACGCCATAGAAAACCGTATATCTGCCACAGTGAGAGGGGACTCTGCTAGGCAGATCCATTGCATCAGAAGCAAGGTTCTCGGCCGATTTCGAAGCTCTATAACTTCGCTGAGAATATGCTCGTAAACTTTACTCAATTCCTGGGGCACTTTCTTCAACTCCTCCATAATATAAGCCAGGGATTGTCCATCTCGACGAAGGAGGCACCACCGTCTTCCCCGGCCACTACACCGGCCGCGCCCCACACATCCACGTCCTGGCCCACTTCAGCGGCTCCATCCTCAGCAACAGCACCTACGGCGGCGACACCGCCTCGCACATCGGCCAGATCTTCTTCGACCAGGACTTAATCTCCCAGGTCGACACGGTGGCGGCGTATGGCGAGAACACGCAGCCGCTGACTACCAATGCTGAGGACTCTATCTTTTCGGAGGAGGCGGCGACGTCGGATCCCGTGGTGGAGTACTCGTTGATTGGTGACACATTGCGGATGGTATCTTTGGTTGGGTTTCGTTTGGGGTGGATCTTACCCAGCAGTTCACCGTTTCGCCTGCCTCGACGCCGACGGAGAATGGTGGCGTAGCGAACGCGAATTAGGGTATGGGTGGTGGTGG
The DNA here is from genome assembly GCF_001641265.1 of Pseudogymnoascus destructans. Taxonomy (NCBI): domain Eukaryota; kingdom Fungi; phylum Ascomycota; class Leotiomycetes; order Thelebolales; family Thelebolaceae; genus Pseudogymnoascus; species Pseudogymnoascus destructans. The sequence goes on along the minus strand of NW_020167543.1, from coordinate 228,542 downwards.
TGGACCGGATGGAAACTCGACTGGTGGTGCTCCTCCATCTGGCGCCGTCCCATCTTGGGTTGCACCCTCTGGCGTGGCTCGCGTTTAGAGGTTTACCTCGGTATAACGGTCCTGAGTTTTCTGAGGTAGACCAGTCGACCTGTATGTAGATATTCCATTACACTTCTTCCTATATTATATTAGATATGCAGTCTATATATGATCACAGCAACACCATCTAACTTGTGGTATCCCGAACTCCAGTCTATGCTGTGAGCCAATAAATCCAAAAAAAACTGCCCACAACTGACTCACACCTCACACCTTCTCATCACCCTCCGCCGCTGTGCCTCTCACACCCCTACCTCCCCTCTTCCCTCCCCCTACACCTCCACTTCCGCTTCCGCCTTCTCCCTCCTCGCCGTCCTCCTCTTCTCATCAACCGCATCCCTCCACCCCCTCCCCCACTTCACAGTCGCCGCAGCCGCCAGCGCAGCAACAACCATAAAACCCGCAGTAATAGTCGAAAACCAGCCAACCCCAATACTCTCCACAGCCGGCAACACAACCGCCGTCCCCATCGCCCCAAACAGGTACCTAACCATATAATTCCCCGCAATCACCTCCGCACCCAACTCTGGCAAGACGTCAAGGCAGTACGTGTTCAGACTCGGGAAACAGAAGAGTTGCGCCACGCCCTGTACGAAGAGGCAGATCACTGGCACGGGGATCCCGCCGACGGACTGGTCAACGCTCCACCCGTATATCAGCACCGAGGCGGGGATCGCAATGCCGAGAAACGGTATCCCACTCCGCAGGCGGTCCTCAGGAACGCGCTCCCCACGAATCTTAATCCACTTCTTCGTCGTGTGATCAGCCCAGCGCCCGCCGACGAACGTGCCAGCGAGGTACCCCGCACCAGGTGCTAGGTAAAACAACCCAGCTTGCATAGGACTTGTGAGTCCAAAGCGGGGGTTTAGCACGTAGCGGATTGGCGTGAGAAGACTGTACATGTTCCACACAAGACTGCTACTGCAGAGCGAGATGAGAGTGAGGGGTGGGTACTTGAACAGCGCGAGGACACGCCATGGGTTCGTGAGGCGCGCGAGCACAGAAGCTTGCTTGCGTAGCGGGAGGCCGGCGAGGAGGTGTGTTTTGGTCTGGTGAATGGTCTCGGGGAGGAGGAAATAGGCGAGGACTGTGCCGAGGGCTGCGAGTCCGGTTTGGAGGTAGAAAATCACGCGCCAAGAGGTGTAAGTTACGATGATGCCGCCGATGAAGGGGCCGAGGGCGGGGCCGATGAGGGTACCGGACAGAAACCAGCCCATGGCAGTGGCGCGCTCAGTGGGGCGGTAGATATCGCCGAGGACGGCGGCGCCAACGATGAGGAAAGAGGTTCCTTCGAAGGCGGTGAGGATACGGAAGACGAAGAAGGAGGCGAGGTTGGGGGAGAGCGCGGTGCCTAGGGAGCAACAAGCGAAGAGGAACGCGGTAGAAATGCAGACCTGGGGTTGTTAGTATTTGTTTCGATGGGTTGTTGATGGATAAGGGGAACGGATAGGCGTAGGTCCAAAGGTTGCCTACGGTCCTACAGTCACTTGACGAATGGGTTCCGATAAACAATTGTTATTCTCGGCAACCCTTGACCTTCCTTCATCCAAAGCCCAACCCAGGGTAGAAAAACAAAACCTACCCATCTCCTTCCAAAAATCTGACTTGCAGGTCCCCAAACGCAAGGCGAAATCCCCATAAACAGCATATACAGTGCACTACTGATATTAATCACAGTCCCTGTCGTGTTATACTCAGACGCCACCTCAGGGATAGCAGACAGGATCGTCGTGCTCCCCATCGGTGACAGGAAGCTGCAGTACGAGACCAGCGCCACGATGATGTGCTTCCGGTAAGGGGTAAGCCTGTCATAGATAGCATCATCGATGGCGGGATGCGAGATGTACGCGGCGAGGGGAGCGTCATGCGAGTGAGAGAGGCATGTTGCTAAGGCGGGAGCAGCGGGGCCAGCGGGGCCAGCGGTGGTCCGGATGGTGGGGGCGGAGCTGGATGTGGATGGCCGATGAGGCCCGGATTCTGGGGTATGAGGGCGCTTGCTGGCTGGGGAGTCTGTGGAGGAGGAGTCTTGGGAGCTCTTGGGGAGCGGGGGGACGGGCGTTGTCGTCGACATTGTATGGGCGTGTGCTATATGGTGATAGTTGGGTTGGGGTTCATGGTATGTAGTAGAGCGAGAGACAGGACGTTCTGTGCAGTCTCCTTGTCATTAAATCTGCGCGTCTTGAAGAAAAATATCTGCACCGAGAGCAGAGATTGTGGTGTGGCGATCGACTGAGAATAGGCGCAGCTAGCAGGCACTATTTCCGTCGCAACTATAGCAAGATGCCTGCTAGGTAATGATAAAACGCAGGAAACAAGAGGAGGAGAGCGGCACAGGGAGATATTAAGCAAAGAAATCACTCTTAGCTACCTTCCCCATGCATTACATTACCCATACCATAAACCCACAGCCGTAACCCCTGGGGCCGAACATCGGGCCAAGGCCGCGATAAGTATTGGGATGGGCTGGAAGTGGTTCAGGGGGGGATGGAGTGTGGAGAAATGATTCTGGAAGCTAACCCACCGTCCGGCACTTAACTTACTCCCACCACCACAAACAATGGTGCCTTTTATAAGCGGAAGATTCCCCATCTTCAGGTCTCTAACATACCCATCTCATTATGATCTTCATCCTATTCTCTTTCTTCCCTCCTCCTCCTCGTCGCCATCCTCACCGCATTCCCCAATACGAACGACAATTTTCCTTGTTGGTTGTTGACCGAAGATGGGGCCTAGAAATGCGCCTCGGCAGGCCGTCACTTCCGCGTTATTCCCGCGACTAGGATGGCCCGGGAATAAGGGATTTGGCAGGTTTGTCTGGCATGACTGGTTGGCGAATTGCGGGATAGTGGAGAGGGCGCAGTGAGGGATTGTGGATTTGGGTCGAGATTGGTAATTTGGAGCTGGGGATTGGAGATTGGGGTTGGGTGGCAGTAGTGGAGAGAGGTTGGGCAGTATATCGCGTTGGGGAGGCGGAGGGAGATGAAGGAGAGACGGGATGGCAAAGTGCGGGATGCATAAATAGTATATATATACCTAGCTGCCCCTATACTGAATATGAAGACTCAATGGCAAGATTTGAGCGCGGAAGGAGCTGTCGTGGTCGTGATGTTAATGGAGGCAAGTACGACAAGTGAGGATGCTGTTTAATAGTCACAATCTTTTCACTGGTCATAATATTGGCCGACCATGATACCAAAACATGATAGAATCCAAGGAGCTCAAGAAGCACATATACAATCTCTCGATCCATCAATCAACCAAAGCCTACACCAACTGAGTGAACACTCAGTCCATTACATCCTCGCACCCCAAATTACCCCCCCCAACTTTTCCCCATCCCCCACATTATCACACAACCTCAATCTACATGAGGCCGGCAGCCACAGCACCGGCACCAGCAGCCACAGCCGCGAAGTTCCACGACCCAGTGGCCGCAGCTCCCTTGCTCGAGGTAGGCGCAGCAGCACCAGTGCTGCTCGGGGCCACGGCGCCGCCGGTGGAGGAGGGCACATAGGTACCAGTCGGCTTGGCGGTGTCGGAGGACATCTCAGTCGAGGCTGCAGCGGAGGTAGGCGCGGCAGAGGAGGGCTCAGCGGCGGAGGAGCCGCTGCCGCTGCTGGCGCCGCCGGCGTTGACGAGCTTGCAGATCTCAGCGGTGAGGCTCAGGACCTCTAGATGGGGGGTTAGCGGGCGTGCTCTTGCTTGAGTCGGAGGGAATGGAAGTTGGGGAATGTGACGGAGGACGTACTGGTAAGATCAGTGGCCGCACAGGTCGAGGCAACACAGGGCGCGGCCGCGTTGTTGATCGTGTTGTGGGCGCTACCGCACTGGCAGGTGTAGTCTGTTTTGTGGCGCATCAGTATGCTGCGCGTCTGCTGTGTTCGTGCCCCTCATTTCTGGAGCGAGGTGACTCGGGAGGAACGGAACGAACCGGTGATGGACTTGCAGCCCGCATCGAGCGTGGCCTTGTCGATGCACTTCTTCGCGCAGTCGGGGAGGGCAGCGACGTCGCCTTCGATGGTGCCGGTCTGGGCAGCGACGGAGGCGACGAAGGCCAGGATGAGGGCGTGGGAGAACTGCATTTTGATGGTTTGGATTTGGTGAGACGGTGATGAAGCTTGTGCAATTGATGTGATATTACAATGTCTGGAGTCTGTACAACGAGAGCTTTGGAGTGTGCAGAAGGAGTGAGACGGACGGGACAGTTTATAAGGATCGGGGGCACACGAGATTAGACCAAGCCACCCCCGCAGTAGAGAGGATTAAGTGACGGGTTAGCGCAAAGGTAGAGATACAATATGTTGGTGGGGGATTGATCTGGATGAGCTCATGGACTGAACCGGCGATTTGCAAACTCGAATTTGTCCCCTATCTAACACCGTACTTGTAGCCGTGGAGCAGCCGCCATGTTATAACCGTATGAATGTCCGTATGAATGTCCGTATGTGCGTACTGTACGGGCCATGTTAGAACCGTATGAATGTCCGTATGCGCGTACAGTAAGTTACGGAGTAGACATGCACGAAGGACAGCTCACCATCGCTGATCTCGCCCAGCAGTTTCATGGCCATCACCTGTCAGTGAAGTGAGACCTTCTAGCGTACCTACAGGCACCCGACACCGAATCGCATCTCCCCATCCCAATGCATGCAAGTAAACGCCTCTCAGCGCCACGCCGAGGCTCCTTATTGCGGAGTGTGCGGGGAAGGGCCGACGACAGTCGTTTTACCGTGCTTGTGCTGGAACCAACTGCACAGCACAGCAAGGCACTGTGTGATGAGTGATGGGGCGACAGAGTCCCGCAGAGGGAGCGATGAGACCTTCACGACGGACAGCAGTGCGTGATGCAAGCAAGCATGTAAGTCATTTCAATTCATGTAACGGATACCTATCCCAAACCTAGTAATATTCATACACCCCACCCTAATCCCACCCTATTACCCAAACCCGTATCATCCATCCCTATTCACCACCTACTCCGCCGCAGCATGCAGCTTAACCACCACCCCCGTCCCGCTACAGCTCGTCAGCGTCAGGTTATGCAGCGCCTTCCCGCTGAAGTCCCGGTTCTCCATCGCGTCGAAGCGCTGCAGCAGACGCACGATCACGTACGACGCCTCGGTGAGCGCGAACTGCTGTCCGATGCAGATGCGTGGGCCGCCGTTGAACTGGGAAATCGTTAGCTAAGGAGGCTCCAATGCGGGAGGGGGATGATAAAGTGCTTATGGGGTAGGGTAGGGTAAGTTAATAGGAAAAATATAAAACTCACCGGCAAGAAATCCCACCCAACCCTCCTGTTCTCCCACCGCTCAGGCACGAACTCATCCGCGTCCGCGCCCCAGAGATCCTTACGCCTATGCATCACAAACACGCTGTAATCGCACGCCCTGCCCTTCGGGATGAAGATCGGGCTCTTCCCATCCGGCCCCCCTCCGCGCGGAAGCGTAGTATCCTTGTTCGCCGTGCGCGAGTTGACCGGCACGACGGGGTAGAGACGGAGCGCCTCATTATTCACGTGCTGCAGGTACTGGCACGACTTGAGGCGCGCAAAGGTGATGTCGCGCGGCTGGCTGTAGGTCCCGAACTCCTCGAGGATGATGTTGCGCAGCTTAGCGTAGCGCTCGGGGTCGCGCGCGAGAGAGTAGAACACCCATCCGGTCAGCGAGGCGGTGGTGTCGCGGCCGGCGAGGAGGATATTCAGCATCTGCGAGCGCAGCTCGATCGGGTCGCGGGTCTCGGCGGCGAGAGCCTCGAGGAAGACGTATTTCTCCTTCTTCCCCTTCTCGGCGTCGGCGGGGGCGGTCTTCTCAGCGGCGCCGGGGAGATCCTTGGATAGGGCGAGGCGCACGAAATGGTCGATGAAGGCGTGGCAGTCTGTGCAGGACTTCTTGAAGTCCTTGGGGCTGTATAGCCAGTAGAGTCCCTGCATGCGCGAGCGCGTAGCAAGCACGCTCTGTCCCCTGTCGAAGGCAGCGGCGAAGATTTCCTCATTCTGGCTCTCGTCGCGCGAGCTGTCCTTTACGTATCCCGGTAGTCCAACGAGCTGGCTGTCCACCGACTCGCCGAAGAGGAACTCCGTCGCGGAGTCGAGTGTAAGGCGGAAGAAGAGGACTTGTAGGTCGAGCGTGTCGGTCCATCCGCTGGCGTTGGGCACGATGGCGCGCATAAGGTTCTGTACGTGCTGTTCCTCGAGATCGAGATCGGAGACTTGGTCTCGGACGAACTGGGGGCGCATCATCGTGCGAGAGTGCTCCCAGCTTGCGCCGTCCTGTGTGAAGATGCCATTGCCGAGGAGGGGAAAGAAGTTGCGGCGGCGCTTGTGGCCGATGACGAAGTCCTTGAACTGTGTCGCGAGGATGGCTTGGATGTTCTTCTCGTCTGGGATATGCGTTAGCCTGGTTCCGGTTGGGGATGAGGGGTAGATGTGGGGGAGGTAGCGGAGGGTTGCTCACCAGAGGTGAAAACCATCGTCGACCCCATTGTCGAATACGTGAACGTCTCTGCGCCAACCTGGTCCCGACGCCGTGCCAACTCGAGGGGGAACTCCTTGTTCTTGTCGGCTGCTAGGGCAGTCTTCAGATGGTCGATACCGAGGATGCGCGTGGACGGCAGGGCGGGCGGGTCGAGGCACTTGAGCTCGCGCGCGCGGCGGGTATTGTGGCGCTTGGTGAGGACGGATTGGAGGGCGCGGTAGCCAACGTAGGAGACGAGGAGGTAGACGATGCCGAGGAAGGCGAGGGGGAGAGCCATCGTGGCGGTTGGAGGGGTGGTGGTGGTGACGGTGAGGGGTGAATATCAGAGGAGGCGCCTAGTAGGCGTGCGGACTTATATATACACCAATAATATATAGAAACGTATAGCTTCAACAAAAGAATGCAGCAAGTGGCAAGAGGATGTAGAGTATAGCAGGTAGAGTAAAGCACGTCGAAAAGGAAAACTACGAGGTAGGCGCCTGTCTACCTTTAAGAACGCGGGGCCGAGTTACAAGTCGTGGACTAGTTTTGAGGGTCAAAACCAAGCAAGCTACCGTCGTTTTGAGTTCTGAGGGCTGTGGCACCCAGCAACGTACTTTCCGCCCCTTGCTCTAATCCTGCATACTACAGCATCTCCGAGCAAACCATACAACATGCCGGTACTCGGTATGTCTACTGTCGGTGGTACATTATAAAGGATTCCTAATGGTACTTGAAGCGGTGCCTCGGAGGGTACGCCCACTCTAGACTCCGGCGGGATTCAATATACGTCACTCCTCCTCTCGTTATGCCTCGTTATACCTCGTTCCTCGTTATGCCTCGTTATACCTCGTTATGCCTCGTTACATCTCGTAATCCCCTTCCTCCAACTGGCCGCCCCCGCAGTAGCTATGAGCTCACATGCGCCTGCCGCATCCACACCACCTCGGCACCGCCTTGGTGGTGTGGAGCCGAAGGGAGGGAACGGTCGCCAGAAATTCTTCGAAATAGAGCCTACCACCCTGTGTCGTGGCGCTAGATTGACGCCAAGGGGGGGCCTGGGTCGGCGTTGGCGGACTCGGTCTCGGGGATCGGCCGGGAGGGGTTGGCTGGACGGAGTTGGGGGTACGACGGCTGTTGATTCGATGAAGTGCTCCGTTCCGTTACGGGAACGGTTCAACTACATGTACATACGTATGCCCCAACTCCTAGTCTGTGGTTGGGGACCTATGTGCCGTCTTGCCGTCCCTACATGCCATGCCGCCTTACACCGTTAGGTTGATGCTAGTGAGAGGAAGACGTTACAGTAAAGCACCGATAAAACGATGCATTTGCTGCCAGCAGAATATATCGTTATAATGATAATATCGCTACAGTCAAATGCCGCTAAGACGATGTATTCGGTGCCAACAAATCATATCGTACTATAGGATATATCGCTATACTGAATTTTGCATAATCCACCCATCTAGCCGTGACTGTATCCTGCTATCCCGATCTAAAGCATCAAGAATAGACTCTAGACGCTCCAACCCTCGTAAATGCTCTGCCTTGAGAGCATCTTGACCTTCAGCAAACCCAATCAGAACTTGTAGAGCTTGACGAGCACTCTGTATAGTAAATACAGGCTGCTCTAGCTGCTCCTCCTCTTCGTCATCATCTTGGGTACTGCCTTGGCCTAGATGCTCCTCTAAAACCTCATTTAAAACCTCTTCTGGTCCCAATTCCTCCATCCCATCTTGTATATCCTTCTCTTCCTCCGGGTTTAGAAAGTTTGATATTGCCATGACATCTTGTATGTTCCCAGCTCTAATTACCTTGTCATAAAGCTCTCCGATTCCAAGAGGGGTAATAGTTGTAGGAAGAGGGATTGGCATTGAAATAAGTGTTGATTTTCGAAAGCAGTTGTAGATTGTTGTGTTTGTAACCAAGTTGTTCCAGCTTCGTACAATCCATCGAATAGCTAAGTGTAGATTCATTGTATCCATAGGATTTTGATTGTTGTCAAAGGCTTCAAGCATATATGAAAGCCATTGTCGTCGATAATAAGCTTTGAAATATTGAATGATACCTTGATCATGAGGCTGATATCAACTGGTACTGTTAGCTGGTAGCCAACAAATATGAATATTTGAAGGAGGGGGGTAAAGCTCAAGAGCAGCAGCATGTGCTGTAAAGTTATCCATTGTAAAGAGAACTTCTCGAGTGCCAATATGTCGATAGAACGCCTCAAGCCATTCGCCCATAATAGTTGTATTCATCCAAGCCTTCTTATTCCATCTCCATATACCACCCATTGTTGAAACGCTAACATTTCGTAAAGCTCGCGGTGTTTTTGCCTTTCCAATGATCCAGACTGGAAGTCTATCTGTTCCAGAAGCGTTGACACAAAATACAAGACTGATCCGAGTCTTATCCTTCTTTAATCCAGCCTGAGATTGAGTAGCAAGTCCTCGAGATGGCATCATCTTCCAAAAGAGTCCTGATTCATCCATATTATAGATATTTTCCTCCGAGTATTCCCCTGCAATTGTTCGTAATGCCTTCATTTCATCTTCTGCAGACTCTGGAACTGAGCCTGCTTCTCCGTGTTGAATTCGTACTTTGATATTATGTCGTTCTTTAAATCGTCTGTCATACTGACATTCGTTGCACTCAGTTTGCTATCAAACTCAAGAGCAAACTTAGAAATCTCCTCCTCAAACCTACAAGTCACTATACATATTTTGGCTTATCACACCAACAACAAGAGCAATACTACTCAACGATTGCTTCATTACACGTCATCGCTCCTTAGTTACTGGGCCGATATTACCACATAGCATATCTCTACAACCCTCTATGATTCATTACATGACATCACTCATACTACCACATGACATATCTCTACCAACTAGAGGCCTAGGAGCATGAACGATAGCTCTAAAAGCTCCTACGAACCTCTATGATTCATTACATGTCATCGCTCTTTAGTTACCCACAAGATTGGTTAAGTTATGACATAATTTGTCTATGACATAATTTGTCTATGACATAATTTGTCTATGACATAATTTGTCTATAGGGGTACTCTGACCTTGGACCTCCTTTTACTTCCTATAGGCTACGAACCTAAGAGATGGTTCTATGGGATTCTCTTACGTCGACTACAGTTACCAAGCCTGGTAAGTCATGGAAAGTCTTGGAAAATGAGAGAACTACACTCCTTTAGCATAAATAGGATTGCCCTTTCCTTAAGAAAGGGCAAGCAGACAATACAGTAAATCGACTATCACATACTTCCACGTCTTTTCCAAGCTTCCAAGCATTCATCTTGTTACTCCTTGTTTCTGAAAAGTCAGTGAGGTGTTGACCTCTGACTTACCCCTGAGTGTAACGCTGACTTCTAAACGATAGAAGACACAGAGGTTCTCTTGCGTAAAGGTTTACTTATCAGAGGAGGCAGGGGATCAGACACAAAGGCTTCAAGTAACACGTTACTAGTATATAACAAATACTGTATTGAGTTGAGCACGAAGCTCCTATCTAAGGAAATACTATCTACTTATATAGTGGCGTCGTGCCTAGTGGACTCTTGGGAACTCACTCGAGTCCTCGGAGTCCTGGACTCTTAGGACTCTTCTCATCATCCTGCGAGTCCATCACGTGCCTAGTGGACTCCTGGGAACTCACTCGAGTCCTCGGAGTCCTGGACTCTTAGGACTCTTCTCATCATCCTGCGAGTCCGTCACGTGATACTTTCAGAACTACTATTCCCCGCTGCCCCTCCAGGTACCAGGGCCGGTCTCATGCGACCTCCCTCCTTCCTGTCCTGTAGTTGGCCAGCCTTCTTGTTCCGTCGTAACACTCGCTCCCTTCCCCTGGGCATTCGTCTCGAATCCTATAAGTACGTCCATGTCCCCGGGACTCTGCTGCTCCTCAGCGAGTCCTTCAACATGCAACATGCCTACTGACACTGCCCGCAAACTCCAGGAACGCAACGATCTTGTCCGTCGAATAAAGAACCACGGATACGAACTACCCGAAATGGATTCTTGCTCGAACTGCGTGAGGCGAAACGTTACTTGCGTGTCGTCTCCAAATGATTCACGGCGGTGCGCCGAGTGCGTTCGTCGCAACTTGAAAGAAAAATGTGACTGTATGGGTCCTGAGCATCCCGACTGGGTGAAGCTCGAACGGGAGGAGGATCGCCTGGATCGCGAAGAGGAAGAAACCCTTTCGAAGTTACTTCGTCTGCGGAAGCAGAAACGCCTCATCCGAACCCGTGGTAAAGATATGCTCCGGCGAGGTTTGAAAACCCTCGACGAGCTTGATGCGGCAGAGGAGGCCGAACGTGTGGCTGCTGAGAAGCGTGACGCTGTTGAGGTCGAGGAACAGGCAGTTAGCGCTGCCTCCTCGTCTGTGACCGGGACCCCCGCTTCCTCCGATCCACTGGCCTACTCCCCTGCATCTTGGGATCAATGGCTGGCGGATGGCGGCGTCGATATTCCTCCAGCAGTTCTTTGCTGATGTTCCTTGTTGGTTCCCACGAATTATCCGTAGGTTCGTAATTTTCCCATTTTATCAAAAACTCTTCTCGACGTCCTACTAACCTTCTGTCTAGGATCGCTTCGACCTCATATTCGATTATCTCATTCTCGGGTTGGAGTTCAGTGTCAGTCGCAATTGGGGTATTTCCTCTTGCTGGTTCCAGTAGTGAGACATGAAATACCGGGTGTAGTCTAGACTTCCTGGGTAGCTGCAGTCTGTAATTAACTGAGCTGACTTTGTTCAATATTTTGAATGGTCCCAATTTCTTGAAGTCCAACTTTGTGCTTGGTCGTTTCGTTTTGATATGTTTCCGGAGTAGGTATACTTTATCCCCCTCCTTGAAGGCAGGTTCCATACTGCGCTTCTTGTTTGCGTATGCGGCGGATCGTTCATTTAAGAATTGGATGTCCGTCGCAAGTTGTTCGTGGAACGATTTCAGTTGTTCCACCACGATCAGGGCTTGTTCAGCTCGTGATTCATCCGGTCTTGGTTGCCTATATGCTTCTGGCTGGTAGCCATAATTGGCAAAGAACGGTGAGACTTTCGTTGCTTCTGTCATCGCGCTGTTATATGCAAACTGTGCGATGGGTAAGATCTGAACCCAGTTATCCTGTTGATGATTGACATAGCTTCGCAGGTACTGTTCAAGGGTCTGATTTAATCTTTCTGTTTGGCCGTCTGTCTGGGGATGAAAAGCTGTTGATAGCTTATGATTTGTTCCCAGTAGCGCCATCAATGATTTCCAGAATTTCGAAGTAAAGAGCTTGTCTCTATCTGAGATGATTTCTTCTGGCATCCCATGATCGGCTAATATGACTCGAATGAAGGTATATGCGAGCGCCTCGGCGTCGCTAGCTTCTAGATATGGTATAAACTTCCCATATTTCGTGAGTCTTTCCGTGATGACGAGGATAGAGTCATATTCTATTCCTGTTAACGGGTCCTTGGAGGGTGGAAGCTTGACGATGAAGTCCAAAGCTATTGATTTCCACGCTCCTTTTGGTACTGGTGTCGACTTGAGTTGTCCGTATGGCAGATGCCTATTGGATTTTGACTTGCTGCAAATGTCGCACTCTCTTACCACTGTCTCTACCTGCTTCCTCATACCTGGGAAGTAGTAGTGTCGGGTGATTCGTTCGAAGGTTCGTGTTACTCCCTGATGACCGTGTGCTGGTAACGAGTGTTGTTCTTGCACCAGCGGGCGTCTCATTTGACTTGGGACATACACTAACCCTTTGTATCGAATCAATCCTTGTTCGTCGATGGCGAAGTCGCCTTCGACTTTGGACAAGACTCGCTTGGCGCATTCATCTGTTGCGTAAGCTTTCTTGAGTCTTTCCTCGAGTTCTGTATCTTCGATGACTGAGATCGTCGCTAGTAACTCGTTGTACTGTATTCCTGCATCTGTTTTCTTCAGAATTGCTCTAGGTCTTTCTTCCTTTGGGCCGGCGTAGTCGGTCCGTCTGCTGAGAGCGTCTGCTCTTGCATTCTCGGAGCCCTTGCGATAGGTTATCGTGAAGTTGTAGGCTGCGAGGGTTTCTGCCCAGCGGACTTGTCTGCGGTTTAAAACCTTGGTCGTGGTGAAGTATATGAGGTTCTTGTGATCCGTCCATACCTGCACAGGGTAGGTGGATCCCTCAAGATATACTCGCCACTGCTCAAAGGCAACGACAATAGCCAGTAGCTCCTTGTCGTGGATGTCGTAATTGAGTTCCGCGGGTGACAGTTTCCTAGAGTAGTATGCGATTGGTTTGAACTTACCGTTCTCGTCTGGTTGATTCAGACATGCTCCAATTGCGAAGTCAGAAGAGTCCGTTTCGAGGATGATCTTCTTTGCAGGGTCAAATGTAGCAAGGATAGGTGCTTCCGTGAACTTCGTCTTAAGTTCCTGGAAAGCAGCCTCTGCCTTGTCCGTCCATTTGAATTCGAGATCCTTTCTGGTAAGCTCCGTGAGTGGTTGAGCTACCTTGGAATATCCCGAGATGAATCTTCGGTAGAAGTTGGCGAAGCCTAGGAAGGCTTGCACTTCCTTGACCGTGGTCGGTGTTGGCCATTCCAACACTGCCGTTACTTTTGCTTGGTCCATCTTGATGCCGTGCGTTCCAATAATGTAACCCAAGAATTCGACTTGGTTTTTATGGAACTCGCACTTTTCTGGTTTGAGGAGTAAGCTGTACTCCTTTAGTTTCTTCAGGACGAGTTTGACATGCTTGACATGCTCCTCCTTGGTTGCTGAATACACCAGGACGTCGTCTAGGTAGACAATGGTAAAGATGTCTAAGTATTCGTGCAAAGCATCATTCATCAGTCGTTGCATGGATGCGGGTGCGTTTGTTAGCCCAAAGGGCATGACTTGATACTCGAATAGGCCATAGCGGGTGCGGAATGCTGTTTTCCACTCTTCCCCAGCCTTGATTCGGATCAGGTTGTATGCTCCTCGCAGATCTAGCTTACTGAAGATCTTTGCTCCTTGAAATCTATCGTGTAGTTCGTTGATTAACGGCAGGGCATACCTGTCCTTGATTGTGATGTTGTTCAACGCTCGATAGTCCACACATAACCGTAGGGAGCCGTCTTTCTTTGGTACGAAAAGCACCGGACTTCCTGCTGGTGATGTGGATGGTCTGATGAATCCTTTCGCTAGGTTATCATCGATGTACTCCTTAAGTACCTTCAGCTCCTTTTCCGATAGCTGATATATTGGTCCGAACGGTGGACTCTTGTCTTTCTCCAAAGGTATCTCGTGATCCCATGGTTGGTGCTTAGGAAGCGCCTCGTTCTTAGGGCCTTCCTGGAATAATTGCTCATATTCCTTGTACTCCACCGGTATACTCGTCGGTGAGGATGCCTGGGCTAGGTCATCGAGCTCGGAGGTTGCACATAACTCCTTCCGGCCCTGGGAGGGTTTCTCCCGTTGTTGTAAGGACGCAGGGCACCGTATCACGAGAAGTGGCATATGGGAGTGCGAGTCGGATATGAGTCGGTGCAATCCTATAGGTCTACTACGAAGGATACAAAAAAGATGAAGGTGTAACCCTGTATGACTGTTCCCTTAAAATACCCGAAACCGCTCCGACTCAGCTAGCTCCCTGTTTGCCTAAGGCTTCCTTACGTTATGTGCCTAAGGCTGTCAGTCGCGACTGACCCGTAACGGCCCCGAGTCTCGATGACGCCACGTGACGGCCGTAACTACCCCGAGTAAGGAGGCATCCTTACACTACCCCCCGCCTTGAGAAGGTGCTTTGTCCTCAAAGCACGCAAGCTGAGTAGCTGCCGCGACGAGCCCTTGTTTGGGTTGGTGGGTGAGGTGCGGGCGCCAAGACTAGAATGCCCTTTGTTTGTCCAGAAGGCTGATGGTAGGCGGCCGTATAGGCACTAGAAGTGGTCTGAATCCGTTTGCGCAAAGTCGCGTCCTTGTTGTGTACGCGGCGATTAGTGTTGCGAGGGTCCGTATTGGTATCGAATAGGGTCCGCGCGGTATGTGTCGACATAGAATTTCGATGTAAGGGGGAAATTTCGCGCTAACCCGATTCGGACGGCTTTGTTATAAGCCAGAATATGAATTCGAGCTTCGCCCACAACTTGTTGTTTTCTTCACAACAACGACGCTGACCCCCTCCCGAGACAGGTAAGTGGCCCTTCCGATGGTACAGCTGGATGCTAACAGGTTGTTTTTAGATACAAAAACACAACGAACGATTTGGTAGGTGACGGAACCGCGCTGGCGCGGTGGTGATAACTTGGGTTGGGCTGACGGGAAATCGCAGATTTCCAATTTGAAGTTGCCGGTTCCCCCTCCTCCTGGCGCCCTCACTGTGGCTTTCCGCCAGCAGTGTATGCGCTGCGTGCGTGCCAAAGGGCGCAAGAAGGACGGAGATCCCGCCGTCTCGTGTGTGTGGAGCTTGGAAAGCTCCAAGTGTGAGCGCTGCGTGGCCCAACACGCAACGTGTGTTCCGGTGGGTTCTCGTTTGGTTTTCGGTTTTGTGGTTTGTCTGTCTGCCCGTCGCTGACCTCTGGAGATAGATCTCCTGGTTTGCTGGCCCGGAGTACCAGAAGCTCCTGGCTGCCGAGGCAGCAACCCCTCCCGTCCCCGCCGCCATCAAGGCCGCTGCGGCGGAGATTGGGCGTGTGGTCACATTGGCCACCGCCAATATGCCGAAGTTCCGCTCCCCGGCCGAGCTTTCGGCCTATATGGAGAGTTGCGCCCTCCGCGCCGCCGTCGAGGACGGCCTGGAGGTAAGTTTTCCGTTTCCCTTGTGTGTTTTTGGTTCTCGCGCTGACGACCGTAGCGGGTCCGCCAGGCCGTGGCCGTCGTGGGCCAGAAATCGGCCCTGATCCTGGTGAACCAGGAGAAGGAGATCGCTGCCCTTGATGGGGTGGCTTCTGCGGTGGATGCGGTGGGGGAGTTGGTGGAGAGGATCCCCGACGTCCTCGCCGCGGCGGCGAAGGTGGGCAGTGGTGGGGGGAAGAAGAGGAAGAGGGGGGCGGAGGAGGTGGCGGAGGAGGGGGTGACCGTCGACCTTGGGTGATAGGCCCTGTGTCGGAGGGAACTCGGGCGTGGTCTTTCGCGTGGGGTCACTTCGACCCTTCGTCTCTCATGGTGGTAGCCGCTTGTTGCGACGCCGGTGAGACGTTTGGGAAGGGTGGCTTCCGCAAGGGCTACGGCTCTGAGGGTGCCCTGGCTTAGAGGGTGTTTAGTTTAGTGTCGTAGGTAGCAACGACGCTGTTTTCCTCTGCTTTGCCGTGCCTCTCGTGATCGTAGCTTGGTTTGCCTGTCTCCCATTCCGTGATCCAGCCGGGTAGGTCCTGCGGCGGTCCTGGCAGGTTTGGGTACTCCGCGTGGAACTCCCGGATTTTGTAGGGGGAGTTCTTAAAGTTTGAGGCGGGGTACCATTCCGGGTCCGGATCGTATCCGACCCAGGATACCTGGTATTGAAGTTGTTTTCGCCGGATCCTTACGGCGAGGATCTTTTCGACCTCCCACTCCTCTAGGCCGTCTACGACTTTGCTGCTTGGCTCAGGCGCTGCTTGACCGGGCAGCGGGTTATTCGGAGCCTTGATGAGTACGTCTGGAGAGAAGACATTGTGTATTTGGGAACCCTTCGGTAGGTCTAGTCGGAAGGCGTGTCCGATTTGTTCCAGTACCGTATAGGGTCCGACCCATTGTTGCCCCAGCTTACGGCTAGGGCGGTGATTTTTCAAATTCTTGGTCGATAGGTAAACCTTGTCTCCTACGTCCCAGTCAATGGCTCGTCGGCGTCGATTCGCGTATTTAGACATATCCTCTTGTGCTTTGGCCATGTTCTCCTTTGCGTAAATCCATGCGGAGTGCATGCGGTTTGCTACTGCTTTGGCTTCCTTCTGGTTCATGACTTCCCTAGGGGTCGTGGCTTTCGGGGTTTCCCAGTCCCAACTGGTGCGCGGATCAGTTCCGTACTTGAGTCGGTAGGGGGTCATTCCGATCGAGGCATGGGGAAGGGTCATTTGCACCCGATCCATGATGGGAATGAGCTCGCTCCAGTTATCCTGGTAATGTGATACGAAGGGCCTCAGTCTCTGATCGATATACCGATTCATGATTTCCGTCTGCCCGTCGGTCTGCTTGTGATAGGCTGTCGACAGCTTAATCTTGACCCCTATGATTCGGCAGAACTCTCGCCAGAAAGCTGATATGAATTGGGGTCCGCGATCACTAATGATCGACTCCGGGGTGTGTCCGAATCGATATATCCATTCGATGAATAGCTGCGCCATTTGGCGGGCATCGGTGGTCTTATGACACGGTATGGACACCGAACCCTTACCGAGTCGGTCCATGAACACAAGGATGCTGTCGAATCCGTGTTTATCCTTTGGGAATTCCTTAAAGTCCATCGTTAGGTGTTGCATGGGGTATTCGGGTACCGGTAGGGGGTGTAAGAAGCCTTGCTGCTTCGTCACGCTAGTGTGAGAAAGTCGGCACGTCATGCAGTTGCGCACATATCGGAGGCAATCCGCTTCCATTCCGACCCAATGATACTTCGGGGCGAGTAACTGATAAGTTTTCCTGCCACTAGGGTGGGCTACTGATACTTGATCGTGTGCTTCCCGTATGAGTTTCGTACATAACTCGGTGTGCCGGTTTACGCACAGTCGACCTTTGTATAGCAAGAGTTGGTCCTTCATTGTAAACCCGTTAGGTAGGGGGTCTTTCGCGCGAGTGTCGGTGAACGACCTCCTATTATCCGTGCAGAGCGCTTCTATCAGGTCAAAGGGGACCTGGGTGTTCGGGGCGTCCATCGCATTGATCGAGGCCACGTACGTTTGTGCTAATTCGGCACTGATTCGGGAGTGTAGTCGGGCTGGGCCTAACAGCACCCTCGCACGGCTGTCGAGTTTGACCTTCTGTTGCGTAATCAGGTCTTGCTCTCTTCGGCTCAGTATATCTGCCTTCTGATTGTTCTTGCCAGCAGTATACGCAATAGAAAAATTGAAGTCGGAGAGTAGCTCCATCCACCGAACCTGCTTCGCCGTGAGAACCTTCGTTGACATGAAGTATTCCAGCGATCGGTGATCTGTATAGACGTCGATTCGGTGGCGTACCGATGCTAATTCTGGCCTCCATTTTGCGAACGCTTTGACGATGGCGAACAGTTCCTTGTCGTGGATCTCCCAATTGATCTCATGCCCAGATAGGATGTGACTGTAGAAGCTTACAGGATACCATCGCTTGTCGGGGTGTTCCTGAGAAAGGACACCGGCTACGACTCCATCAGAAGAGTCTGTTTCCAGCTTCGTAGGCAATTCGGGGTTGAAGTGGTGGAGCGCCTGCACGGCTAAAAGCTGTCGGCGCATTTCTTCAAAAGCGTTCTCACATTCGTCAGTCCACAGGAACGGTTCTGAGGGGCTGGTGATAGTGGTGAGAGGCTTGGCTATTTTCCCGAAATTTCTGATAAATTGGCGGTAGAAGCCGCAGAATCCAAGGTAAGACTTCACGCCTGTGACAGTTGTTGGCCGGATCCAATTCCGGAGGGGTTCGATCTTCTCGGGATCCGCTTCGACACCGGTAGTAGTCAGGATATAGCCTAAATACTTTGTCCGGGTTACGTTGAACTCGCATTTCTTAATGTCGGCTTGTAGTCCTGCTTCTCGAAGCCGTTGGAGGACCTTATGTACGTGGTCCATGTGTTCCGCGGGGTCCTCGGAGTAGATTAGGATGTCGTCTAGGTAGGCAGTACAGAAGTCGTCCAAGTATTGCATAAGAACGTCGTTCATATACCTCTGATAGGTTGCGGGGCCGTTCATTAGGCCAAACGGCAGCACTTTGCATTTGTAGGATCCATACCGAGTCCGGAAGGTCGTGTACTCCTCGGAGTCGGGGTCCATTCGTATACGATGGAAGGCTTGCCTAATGTCTAGCTTCGTGAAGATTTTTGCTTTCGACACCCGTCCTAGTAGTTCGTCGATACGCGGGATAGGGTAGGGGTCGTTACGGGTAAGTCCGTTCAACTTCCGGTAGTCGATACAAAATCTCAGTTTGCCATCTGCCTTCTTCACGAACAGTATAGGGGAGGCAAACGGGCTATTGCTATTGACTATAAAGCCCTTCTCGAGGTTCTCTAATAGGTATTGCTTAGTCGCCTTAAGCTCTTCGGTGCTTTGTCGGTATAGTGGCGAAAAGGCATTTGGTAAAGGGGCTTCTAGTTGTATCTTGTGATCGTATATGCGATGCGGGGGAAGCTGATCAGATTCCGACTTCGAGAAGACATCGGAATAGTTGCGGTGCATATGCGGAAGCTTGTCCCGAATGAGGCGGAGCGTTTCCTCGTCCTCGGCCGCTTCCCTCTCTCGGATGATCTGGTCGATCTCGTAGATGCTTGTCGTAAAGAACTCGGAGTCGCTTCGCATCATCTCATAGTGGAAAGCGTTTGCGCCAATCTCGCAAATTTGGACCGGCGTGAAGCTGCGTACCAGGGTCTGGCGTCGGGAAAGAGAGAAGACTCCGCTCCTCCCATGATTCTTTCTCTCATATGCGGATGGTCCATTTCTTGGAGGTTTCGCCTCCACTTGCCCTAAGGGTCTGTCTTTATAGGTTTCCACGGGCGAGGCTCGTGTCCTTGGGGTTTTGGGGTGCGGGTGGGTCGTTCCAGTGTCTCGCACCGAGCTCGGTGGGGTGATCATAATAGCGTCACGATGGGCCGTTATCACTTTCATTGGTATCGAGCGTCCGCCCTCACGTCGTCTGTCGTCATGGTCGATGGCATCGTCCCGCCGGTTCGCATCCGATTGATGGGCGGGGTGACGTATAGACAGTTCACGCGAGTGGTAGGGCAAGGTGATCTCTTTGCTCCAGCTAGGAGTAGGCGGGTACTCCTTTGGCCATACTAGCCGGCTCTTTGCAGAGTCGAGTAGGATTCGGAAGCGGCTAAAAAGCTTCTTCCCAATTATCACATCTTGCGCTCCGAGATTTAGGAGCACAAAGGGGCAGTTATATATTCGGCGTCCTTCGACTGTCAAGTGTAACCGAATATACTCCGATACGTAGCTTTGGATATTTCGCTGAAATCCACGTATGGGTACAGAGTAGGGCAGTTTCCGTATAGGGCTCTGAAGCGCTTTCGACAACCGTTGCGCGAAAGGCTTATTAATGACGAGGTAGCCATTTGCTCCTGTGTCTGCGAGTGACTTCGTTTGCACCCCGAGTCCGTTCATACTCAGGGTTGTATCAACGAGAAATTGGGAGCCTCCCAAGAGCTCTCGTAAATCCAGTCTTTGCAGATCACATTTGCGTAGACCTAGGAAGGAGCCTTTCCCTAGGCCTCGTCGTTTTCCTCCAGGGACGCATCCGACTGGTGGGCGACTGCTTCCTCCCAATTATCTTCGTCCTCAGGGGCTTCGCGGTCAATCTCCTTGACGGTGGGGTTGAGCGGGCATTTGTCTTGGAAATGGCCCGGCTTGCCGCACTTGAAACAGTTTCCGGACGTAGCCGGCACGGCGGTCCGCACGCGGCCTGTAATGTCCGGCTTGGGGGCGGTGGCTGTGAAAGGAGTCCTCTGGAAGAAAACCAGAGGGCTTCTTGTCTGCCTCGGTGGCTGGGCCTTTCCGGGGTCCACGGGCGTGAACCTGGATGAGCTCAGGCGGGCGGGTCCTCGGGAGCTCGACTCGCCGCTCTTGGACGGGAAGCTCAACTCGTTGTTCCGGCGCCGCTCCTGATCGAAGGCGGTGAGTTCTCGGACCATGGTGTGGTAGTCTCCCTTCCATTGACTTTTGATAACCGCCACGCGGCTACGGAATTGAGGGGTCAACTTGTTCCACATGTACCGAAACCATTCTGACTCGGTGACCTGTCCTGTAATAGCTGCACTTTGGAAGCGAGCTTTGAACTCTGAGAAAGTCTCATTTGTATGTCCTTTCTCTCCCATTTGGAGGTCGTCGAAGAGGTTCCGGGCCTGTTCCGTTTCGTTGCCAGTGAGGTAATATGAACCCAACAGGTCCATCATCTCGTCGGCACTCCGAAACCCGTGTGTCGCGGATAGGTATTGGGGTTCGAGGTATTTCTTTGCCAGGCCAGTCGTAGTCCCCCATATCAACGCTCTTCTCGAGACGTCGGTAGGGTAGTGATCCTCATTGACTACGAGGCGGTCCCGAATGGACGCGCTCCATTGCATAAAGGTATGTTCTATCCCATCGCTGAGCGGCGTAATCTTCTCAGAGATGGTGGATTTCTTGTAGCGATTCGGAGGGTCTTCGGAATACATCCTCGGAATCGATGGAGAACGAGTGTTTCGAAGAGGCGGCAACTGAACTGTCTCGGGGGTGTTTCGCATAGGGGAAGTTCGTCGCTTCTCAACTTCGACGGTGTCCACCGGTGGCGTGGACGGGATCCTGGTCTGGGTTGCCGCTAGGTTGGCTATCATTTCCTTGATCTCCTGCATCTGGATCTCGAGGTTTGCCATTCGATCCGGTATGTCTTCGGTGGGTGCAGCAGTCCCAGCTGCAGCAGTGGTTTGTCTCGTTGACATTCGTGACGGTTGACAATCATTGTCTTGGGGAATGTTTGAGGTCATTTTCCTCATGTTGGTTCGGGGGTGTATCGGTGTCGATACGAAAGAGTTTGACTTCCGGTAGCTCGTAGCTATCAACACTCTTGTTCACAATTACCTCTGTGCTTGAGGGGGTTCTTAAGGATCTCGTATCCTATTCGGCGCCAACGCGTCGACGACTTTACCAGCTTGCTCTGCAGGATCAAACCCTGATCCACTGGTCGTCCGTGAGTTCTCTGGGGTCACGGCTATTTGAAGTCGTCAGGTCTCAGCTCCGTCGCAGTTTCCGAGTCGCGGTCGGTGGTGTAACGGTAGTTCTCCTGAGTCGTTCCAGTGTGGGATATTCTTTGAGTACGGCCGTCCCCGGCAGGCGTGATCTTTTTTGTATAATGTAAGGACGCAGGGCACCGTATCACGAGAAGTGGCATATGGGAGTGCGAGTCGGATATGAGTCGGTGCAATCCTATAGGTCTACTACGAAGGATACAAAAAAGATGAAGGTGTAACCCTGTATGACTGTTCCCTTAAAATACCTGAAACCGCTCCGACTCAGCTAGCTCCCTGTTTGCCTAAGGCTTCCTTACGTTATGTGCCTAAGGCTGTCAGTCGCGACTGACCCGTAACGGCCCCGAGTCTCGATGACGCCACGTGACGGCCGTAACTACCCCGAGTAAGGAGGCATCCTTACAGTTGTCGCGTGTCCGTCCGTTGTTCACACGCGCACTGGCTCATCACAACTTTCTCGTTCCACCAGTCGATCTGGGGGTTGTGTTTCTTGAGCCATGGCACACCAAGGATGCACGCATGGTTGTCCATGTGCACGATGTCAAACTGAATCGTTTCCTTGTGCCCGTGTAGCATGACCATTTCCAATGGGACCGTTTCGTGGGTCACCATTCCTTCATTAGTCGAGATGGGCTCTCCATCTACGACCATTAACGGGTATGGTTCGGTTTTCAATTGCGTCTTGAAACCTTGCGTGTCTGCTACTTTCTTTGTCATAAAGTTGCCCGTCACTCCGGAGTCAATCATTGCTCGGAGGTGTCGCTGTTGTATTTTAGCGACCACATATAGTTGCATGCTGCCCGTCGTGGCGCATAGCTGGTCTGTACTAGGCCTCTTCGTGTCGCTCGCCGGTGGCCTACCGTCGAGGACTCCTAGTTTTTTGACTCGTCCGAGGAAGGATAGTATTCATCCGCTTCCAATGGTGGTCCTTGGGGAGATCGTTTCCCTCGCTCTTCTGCTTCATCTAGCAGATGTGGGTATTTCTCGTATACCTGTTCACTTTTGATAGGCAAGTCCCCTTCAGACTGGCTTCGCCTGAGGGCGTGAACTTGCTCTGCGTCTCTGAAGTGTATCCTGGGCGAGGATCGGGGAAACAACTGATTCTGGTGTTTCTTTTTCCAGTGGAGCTTGCAGTCATCTTCGCTGCAATACTCCCAGTAGACATACGCGTGCCAGGGATGATCAGTCTCTGTTGCGTCTGTCGTTGATAGTTCCCGCTGTCCTCTCACCCATGCACTATCTTCCCTCGGAGGCGTGGAGAACGTGTCTAGTTGCTCCATGGCTCTCCTTTCGATGCGTGGAGTGGGTCTCGCATTTTCCCGTCGGAGCATATCTCTGGCTTTCTCGTCGTACTTCTTCAGGGCTCTCCTGCGGTCCTGGTAGTAAAGTTTGACGCTTTTCATATACTTCAGTTTAGCCATATGCTCGACATCCTTCTCCAGTTCTTCCGCTTCTTGGGCTTCCAACTTAGCTACGTCTTGGGACGTGCCAAGCAGCCTGCGGGTATTCGTTAGTTGGTCGTAGTATCTCCAGAGGTCATCCTTGCAGTCGTCCACCTTGCACTTTAACGGAAGTTCCTGTAACAGGTTCCCGTAGAGGTCTTTAAGCATGGGGATTCTCCTCTGGCCATTGGGCTTGTCTCGTTCGGCCCTAATCTTCGCGTGGGCGTGTTTTGCCATGCGTCTTACTACGTTCTTGCACCGTGGACTCATTGGTTCCGTAGGTGCGAGTTCATCGAAGGTCTCCTGTTCCGAGACGGTAAACGATTCCGCCTCCGACCCTTCATCTGAGCTCTCGTCTTCTGGGGTGCTTTCGCCGTTTATTCCCCAGTCCTGTTTGCTCACAAACGTTGCGTTCAACTGTCCTGTCCAGGTGGCATTGAGTTGTTTGCCGACTTTGCGTCCGCCGTTCCCTTTCTTTGGCTGTCTGCAGTCTCGGGCCATGTGGCCTGGCTTGTCGCAGTTAAAACAGAGTCGTTCCTTGAATTGTCTGTCTTTCTTAGGGTCACGGGGTCGTCCAGGTTTGAACGTGGCATCGAGTTCCATTGGGTCCGACCAACGGTTGTCTCGCGGGTGTTGATCCCGTCGTCTGCCCTCGTTTCCCCGGTAGGGGTAACTTTTCTTGGGCTTGTCATAGGTCCGACGTTCCTTCTGGAATTCGTATAGTCGATTGTCGATTCGGACCGTATGTTCGATTAGCGCTACCATGTCCGTTGGTTGTTGTTCCAAACGGGCAAGTTCCATACGTATATGGCTCTTCAGCCCACGTCGGTAGTGGCTGATGAGTGCGCTGGCGTCCCATCCTGTCTGATTGCCGTATCTCTGGAATTCTGTGGAGTATGTGAGGGCGCTGCCAGTCTGCTTAAGTGCAAACAGATGGTCTTCTGCGGTCTTAATCTCATCGATGTCTCCGAACATGCGTCGGATTTCCTTACAGAATCCATTCCAGCTGCCAAACATAGTCTGCGTAGTTGTCATGCTTCCATTGGTACTTTCATATTTGAAATAGTCCTTGAGGAATGGTTCGATCCATCGCAGGGCTTCCCCCCTAAGGTAGGACGCAGTCCACAGGGCATAGCTCTCCTGGGTGGGAAACTTCTCATCATTGAAGTGCTGGTACAGTTCGACCTGTAGCAAAAACACCTCAAGTTCCTTTCGGTTGCCGGAGTAAGTGTCGGGCAACTTGACGCGTAGAGTTTCCTTGAGTTCGTTGACGGTGGGTGCATCGGGCATCTCTTCATTCTCAGGCTTAGACCTCTGAGACGAAGTTGGCGTGGTGGGGGTTTTCCCCTTCGAACTGACGACAGACATGTTGCTTTGTGTGTAAGCCGGTACCTCGTAGAAGTGGTGCTCAAAGTGTAACGCTGACTTCTAAACGATAGAAGACACAGAGGTTCTCTTGCGTAAAGGTTTACTTATCAGAGGAGGCAGGGGATCAGACACAAAGGCTTCAAGTAACACGTTACTAGTATATAACAAATACTGTATTGAGTTGAGCACGAAGCTCCTATCTAAGGAAATACTATCTACTTATATAGTGGCGTCGTGCCTAGTGGACTCTTGGGAACTCACTCGAGTCCTCGGAGTCCTGGACTCTTAGGACTCTTCTCATCATCCTGCGAGTCCATCACGTGCCTAGTGGACTCCTGGGAACTCACTCGAGTCCTCGGAGTCCTGGACTCTTAGGACTCTTCTCATCATCCTGCGAGTCCGTCACGTGATACTTTCAGAACTACTATTCCCCGCTGCCCCTCCAGGTACCAGGGCCGGTCTCATGCGACCTCCCTCCTTCCTGTCCTGTAGTTGGCCAGCCTTCTTGTTCCGTGGTAACACTGAGTTCCCAGACTCAACATTTGTTGCAACTTGTCTGAACCACTTCACTACATCACACACCTGATTGCTGTGTTGTGGAATAGTCTAAGCTACGACCCTTTGGCTCTGTTTTCTAAGACAGTGTGTTGTCTTAGTAAATTCATCCCTTCCTTGGGTGGCTAGATTCTCACATCTGGTGCACCCACCATTACACCTTGTCTGCTTCCAAGCTTCAACTATTTCTATAGCAGCACTTCGATACTACAATGGAGGACGACCAAGCTCCTACAACTACTGCTGAACAGCAGATGCAACAACTGTTTGCCTTTATACAAAATATAGCAAACAAACTTGAGAATTTGGAAAACACCTTTCAAGCCAACACTTCAGCAACACAATCCTCAACTCAGACACATCATACAGAGCTTCCCACAGCTCCTCTGGCTATGTCGGGTACCCCAGGTGCACTTCCTAAAGTGCAAACACCAGATTTATACCATGGAGACAGGAGGAAGTTGAAGGGATTTCTTATGCAACTGGACATCTACTTCACCCTCAGGCCTCATCAGTTCACCTCAGACATTCAGAAGATCTATTTTGCCGCCAGCTACCTCCGTGGATCTGCATTCAACTTCTTTGAGCCATATCTTAGAAGACTTAGTGGCAACAACCAAAATACCACTACACCTTTGATTACCTCTTATGACCAGTTTCAAGAGGAACTTACCAGGACCTTTGGAGACATCAACGAAACTGCTACAGCAGAAAGAGAGCTACAGAAGCTATGTCAAAAGACCTCTGCTGCTCAGTATACAACAGAATTTAGGAGAATCACTTCTCACTTGACTTGGAATGAAGAAGCCTTAGTCTTCACTTACTACCAAGGGCTCAAGAGCTCTATTAAGGATGAACTCAGCAAAGAAGAACGCCCTACAACACTTCAAACGCTTATAGAGAAAGCTGTCAGACTTGATGATAGGCTTTTTGAAAGAAGAAAGGAGAAGAACCAAGACTGGCATCCAACAAGAAATGTCAACAATT
Organism: Pseudogymnoascus destructans; assembly: GCF_001641265.1. Taxonomy (NCBI): domain Eukaryota; kingdom Fungi; phylum Ascomycota; class Leotiomycetes; order Thelebolales; family Thelebolaceae; genus Pseudogymnoascus; species Pseudogymnoascus destructans. The sequence goes on along the minus strand of NW_020167543.1, from coordinate 202,811 downwards.
ACACCTCTACACCAACTGCTAAGGACTCAGCACCTGAACCTATGGACTTAGACGCCTCTATAAAGAGATCTACAGCAAATCCAGCACCTCAGCCTACAAGAAGCCCTCAAAAACTGAAAAGGGGTAAACTTACTCCTCAAGAAAGAAAACACAGAATGGACAACAACCTTTGTTTATACTGTGGCAAAGGGGGGCACAGAATTCAGGAGTGCTATTCAGCACGGGGGAGTGCTGATTCAAAACATATAGCAGCCTCAGACACAGTCACAGCTGCTATTCCTGAAAAACTTGAAAAATCCCCACCAGGCACAACTTCAACTAAGACTACAACTTCTCCCCTAGACAACAAAGATGTGTCGATGGTGCTTTCTCAGAGTTTCACACACCTGTTAATCCCTATTCAACTCCATTTCAAACAACAGGTGTTATCTACAAGGGCTATGATAGACTCAGGGGCAACAGGCAACTTTATATCTCAAGACCTCATCTTGACACACCAGTTACCTACAATTCCCAAACGCACTCCAGAGTTGCTCCGAGTCATTGATGGAACTCCTATCAGTTCAGGTTCCATTACCTGCAACACCCCAGTACTCAAACTTGAGATTCCCCTAGGAAAATCAACATTTTCAGACACCATCTCTTTAGATGTTATACCAATGAAGTACCCAGTCATCCTAGGTCTTCCATGGCTTCAAAGGCATGATCCAACTATCAATTGGAAGCATTTATCGCTTGGGTTTAGCTCAAATCCTGAGCTCAATACTGAAAAAACCCTTCAAGCCTCAGTTACCCCTATTCAGGTCCAAGACTCAGACTTGTCCCAGATCAAGGATTTTGACCAAACTATGGACGATATATCATCTCTGATATGGGTTAAACCTTTCCAACCTGTCCTGGAGATAGCAGCTACTTCATATTTGGAGAAATCATCTCAGGAGGTCATTTTGCCTTTAGCATACCAAGACTACCAACATCTTTTTGACAAGGCAAAGGCATCAATTCTGCCAAAGCACCAGCCTTATGACCATGAGATACCACTCGCAGAAGGCTCAATGCCTCCCTACGGCCCTATCTACTCTCTATCTGAATTAGAGCTGAAAACTCTCAGAGAATACCTAGATGAGAACCTTAGTTCTGGCTTTATCAGACCTTCTTCCTCACCAGCAGGAGCTCCCATTCTCTTTGTCAAGAAGAAAGATGGCTCCTTGCGTCTCTGTGTTGATTATAGGGGCCTTAATGCAGTCACTGTTAAAAACAGATATGCTTTACCCCTTATCCCTGAGCTCATAGATAGGCTCTCTTCAGCAAGGATCTTTACCAAGTTAGATCTCAGGGGAGCTTATAACCTGATACGCATCAAGGAAGGTGATGAGTGGAAGACAGCATTCAGAACACGCTATGGTCATTTTGAATACCAGGTAATGCCTTTTGGGCTTGCCAATGCACCTGCTTCTTTCCAAGCTCTCATGAATGATATTCTAAGACCTTACTTGGATATCTTTGTTGTTGTCTACTTAGACGACATTCTTATATACTCTTTAGACACTCAAGAGCATGTTCTACATGTTAGACAAGTCTTAGAGAAGCTATCTCAAGCACAACTCTTTTGCAAACTTGAGAAATGTCTTTTCCATATGTCTCAAGTTGATTTCTTAGGACATAGAATTTCAACAGAAGGCATTCAGATGGACCCTGAAAAGACAAAAGCAGTACAAACGTGGCCTATTCCTTCCAGCATTAAAGAGGTTCAGTCTTTCCTTGGGTTTGCCAACTATTACAGGAGGTTTATACCAAGATATACATCCTTGGCTTTACCCCTTACTCAATTACTTCACAAGGACACTTTGTATCACTGGGATAAGACACAGCAAGATGCTTTCGATGCTCTTAAAGGAGAATTTAAAGAAGGGAAAATGTTACTACACTTTAACCCCTTGAAACCTGCCACTCTTGAGACAGATGCCTCAGATTTTGCCATTTCTGGAATCTTATACCAAGCTCCAAAAGACAAACAAGAAGAGCTACAGCCTGTGGCATTTTACTCAAGAAAGCTATCAGCAGCTGAACAAAACTATCCCATTACAGACAAGGAACTGCTTGCCATAGTATGTTCTCTAAAGCATTGGAGATGCTACCTTGAAGGGGCAAACTATCCTATCACTATTTACAGTGACCATTCAAATCTCTTGACCTTTACAACCACTAAACAGCTCAATCGACGACAAGCAAGGTGGTCTGAACAACTAGGAGGTTTTGACTTTGTTATAAAACATGTCTCAGGGGCCAAGAATCAAAGAGCAGATCTCCTCTCAAGAAGACATGACTACCAAGATTCTGCTAAAACAAGCAATACAAAGGCCCTGCTAGACTCTACAAAGCTTATAGCAGCATCTTTAAGCAACCCTCGCACTACAGAGGACTTAGAGGGAAACTTATCCCCTCAAAACCAAGTTGCCCCCATTACCTCTTCTCAGAAACCAGAGACCTTTAAAGACTATACACCCTCAGCAACACTTCTTAAAGCATTCAAAGATGCTTACAACCATGATCCCTTTGCGAAAAGAACTTTGGAATACCTCCAGAAGAAAGGTTCCTCTCTTGAGAAAGTTGGACTACAGAATTTCTCAAAAAATCAGCATGGACTTCTCTTATTCAAGAACTATATCTATGTCCCAAGGGATAAACGATTACAGCTACACCTCCTACAGCAGTTCCATGATGCTCCAGCTGCAGGGCACTTTGGCTTTGCAAAAACTTATGAACTTCTAACAAGAAAGTTCTACTGGCCTAGTCTAAGGACTACTCTTCAAGACTATATATCTTCTTGCACTACTTGCAACTTGAACAAACCTACACGGCAAAAGCCCTATGGCCTCTTGCAGCCTCTACCTATACCAGAACGCCCATGGGACTCCATATCCATTGACTTTATAGTCAAGTTGCCTCCTTCTATCCCAAAAGGGGGTGTGTTACGACGGAACAAGAAGGCTGGCCAACTACAGGACAGGAAGGAGGGAGGTCGCATGAGACCGGCCCTGGTACCTGGAGGGGCAGCGGGGAATAGTAGTTCTGAAAGTATCACGTGACGGACTCGCAGGATGATGAGAAGAGTCCTAAGAGTCCAGGACTCCGAGGACTCGAGTGAGTTCCCAGGAGTCCACTAGGCACGTGATGGACTCGCAGGATGATGAGAAGAGTCCTAAGAGTCCAGGACTCCGAGGACTCGAGTGAGTTCCCAAGAGTCCACTAGGCACGACGCCACTATATAAGTAGATAGTATTTCCTTAGATAGGAGCTTCGTGCTCAACTCAATACAGTATTTGTTATATACTAGTAACGTGTTACTTGAAGCCTTTGTGTCTGATCCCCTGCCTCCTCTGATAAGTAAACCTTTACGCAAGAGAACCTCTGTGTCTTCTATCGTTTAGAAGTCAGCGTTACACTTTGAGCACCACTTCTACGAGGTACCGGCTTACACACAAAGCAACATGTCTGTCGTCAGTTCGAAGGGGAAAACCCCCACCACGCCAACTTCGTCTCAGAGGTCTAAGCCTGAGAATGAAGAGATGCCCGATGCACCCACCGTCAACGAACTCAAGGAAACTCTACGCGTCAAGTTGCCCGACACTTACTCCGGCAACCGAAAGGAACTTGAGGTGTTTTTGCTACAGGTCGAACTGTACCAGCACTTCAATGATGAGAAGTTTCCCACCCAGGAGAGCTATGCCCTGTGGACTGCGTCCTACCTTAGGGGGGAAGCCCTGCGATGGATCGAACCATTCCTCAAGGACTATTTCAAATATGAAAGTACCAATGGAAGCATGACAACTACGCAGACTATGTTTGGCAGCTGGAATGGATTCTGTAAGGAAATCCGACGCATGTTCGGAGACATCGATGAGATTAAGACCGCAGAAGACCATCTGTTTGCACTTAAGCAGACTGGCAGCGCCCTCACATACTCCACAGAATTCCAGAGATACGGCAATCAGACAGGATGGGACGCCAGCGCACTCATCAGCCACTACCGACGTGGGCTGAAGAGCCATATACGTATGGAACTTGCCCGTTTGGAACAACAACCAACGGACATGGTAGCGCTAATCGAACATACGGTCCGAATCGACAATCGACTATACGAATTCCAGAAGGAACGTCGGACCTATGACAAGCCCAAGAAAAGTTACCCCTACCGGGGAAACGAGGGCAGACGACGGGATCAACACCCGCGAGACAACCGTTGGTCGGACCCAATGGAACTCGATGCCACGTTCAAACCTGGACGACCCCGTGACCCTAAGAAAGACAGACAATTCAAGGAACGACTCTGTTTTAACTGCGACAAGCCAGGCCACATGGCCCGAGACTGCAGACAGCCAAAGAAAGGGAACGGCGGACGCAAAGTCGGCAAACAACTCAATGCCACCTGGACAGGACAGTTGAACGCAACGTTTGTGAGCAAACAGGACTGGGGAATAAACGGCGAAAGCACCCCAGAAGACGAGAGCTCAGATGAAGGGTCGGAGGCGGAATCGTTTACCGTCTCGGAACAGGAGACCTTCGATGAACTCGCACCTACGGAACCAATGAGTCCACGGTGCAAGAACGTAGTAAGACGCATGGCAAAACACGCCCACGCGAAGATTAGGGCCGAACGAGACAAGCCCAATGGCCAGAGGAGAATCCCCATGCTTAAAGACCTCTACGGGAACCTGTTACAGGAACTTCCGTTAAAGTGCAAGGTGGACGACTGCAAGGATGACCTCTGGAGATACTACGACCAACTAACGAATACCCGCAGGCTGCTTGGCACGTCCCAAGACGTAGCTAAGTTGGAAGCCCAAGAAGCGGAAGAACTGGAGAAGGATGTCGAGCATATGGCTAAACTGAAGTATATGAAAAGCGTCAAACTTTACTACCAGGACCGCAGGAGAGCCCTGAAGAAGTACGACGAGAAAGCCAGAGATATGCTCCGACGGGAAAATGCGAGACCCACTCCACGCATCGAAAGGAGAGCCATGGAGCAACTAGACACGTTCTCCACGCCTCCGAGGGAAGATAGTGCATGGGTGAGAGGACAGCGGGAACTATCAACGACAGACGCAACAGAGACTGATCATCCCTGGCACGCGTATGTCTACTGGGAGTATTGCAGCGAAGATGACTGCAAGCTCCACTGGAAAAAGAAACACCAGAATCAGTTGTTTCCCCGATCCTCGCCCAGGATACACTTCAGAGACGCAGAGCAAGTTCACGCCCTCAGGCGAAGCCAGTCTGAAGGGGACTTGCCTATCAAAAGTGAACAGGTATACGAGAAATACCCACATCTGCTAGATGAAGCAGAAGAGCGAGGGAAACGATCTCCCCAAGGACCACCATTGGAAGCGGATGAATACTATCCTTCCTCGGACGAGTCAAAAAACTAGGAGTCCTCGACGGTAGGCCACCGGCGAGCGACACGAAGAGGCCTAGTACAGACCAGCTATGCGCCACGACGGGCAGCATGCAACTATATGTGGTCGCTAAAATACAACAGCGACACCTCCGAGCAATGATTGACTCCGGAGCGACGGGCAACTTTATGACAAAGAAAGTAGCAGACACGCAAGGTTTCAAGACGCAATTGAAAACCGAACCATACCCGTTAATGGTCGTAGATGGAGAGCCCATCTCGACTAATGAAGGAATGGTGACCCACGAAACGGTCCCATTGGAAATGGTCATGCTACACGGGCACAAGGAAACGATTCAGTTTGACATCGTGCACATGGACAACCATGCGTGCATCCTTGGTGTGCCATGGCTCAAGAAACACAACCCCCAGATCGACTGGTGGAACGAGAAAGTTGTGATGAGCCAGTGCGCGTGTGAACAACGGACGGACACGCGACAACGGGAGAAACCCTCCCAGGGCCGGAAGGAGTTATGTGCAACCTCCGAGCTCGATGACCTAGCCCAGGCATCCTCACCGACGAGTATACCGGTGGAGTACAAGGAATACGAGCAATTATTCCAGGAAGGCCCTAAGAACGAGGCGCTTCCTAAGCACCAACCATGGGATCACGAGATACCTTTGGAGAAAGACAAGAGTCCACCGTTCGGACCAATATATCAGCTATCGGAAAAGGAGCTGAAGGTACTTAAGGAGTACATCGATGATAACCTAGCGAAAGGATTCATCAGACCATCCACATCACCAGCAGGAAGTCCGGTGCTTTTCGTACCAAAGAAAGACGGCTCCCTATGGTTATGTGTGGACTATCGAGCGTTGAACAACATCACAATCAAGGACAGGTATGCCCTGCCGTTAATCAATGAACTACACGATAGATTTCAAGGAGCAAAGATCTTCAGTAAGCTAGATCTGCGAGGAGCATACAACCTGATCCGAATCAAGGCTGGGGAAGAGTGGAAAACAACATTCCGCACCCGCTATGGCCTATTCGAGTATCAAGTCATGCCCTTTGGGCTAACAAACGCACCCGCATCCATGCAACGACTGATGAATGATGCTTTGCATGAATACTTAGACATCTTTACCATTGTCTACCTAGATGACGTCCTGGTGTATTCAGCAACCAAGGAGGAGCATGTCAAGCATGTCAAACTCGTCCTGAAGAAACTAAAGGAGTACAGCTTACTCCTCAAACCAGAGAAGTGCGAGTTCCATAAAAACCAAGTCGAATTCTTGGGTTACATTATTGGAACGCACGGCATCAAGATGGACCAAGCAAAAGTAACGGCAGTGTTGGAATGGCCAACACCGACCATGGTCAAGGAAGTGCAAGCCTTCCTAGGCTTCGCCAACTTCTACCGAAGATTCATCTCGGGATATTCCAAGGTAGCTCAACCACTCACGGAGCTTACCAGAAAGGATCTCGAATTCAAATGGACGGACAAGGCAGAGGCTGCTTTCCAGGAACTTAAGACGAAGTTCACGGAAGCACCTATCCTTGCTACATTTGACCCTGCAAAGAAGATCATCCTCGAAACGGACTCTTCTGACTTCGCAATTGGAGCATGTCTGAATCAACCAGACGAGAACGGTAAGTTCAAACCAATTGCGTACTACTCTAGGAAACTGTCACCCGCGGAACTTAATTACGACATCCACGACAAAGAGCTACTGGCTATTGTCGTTGCCTTTGAGCAGTGGCGAGTATATCTTGAGGGATCCACCTACCCTGTGCAGGTATGGACGGATCACAAGAACCTCATATATTTCACCACGACCAAGGTTTTAAACCGCAGACAAGTCCGCTGGGCAGAAACCCTCGCAGCCTACAACTTCACGATAACCTATCGCAAGGGCTCCGAGAATGCAAGAGCAGACGCTCTCAGCAGACGGACCGACTACGCCGGCCCAAAGGAAGAAAGACCTAGAGCAATTCTGAAGAAAACAGATGCAGGAATACAGTACAACGAGTTACTAGCGACGATCTCAGTCATCGAAGATACAGAACTCGAGGAAAGACTCAAGAAAGCTTACGCAACAGATGAATGCGCCAAGCGAGTCTTGTCCAAAGTCGAAGGCGACTTCGCCATCGACGAACAAGGATTGATTCGATACAAAGGGTTAGTGTATGTCCCAAGTCAAATGAGACGCCCGCTGGTGCAAGAACAACACTCGTTACCAGCACACGGTCATCAGGGAGTAACACGAACCTTCGAACGAATCACCCGACACTACTACTTCCCAGGTATGAGGAAGCAGGTAGAGACAGTGGTAAGAGAGTGCGACATTTGCAGCAAGTCAAAATCCAATAGGCATCTGCCATACGGACAACTCAAGTCGACACCAGTACCAAAAGGAGCGTGGAAATCAATAGCTTTGGACTTCATCGTCAAGCTTCCACCCTCCAAGTGTCATACTGACATTCGTTGCACTCAGTTTGCTATCAAACTCAAGAGCAAACTTAGAAATCTCCTCCTCAAACCTACAAGTCACCATACATATCTTGGCTTATCACACCAACAACAGAAGCAATACTACTCAACGATTGCTGCAAACTCTTCTACTACATCTGTTTATGCTACATACATCACGGCATATCATTTGAACACTCATTGAACAAGTTATTAAGAAAATCTCCTCCTTAAGGGGGTGGGCCAATACTACCACATGGCATATATCTACCAACTAGAGGCCTAGGAACATGAACGATAGCTCTAGAAGCTTCTACAACCCTCTATGATTCATTACACGTCATCGCTCCTTAGTTACCCACAAGATTGGTTAAGTTATGACATAATTTGTCTATAGGTACTCTGACCTTGGACCTCCTTTTCACTTCCTATAGGCTAGGAACCCAAGAGATGGTTCTATGGGATTCTCTTACGTTCACTACATGATTAGCAAGCTAGTTGTGGGTCGCACTTGATTTCTAATACATTTACCAAGCCTGGTTAGTCATGGAAAGTCATGGAAAATGAGAGAACTACACTCCTTTGGCATAAATAGGATTGCCCTTTCCTTAAGAAAGGGCAAGCAGGCAATACAGTAAATCGACTAGCACATACTTCCACGTCTTTTACAAGCTTCCAAGCATTGATCTTGTTATTCTCTGTTTTTGAAAAGTCAGTGAGGTGCTAACCTCTGACTTACCCCTGAGTTCTCAGACTCAACATTTGTTGCAACTTGTCTAAACCACTTCACCACATCATACACCTGATTGCTGCGTTGTGGAATAGTCTAAGCTACAACCCTTTGGCTCTGTTTCCTAAGACAGTGTGTTGTCTTAGTAAATTCATCCCTTCCTTGGGTGGCTAGATTCTCATATCTGGTGCACCCACCATTACATGCACCCACCATTACATGCACCCACCATTACATGCACCCACCATTACATGCACCCACCATTACATGCACCCACCATTACATGCACCCACCATTACATGCACCCACCATTACATGCACCCACCATTACATGCACCCACCATTACATGCACCCACCATTACATGCACCCACCATTACATGCACCCACCATTACATGCACCCACCATTACATGCACCCACCATTACACCAACCCCTAATTCAAGATGAGTATATGAAGTATTACCAAGCAGCAATTACCCTAGAGTGTAACGCTCGGGATTGGTGGATGGAAGGAGCTTAGCGGACAGCATATCCAAATCTTCAAAGGATGGCACTCAACATGTTATCGATACCTGCAATGAGTGCTGAGCCTGAACTTCTATTCTTAGGGGCAAAGATTCAATCACAGATCGAAGGAATCGATTAGGAGTTGATACTATTGAGTATTTAGAGTGTTCGAAGTCATGGCTTCATGTTACAAACATTCCATGGAGCGACGAGTAGTACTGTCATTTCAATATGTCAGTTGGGCTATCACATATGGTACTATTATCTCCTGCTTTAAGAATACAGTACAATAACATGTGATATTATATATGGAACTAATCACTTGATTTATATTGTTTTTCTTCAATATATGACTGCAATATATGATATTGCCAAGCTTTATTAGCGTTATATGATTGTAATGCAATATGGTCTTCTGCCATATGATTGTAATACAATATGGGAATTCATTCCAATATATTGCCAAGACGCACTATTGGCAACACTGACTGACCCCCCGGCCATAGCGAACAACACAGAACCATCATCCCAAATCAGCCTCCCATACCCTCAAGGCATTTCCAATCCCCATCCAACCCCACATCATGTCCACAACCACCCCCTCCGACCCCTCGCCATCCCCGGCTTCCCCCAACTACCCCGCCTTCCAAATCCACCATGGAGACCAAGACACTACCACTAACGGCCAACGTGGCGAGGATCCTACTCCTCCTCCGAAGTCTTCAACGACGCCGACACAACTTGGATGATCCCTAGATCGTACTGCCACTGCAGCTTCACGAGTACGACGATCTGATTGTCCGTATTGAGAAAAATGAAACTCTTTGGGGATGGGTGTATGACAAGTTGACGTTCGTATATGGCACTGGTGACGCTGTCATCAGTGGTTCACATGCTTACTTACTATCTTAGATTCAGCTACGATTCCAGAACAAGCACCTTCGTCCTACGGAGGCCCGTAACTGTGCATCAAGCATTCAAAATCCGGGTAGACTCCTGGATAAAAGACAGATTAGACGCCATAGCGGACAGAGATGCTCAATCGAGGCTGTTTGTCCAAGACATAGCCGCCTGTGGATCTGCGAATTTACTCATCGAACCCCCAAGCTATGAACGCGTGGTCATCCATCACAACCCCGACTCCCAGTTCATGTATATAGGCACATGCTGGCCGACTGTCGTCATTGAGCTCGCCAACTCATCCACTCTGCGTCATTCTGCGAATTCCTCGGTATAATGGATGAGTCGGAGAGAAAAAGTGCTGCTGGCGAACTCATTACATCGTCCCGCTGGATGAATTGTATGGAGAAGAGCCGCGAGAGGACGCCGGAGCCGGTGGAGGTGTATGAGGAGGATGGGTTGTGTTTGGGTAGGAGGAATTGAGTGTTCATGCGAGGTTTTTGGATCGGCGGGTTCGTACTGGGAAGGTGGGTGAGGAGAGTGAGATGGTGGAGAGAGAAGATCGAGTGAAATGAGATATGAGGTTGACGGGAGAAAAATGGGAGAGGGGTGATTTCAATCAGAGGTGCACGAAGTGCTGGTGTTGTCGCCATAACGAGGTTCTTGAGGCCTCTCAGTAACACGGACCAATTTGTTCATCATCTGAAATCTTGGGAAGGGTATGTGGGGAGGTGATCGGGAAGATGAAGATTGAGTAGAGAAGGGCAGAGAGAGAGAGATATTGAGACTTGTAAAAATACCTTTTCGCAAATTCGGATAGTGGTATATATATGACATGTCGACACAGGTGTTAAGATCCGAAAACATGACTGTTGCTGATATTTCGAACCGGCCATCCTGGGCCTTCCACCCCTCATCACGCCTCACAGAGCCATGCATGCACACACGTCCAGAGACATCACACAATCGCATCAGCATCATCATCAGTCATTAGCGAATCAGTAGATTTTGCAATGCCTCAAAGTGCCGCGGTCCGACCCAGCTTGCGACATTTCCGTCCAGTTGTCCCATCGCCCGCCTATGCAAGAACACTGACACGCTTCCATGCCCACAAAAGCAATAAGCATTTAGAACACCAAAGCCTGGCCCTTAGTCTTCTTGTCACCACTATCGTATTGTCAGCATTGTTCGTCGCCATCAACGGGGGGAGGGAGCCGTACCCCAGCTCGAAGTGCTTGCAGCGCTTCAACGACAATTGCGCCTTGGTCTTGCAGCTCGTGCACTCGAGACGAAGCACAACCTTCTTAGTGGTCTTAGCCTTCTTGTGGAAAACGGGCTTGGTCTGTCCTCCGTAACCGGACTGCTTCCTGTCGTAACGACGCTTTCCCTGTGCGAAGAGCGAGGCCTGGGAGAATGGGGTGTTAGTGGTGGGAGGTTTTCGCCGCAGGTGCGGGATGGATGGGGTCGTGAATTACCTTTCCTGCCTTGTATTGGGTAACCTTGTGCTGGGTGTGCTTCTTGCACTCCTTACCCTTGCAGTAGGTGCGTCTGGTCTTTGGGATGTTGACCTGGGAGGGAATGTTAGTTTGTGGTCGGCGGGGATTTCTCGCTCGTTGTATCTCGTGCTCTAGATGCTCGCAGTCGTCGTGGCTCGAGGGCTTCGGGGATGGAGGGAACGAGAGTCTGGTGAAGGATTCGCAGTGTCCTTGTTTCTCTGTCATGCAAGCCGAATGCCCGTGGGCGTCGTGTGGTTCATCTAGTCAATTCGTCTCGAACCAGTACCATTTCTCTCGTCCCGCGCAACATGCGTATCGAAGCCATCAGAGCCGTCGGACAGAGCATCCAGAGGAGAGATACACCGGTATGAGCAGGGCAAATTTATCACGTACCATCTTGGCGATTTCAAGGTTGTCGTGAAGTTGCTGAGTATCGTGCCGTCGCTGTGAGCAATTTCGACGAGGAATATCGCGAATTGTCGATTTGTGTGGGATTAGCTAATATCGGGTCTAACGAGATCGGGTCAAGCGATAGTGTGAGTAATGTAATTTGTAATTTATTGTGATCACGTGCATTGGAGTATTATACCTTACATATAAGGCATGGTATATGTGTCTTGGCATCAGCGGCAGAAGAATATGGGCGTTTGCCCTGACATACGAAGGATTTAAGCCTATGTCGACCTACAAATGCTGACTATAACACAGAGTTATTAGTTGACGATTTAGGATGTATATATCAGAAATCGCTGGCAAGGAAGGAACTCTTTGAGGCATTGGGGGGGGAACCTGTAGGGATGCTGCATACGACTACAGCAGTAGATGCTCCAGACATACAATATTGCGGACGGGCTAGGAGCATCTTAGAGTACTTGTTACTCTTCTACTCTACGCAGTAATCTTAGAAGTCAACGATCTCTGTTAAAACATGCTAACACAGGTACTAGGTACATACAGAACATTCAAAAACCATGTTGAGATCGACACGTTTCATGGTACCCATGACTTACTCCGTTTTTTCGTTCTTCTTTTATGGCCAACAACCCCCCAGCCACAATGAGACCTCGCGCCTCGCTTCCACCAAAAATTGCTTCGGAACGACCTGTTGCCGATGCGGTGTGGGATACCCAACTCCTAGTGCGAACGCACCTCGACCAACTCCCCTCTCACCCTGCTTACTACCCTACCTCCCGGCCCTAGATCCCGTGTCTAGCTATTCTTGATCAATGGAAATGGAGAGATATGCCCCCGTCATTATGCGCTGTCCAAGCTCACATTCCCAATTCCTCGATCCATAGTGGACGCAGAGGTTTCATCTTCATCTTGACTATCTATCATCCCCTTTCCCTCTCCGTCCGAGTCTCTCTGCATAAATCCCCTCCTAAGAATCTCGGGGAATTTACTTTGATCCACACTCACCGACTGAACGGCGCGCCCCACTTCCCGAGCGACTACAACTAAAGCTCACCAGTCCCGCCAGGACCCGTGCCTCCAGATCAGACTGAACAAACGGCTGTGTGGCCGAAGAACGCCGCCATGGTCTCCCTCCTGGTGATGCTAGCTGCGCTGCCCCTTTACTGGGCCTTCTCAAAATTCACACGCTTCTGCCGTAATCTGAAGGACGCAAAGAGCACCGGTCTGCCATATGTCATTCAACGTATGTCTAGTCCCTTCTCACCAACTGAGCCAAGCTGACAATGGTGCGGTCCAGCCATCTACCCTATCACTCTGTTTTGGATAATAAGTGGTAAATTATGGTTAAAACTGATCAACAAGACATGGCCAGACAAGTGGCACAAGAGCTGGTCCAAGTATGCTACTGCCCACGTTATGAGAAACGCTCTCGGTAGCTGACCACCGGCGTAGATTCCTTTCCCCAGACTGGTCGTGGAATGAACTGTACGAGGACCCTCGTGAGCTGGGCGCGGACACCTTCATCACTGTCTCGCCCGTCAACAACATGCTCTGGTCCGCCGATTCCGATGTCATCCACCAGATAACTACACGCCAGGCCGCCTTCCCCAAGCCCATCAAGAGCTATAAGGTCCTTGACATCTACGGCCGCAACGTCGTCACCACCGAGGGCCCAGAGTGGCGCATGCACCGCAAGGCCACGGCGCCCGGGTTCAACGAAAAGAACAACTCGCTTGTCTTCACGGAGTCGGTGGCGCAGGCACAGGGCATGATCAGGAAATGGATGGACGGCAACGAAAAGAGTAGTCGTACGCTGAACGATATCCCGGCTGATTGTATGCGCGTGGCGTTGCACATTATCAGCGCTATGGGGTTTGGTGTTAGGTTGCTGTGGCCGGGAGATGCATTCAGCACCGGAGACAAGGACTCGGGGCTAATTCATATGGGTGATAAGCCTTTGGGGGAGCATACGATGAGCTTTGAGAAGGCACTATCTACTGTTCTGGATGACATATTCATTCTAATGTTGACGCCGAGGTGGCTTTTGAGTAAGTGACCCATGTCCATCGGAGTAGTTATAACTGACAGTCGTAGAAATCGCGCCAGTGAAGAGGGCGAAGCGGGCTTGGGAATCATACAAGAACTGGAAGCTGTACATGGAGGAACTCCTCGAGAGGAAAGTGGAAGCTGAGCTCGCGGGCGAGAAAACGCTAGGCATGGATATCATGGGCGCATTAGTCAAGAGCGCGGCCGACGCAGACCGACCCGACCAAAAGAAGGCGCCAGGCCAACTGGAATCGAACAAGGACAAGCGAGGCCTCACCGACGAGAACATCATCGGCAACTCCTTCGTCATGCTCCTCGCCGGCCACGAGACCACCGCCAACACCATCCACTTCTCCCTAATGGAGCTCGCCATGGCCCCGAGCTCGCAGCGCAACCTCCAGAAGGAAGTTCGCACCATCTTCGGCGACTCGGACCCGAAGACGTGGGACTACGCTTACAGCGTCAATAACCTGCTCGGTGGAATGGTGGGCGCCACCATGAACGAGATGCTGCGCCTAATGCCGCCGGTTACTAATATCCCGAAGTCGGTCAGTGCCAATCAGGACCAGACGATTGTGGTGGATGGGCAGAAACACACGTTGCCGAAGGGACTGTACATCAACTTCAACGTCGTCGGCGCCCATCGCCACCCAAAATGCTGGCCTAGCAGGGGTGTGTCAAAGGTAAGTGGCAAGTCGGACGACCTGGATGATTTCATCCCAGAGAGATGGCTCAGAAAGGACGCGGCAAATCATATCGAAGAGGACTCGGAAGAGGAGGGTTTTGGCGGCTTCACGGGCAAGACGTCGTCTGCGCAGCTCTTCCGCCCCCCGCGCGGCGCTTTCTTGCCCTTCTCTGACGGGCCGCGGTCGTGTCTCGGGCGCCGCCTGGCGCAGGTCGAGTTGATCGCCCTGTTGGCTGTCATCTTCCAGAAGTACTCCATCGAGCTCGCCGTTGATGAGTGGGCGACCGATGAGGAGGTGGCTAAGATGGGCGTGCCGGACAAGCTGGAGGTGTATGCCAAGGCGGCGAAGAAGGCGAGGGAGATTATTAGGACGGCATCGTCGATGATTACGTTGAAGTTGAATTTTGGACAGACTTATATCCCGGCAAGGCTGGTGAAGAAGGGGGAGGAGCGATTTATTCGGTATATTGAGTAAGCTATCTAGTGGACTACGTGGGATGGAAGTTGGTATGGCATAGGTATTAGTTGCTGTATACTTAAATGATGAATGGTGGGAATAAATACGAATATTAAAACACTACTTTGAAGTTTTTGAAATATGAGTGGATTAAATTTATTGTTATGATAAATAAGAAAATAATGGTGGAACAATTAAATTTCTGACAATGGAGCACAACAATGGAATTGAAACAAACGCCGACTAATCACGGTACATATTACAATCCCACGATACAATCAAAAAATCAAGCAAGGGATTAATTTACAACTTAACCTTCTGAAGATTAATTTCTCCCGATCGCGCCTTCCGCCAGACGTCAGCATACGTTAGAGTCACGTGGCTTCCTCACCGTTGCAATCTGGCGCTAAAACGCGATTGTTATGACAACAATCGGAGCCTGCCATCCGCAATTATCAACAACACACATACCCATCGTACTATTGCAACCCGCACGTACCTCCCTCCCACAACCACCAACTCCATAAAAAACTGCCGCCAACACTTGCATCGCAATCGCCTCAAATCCGCGACCACAAGCATCCGCGTCGCTACCATGTCCTCGTCCAGCTTCCTCCAGAAAATGCGCAAGGCGCAGCTCGAGGAGCTCGCATCCGACCTAGACCTGAGGTGCGCTTTCCCTCGCCGTGCCGGCGCCGTCGCGCGCGCGCAAAATATATCTATAATACAACTATTGTATAGAATGTACTGACGCGAACCACCAGCCCGAACGGCCAGAAGAAGGCGGATCTCGAGATCTTGATCGACTCGTTTCTAAGCCAACACCCAGAGCTGTCCACAGACGCGCGCGTCGCGCCCTTCTACAAGCGCCGCTCGACCAACGAGCTCTCCCCCGTCAAGAAAGAGCAAGTCGCAGCAGAGGAGAAAGTCGTCAAAGTCACCAAGCGACGCGCCACAAAGGCCGCTGACGAACTCTCAAACTTGGTGTAAGAACCCCCCTCCCCGACGCGTCGCACCCCTCCAAACCACCTACCGCGATAAACAAGAAACTGACATCTCACCCCTCACAGTGACGACTCTGACATCGAGCCCGCAACCACCCGTGCCCGCTCAGCTTTAACCCGCACCCCCGCGCGCGCTCTCTCCCTCGCGCAATCCGTCCCCTTTCCCCCCTCCCCCTCCGTCGTCGCCGATGTTCTCGAGCGCCGCACCGCAGCCCTACGCTCCCAGGTCATGGAAGTCGCTGTCTCCACAGGCGCTGCCGAAGCCGTTGAGTCCGCGCGGGCCTCGCTCTCGAGCCTCCTCAGCATCGAGACGATAATCCTCTTATTCGAAGCCGCGAACCTCCGCTCCGAGATCCTCCCAGACCGCTACGCGTTCTCCATCCCCGCCCTGCCGATGCTGAACAGGAAGCCCTACCCAGTCTCGCTACCGGACTTGTTCCTCCTCCTCACCTCGAGCTTCTGGCAGCCATTCACCCTCTGGCTCGCTACTGCTCTCGTCGTGCCGTTGGCGTTCGCGTACTTCTTCAACCTTACCGCTCGCCCCCGCTCCCGCGGCACACAAAGGTTCGAGTACCAGTTCGACCCGCTCACCTTCAACGTTGCCAAGGCGATTATCACCTACGCCGTCTTTTCCCATGGCGCCACCTTCTGGGGTCTCGTTGATCCCGAGCCCGTCGCGCGCATTCGCTCTGCCGCGGCGGGAGGATGGGAGGGCATTGTCGGCGGCTGCGCTGTGGGCGCGTTGGCGACAATCTACGAGGCTATTATCCGGAAGTAGACATCTGTCTGCTGTCCGCCTGTCTGTCTGTTTGTTTGGCGCCGGCGAGTCCTCTTTGAAGGTCGATTGATGAAAATACTCTTGTTCTGCTTATGCGACTCTATTTCAATTCCCGCTGCTTTCTACTGTTTTCTCTTCGTTGCGGCTATGTCGCGGTACCGCGGCCTCCCCCGCCCTGTCGCCTTCCTATACCACAACTACACATACCTACTTTATTCCATAGGGGCTGGGCCGGCGCGAGGCGTTTTGGAGTCAGGTTTTGGGGGGGTGGAATGTGTATATGAATGATGTGGCCTGCTTGGGAAGCCTTGATGGGTCTTGTTTTTGGGTCCTGTGTCTATGCGGGTATACTGTTTTTGTTTGGCTTTTTTGGATTATCTCTAGTTTTTTCGTGTTTTTTGCGTGATTAAAGGGGGGTTGGTTTATGAGGGAATAAGTGGGGATGGTAGGATAGAGAATGGCGTGGGAGAGAAGCGCGAATCGTCCTAGCTATTCAAAAATCCAAGAAACTTAGCCGTTGCTCTACTGAAAAATTCTATAGAGTACCTTACTCGACACTTTCCGACAGGATGGCTAGCCGAACACATCGACGTGAAGCTAAGGCAAATTGTCTTAAATTGACTGAGCTAGAGGAGGGAGTAATTATTCGAGATATATTTAAGCTAGATGCAAGAGGATTTGCGCCCTAGCTAGTGTAGCAAATTATATCCTAGAATCGCATAGGGGACAACGCGTTAGCAAGATCTAGGCACATCGATTTGTACAATGACGTCTAGAGTTAAAGGCGCATTTTAATCGCGCGTACGACTTTCAAAGGGCCTTATGCGAAGATCCAAAAATTAGAGCATGGTTTCAACTAGTAGAGAATATACAGGCAAAATACGGCATTTAAGACTGTGATTTCTACAACTTCGACGAAACAGGCTTCATGATAGGCATTATTTGCCTAGCTATGGTTGTTACATACGCCGATCGACGCTCCTTACAACTAGATTCTAATAGTACTATAGTACTGTTAGTTACACCAAAATCAGGGCGTCATAAACGAACTTCATGGATTTGGCAACATGATAGGAATCCTTTGCAACATACTAACAAAATGGGCACTTAATGTGGCAATGTTCATATTGTACAAAGCAGTATAGAGAATCAGGTGGTACTGTGGCACTAGCGAAACACTTGATGGATTTACACCAAGTGACAGATACTTAGAAACGGTCACAAGTCAAGAACATGCAAATGAGTATCTCTAGTGCTCTGCAAAATGGACTCTATAATCCTTATACATGGCGACGATACTAACCTCCTAAAGACTACTGGGGTCGAAAAGGGGCGCAATTTCCACATGACGCTAGACGCCATGACAGCGTTCGACGCGCTTAAGGCCCGGTTCACCACCGCCCCGATGCTGCGACACTACGAGCCCGAACTGCCGACGCAGGTAGAAACGGACGCCTCGGGGTACGCCGCGTCGGGTATCCTGTCGCAGCTATTCGGGGCCGGACCGGAGGCGAAGTGGCACCCAGTCGCTTTCTTCTCCAGGAAGTTCTCCCCTGTGGAGCTCAGGTACGACACTCACGACAAGGAACTCCTGGCCATCGTCCTGGCTATGGACCACTGGGGCCAGTACCTCCGGGGCGTCACGAGGCCGGTACGGGTACGGACTGACCACAACAACCCCGATACTTCATGACCAAGAGGAGCCTAAACGGACGGCAAGCACGCTGGGCGGAGTCGCTCGCCCGCTACGATTTCTACATCGAATACCGCCCCGGCAAGGCCAACCCTGCGGACGGGCCGTCGCGGAGACCGGACTACCAGCCCCTCGACGACCCTACCCTTGACCAACACTTACCTGGCCTACACTTCCGTCTATGTAGCGGCCCCGAGACGGCTGCGGACTTGCCGCCACCTCTAATCGCGGTAGGCCGCCAACGAGGAACGAACCAACTAAGCGCGAAGCTAGCAGTCAGCTTGGAACAACCTAGTCCGACCGCGGAGGCGGCGCCGTTACGGCGCCAGGACACGAACGCCATCGTCGCGGGAGAAAGACCCTACTCGCCCTCAGGGGCGACGGTAAGAGAGGCTCTCCTAGAACTGCAGTCCCGGGATGACTTCGTCACCCAACGGGCGGCAGCCCCGCACTCGATGCGGCGACCCCGAGAGGCCGCCTTGTGGACGACAGGAGAGGACGGCTTACTCCGAAGGAAGGGCGCCATATACGTCCCCGATTCGCCACCGATGCGGGCGGAACTACTAGCCACGCACCACGACGACCCTCACGCCGGCCACTTCAGTTTCGCCCGCACCCAGGAGATGCTACAACGGAAATACTGGGTGGGGATGAGGAGGGACGTGAAGAGTCACCTCCGGACGTGCGACGTCTGCCAACGCACGAAGACTAAAAGGCACGCGCCATACGGCGAGCAATATAGTTAACATTTGCATAACGTTATTATTTTATATTTTTATATTTAAGTTATAGTATAATGAACTTCAGTTTCATCATAAATTATGTAATTAAGCGTTACTGTATACCGTTACTGTCACGACTGAAATACTAAAGACAGGTTGTGAAATCATCAATTGACTATTTATACAAGAACACACTAATTTATCTAATGCTGCGAGAATTGGCGAACCAGGACACAAGCTGCATATCCTTGTTCTGGATGGTGATACGCTTGGCGTGGATGGCGCACATGTTGGCCCCTTCGCACTATTAGTATAGTTTTTGTAGGTGTTCATAGAGACAGCTTACCTTCGAAGTATGACACAAGGTGGGCCTCAGCGGCCTCTTGGAGGGCACAGATGGCAGTAGACTGGAAGCGGAGGTCTGACATGAAGCTTTGCGCGACTTCACGAACAAGACGCTGGAATGGGAGTTTGGGGAGGATGAGGGCGGCCGACTTCTGGTAGTGTCAGATCTCGGCGACGATCCGTTCTTTCATATAAGTTAGTAGTGTGAACAATATTCTATTAGAAAAGAATAGCATACTGTTGACAGAAGCCTTGCTCAAAGGAGGGACAGGGCGAGGGGCTTGTTGTGGGAAGTTGGAGCCAGGGTGATCCCGCTCCCAGTTCCTTTTCTGGGCATTGTAGCTCCAGATCTTTTCTTGGCGGGCTCGGCGCGCAGTCTTGTGAATATCGACTGTTTGTTGAGTTAGTAACCTTGTATTGCTTGTAGGGTAGGGTGGAATACTTACCGTGGCGCTCAGGCTTTTGCTTGGTGCGAGCCATGGTACAGATGTGAGCGAGAGCGATATCTAAAACATGTTAATTTGCCATATTGTAGCAATTTGGCGTTACTGCTGGGCGTTACTGTAGTTGTAACGCCCAAAGAACAAAAGGGGTGAACTTACAAAGGTTGGTGACAGAAGGAAAAATTGCTAGAACTTGTATATTAGTAAAAATAAACACAATACCGTTACTCTACAGCGTTACTGTAGGGTTAAATCAAATGTAAAGAAGATTGAACTTACCAATGTTGCTAGACGCGTTATCTCAGAATTGTTGTAGAAGTTAGGATCGAATTCGAAGTAAGGGCGCTTAAGTGTTGTTGCAAACAAAAAAAACTCCGTTTCTTGTTCCAAATCCGGACGTGTCAATAACAAAGAATAGTACGAGTAAGTTAGCAAAGAAACCACCCTTACATTTGATTACCTCTGATTATTAACTTCCTTTTAGATTTCCAAATTTATTGACTATACCGACCCCGACCAGTAAGTAGTTGCGCCCCTACTTTCAAAAGACGTCCGCCTTGTTAGCACATTGAAGTACTCTCACAACAGTATAATCAAAGCCAGTGCTAACAGTAACGCCCTATAGTAACGCTCATCAGCTCCAAATCGCCTCTAACGCAACTTTACCATGTCGTCTCCAGCCACTGCGAAGTCATATGAGGAGAGACGCGCGGAAGTCATTGCAGCTACTGCCCACACCATTGAGCTCGCTCAGAATGCGGACCGACAGGTATAACAATCCTACTCTTCTACCAACAGAAATCCGCCTGAAATTGTGGTTCTTTGCCCTCTCTCGCGTCTCATTGTAATATCGTCCACTTCCCACACTCCGCAATGCTTTAGACGTCTTTGTCGACTATCCACCGCTTCCATCATGCTTTCTAGCATGCCACGAGGCATTGCAGATGTATAAAAAATGCTTAATCGCAAGTATCTCTAACTCTCCGACATCTTATTATAACTTCAATCACGACGGGTTTCTGCTCAGCAGTCCCGATCTAGCTGTTGACACCGACTATTTGCCTACAGTCACTCCACCCAACAACTCCCATAAGTTGCGATTTTTGCATGTATCACGGGGCTACCTGAAACTTACCGGTTGGGCGCGTCTTTGAGAGCGATTCATAGGACTTGAGTAGTTCGTCTCGGTGTCCCATAAAAATGCATCCTGCCGTCTCACAATAAGCCCCCTGCTTCTGCTCGAATCCTGCTTCCCCCAGGGGTGGTGGGAGAATGGCACAACGTTTGGGCGCGCGAATCAAGGAGAGCTGGAGGGTTGACTGTGAATTCCAATCATTGCATATATCATGGCGTATTTGATTACAGATTCAGTGGTGGACTTATTGTCTTTGTACACTACCAAAGTAAGAATCCCTCGCCACCATCTTAAGGCGACGTCAGGGGGTATGGGGCAGTACATCCCATTTTCAAAAATAGTAGGAGAACCATAAAATTAGACCGAAAGGCGAGGCACTTGACATGTCAGCAAGGATGCAGCTCCTGGAGGAGCAAACACGAGACCCCGCCACCCAGAGACGCAAGTCCCAATGTGGCAACTGACGATGGAGTTCATGGCTCTTGTGATCGCGGGTTACATTCTTTCGGTTACATCTTGCCATATTGAGAAGGTTCTGGGACTGAGCTGAACTGGGACATTCCAAGCCAATGGGGACATCACGTTTTGCAGCTGTGTAGGACAGCTGGATCCTTCATTTTTGGGGGCCAGCGGAGTAGTATATAAGTTATGAGAAGGACTGTCGAGTTTTATATGTCTTTAGAATAGATATCAGCTCACTACACTGCATTCCGCAGCAGCTCTAGGTATTATCTTTATCCTCCACACGACACAAAAAATCAAGGACAGTTTTCAACCAGCCATGTTGTTCACCTTGAAGATGGTTATCATGGCAGGAGCTGCCAGGGCTTCACCTATCGATGAGACTCCAAACACCGAGGCGACTAGCATTGTGCCGACTGGTGTCATCGATATCGATATCAGCGGTGGCTCTGATATGGGCGAAATATCCGTCAGAAGTGGCTGTAGCCAAGGCACTTGTCCAGACAACAAGGCTCCCTTCGACTTCATGGAGCGGTTCTGGCAGGACGAAAGCTAAGAGAACAACCTTGCATGGTACACCTACGATATACGCGTCAACGAATGCGGGCAATGCGTCTCGACGAAGGCCAGCAGTAACGGATGCGCCGATTTCACTTCCTGCGGACAAAAGCAGGATATCTGTGTCGAGGCCATCAAGAGGCGTGCTTTCCGGATCTGGAAAGATAAGGATATCAGGAAATGCTACAGTCTTAATTATGACCAGATCGGTAGCTGTGGGTTGGCGAAAAAGTCGGAATTTTATTGGCCTAGGTCGAAGAGTGTCTGCCATTGGTAGACTAAGGCGATCTGGGTGCAATCGATACCATTCACACGAATGTTGGCGGAAGTCAGATGTAATTGAGGTGATGGTCCCATAAGAGACCGGCTGGTGAAATAATGCATTCCCACCTTAACGTCTATCCTTAGATATATAGAGAACAATTATATTAAGAGGGAGCCAAACACGCCCACCAGAACTCCCTGCACATACCACCCCATACCACCCCATACCTACCCAAACGTAATCTTCGTCCTCGTCAAGTCTTTAAAAACATCATCCAACACCTGCCTCTTTCTCTTTTCTCGCCCCCCTTCCTCTCTCCGATCCCTATCACCCTCCACAGCTTCGTCCACCATATCCTCACCCACCGTCGGCCCCCAAACCCTCACAACCCCGTCACTCCCACCACTCACAAACCCCTCCCCAACCCCCCTCCACGCCAAACTCGTTACCCGCCTCCCCACACTTCTCTCCCCCGTCCCGGTCCGCGCCCTCACAACCGCCACACTTGGCCCAGGCAAGCGCAGCCTATTGACCACCCTCCCCTCATGCAGCTCAAACATAACCACTTCTCCCTCATTTGGATACACTAGTAGCCCCCCCTTCGGCCTCGTATGTTCCACCGGGCTTAGCAGCAGCGGTTTCGTCTCCAATTTTGAATTTCTTAGCGTCGGCCCAAAATGCGCCAGCGTATTCGCCCCGGAACCTGCGTCCCACACACGAACCGCGGCGTCATGGCCCGCGCTGACGATGTACTGCCCGTCATCCGTCCACTCAATGCCGTTCACAGCAGCGCCGTGCGCCTTCGCCGCCGCACGACTAGGCCGGTCGAGTCCATCGCCGAGTCCAATCGAGTCTTCGAGGTCGAGGAGCCGGAGCGTACCCGATGCTTTCCGCACGTCCCAGATGCGTAGGGTGCCGTCTGTGCCGCCGGTGACGAGGATATGCTCATTTGTTGGGGACCAGGAGGCGGTGAGGACAGCGCCAGTGTGTCCTGCGAGGCTGTGTGTTGAGGCGCCGGAGTGGAGGTCGACAAGCCGCACGAGGGGGTGTTGCGTGCAGCATGCTACCAGGAGATGGGAGGCGATTGGGGAGAGGGCGTGGGTGTAGATTATAGAGTCTAGGGTGAAAGAGGCAGAGGGTTGGAGGGTGGCGGTGGAGTAGATCTTGAGGGCGTGATCATAGGAGGAGGAGAGGAAGGCGGTGGGTTCGAAGGGGTAGAAGGATACGTGCGTTATGCCGAATTGGTGGGTTGAGGGGCTTCTGGGATGGCATTAGCCTAGGATATATATTGGGAAATCTGGGACAAGGCACCGTTTTACTTCGTCTATGGGTTTCAGTGTCTGGTCTTTCTTCTGGGGCGTAATCTGCTCCAAGTCCCACAGCTTAATCGTGGAGTCCGCTCCGCCAGTCAGCATCCTACAGGCATCAGCTTTGTCACATCAGCATATTCTCTCAACTCACAATTTATGCTCAAACCTATCCACAGCCAGACTATTCACCCCAGCCTGGCATGCCCACGCCCTCTCCTTCCCAGCCGTCCTCTCCCCTTCTACTGGTGCCGGCGCGGCATCCCCGCCATCAAACTTCACATGAGGCCAGAGCTGGAGCGAATGCAGCGCTCGACTGGCGACAGCTCTCGCAAAAGCGCCTTGCCCGATAGAGGCGCTCTCGCGTTCAAAAAAGAGCCGATTCATGCATTCCCCTACCCACGAAACACGTTGATGTGGGCGTCGTTGACGTCGTTGGAGCTATGATGCCGTTATGGTAGCCTTGCGCCGAATTTAATGCACGGACTTGCAAGGCTGAAAATGTCAGTTACACACATTTGTTTCCATCGCGTCGCTCAATCAACTTCACCCAACGTCACTGCAGACAATTTCTAAATGTCGCGTCTCGAGATGGATATTTAAGTTCCGTTGCCCTTCACACGCGCCACGGTTGCAATTCTCCTCACGATGGCCTCAAAATCACGAACCCAGAGCGCCTTCCTGGCACCCCCCGCCGACTCCCCACAGGGCTCTACCCAACCACAAACCCCAGCTCTCCCGCGCCGTCAAGCAACTCTCTACGATGCCATTGCTGGTCCGTAACCCCTTCCGTATTCATATATATATACCCCAGCTAACAAGCCCTCCAGGGCGCAGCACGCAACACGGCCTCAGCCGCACCCCGACTCCCCACGCCATCGCCCCCGAAACAGTCCTATTCCAGCGTGCCGCCGCGCCGGACCGACACGAGGAGACGGATACATATTTTGCGTCTGATAATGCCGCGGGGAACCTCCCTGACTCGGACCTGTTGAAGGCATTACATGTCTATGCTGCGGACTTTTATGCCTCGGAGCGAGAAGCAGGGGCCGATTATAGGAGTCTCGATGAGACGGCGCTCTTGGCCCTGGGGGTACTAATGGAGGAGTTATGCCGGGACCAACTTGGGGAGGCGGGAGACTTGGTATTTACTGAGGGAGAGGTGGTGGAAGGGGAAGGGGTTGGGAGGGCAAGAAGTCAGTCGCGCGGTGTTGGGCGGGAAGGGAAGAGGAGGAAAGTCGAGAGAGAGTTCGACGGATGATGGGAGTGGAATTGCTACATTGCCGGCAAGCAAGCTGGTGAGATGGGGATTCCCATTCAGTATATATCCCCCCCTGCAGATGAGCACGACGCGTCTCCCCACACCACGACTGGAGAAGCCCAGACATCTGCCATTCACGAAACCCACACGGCGCCTCGTGACTCCACCTCAGCCACGCGAAACAAGCAGACCAACAGCGAGAGGGTCACGAGCCTGGACCGGTGAGGTGAGAGTCTAACTCGTGTGCGGAAGGCGGGTGCTTGAAAATCCTTCTCACACGTGCGCCCGAGACCTCGATGGGCAACGTCCTTGTGTTACCACGGTCTCCGAGCGCGGCAACAGGTGCGTTGCGGAGGACATGCCATATCATGTTGATGCCATGTCTACCTATAAGTTAGGCCAAGTGAGGTGAGATTAGACGAGGTGGACGAGAGATCTTGGCCAATGCCCTGAATGTCTCACCGAGACAACACACTCCCCAATACAACAGCGTCTCTCTACCCCTCCCCCCTCAATCTCTCCAGGCGAGCGGTTCCTTTCCGGTCCTGCATCACCTGCAGGCACCTTACTCTACAACGGAGTAACCACCGACTCCAATCCCAGAAACTTGTACCTGCAAACCCCTCCCAACTGCCGTATCTGCCCCCATTCCAGTGAACGGCCCGGGCCAGATCTCCACTGCGGCCTGGCACTGGCTCGCTCTAGATTAAGATCCCGCCCCGGCGTAGGAGCTCATACGGTGTCAATAGTTGGGTGGTTATGTGGGGGGGTGGGGTAGGGTGGGGTATCTGATAGGGAGGGGCACAGGGAGCTGTATGTACATGTATGCACACCATCGAATTCTTTCGCTATAGCTCCATCTTTCCCTATCCGTGAGTGGAGTGGATATTGGCGGTACAGTACAGCTTCGAAAGCGCTGGCCGTGCGGGAGAGAGTGGAGTGAAAGCTGGGATGAGACAGACATCGATATTATGGTGGGGGGGGGGGAGGGGAAGGGAAGCTGGGATGAGACAGCCCTCAAAATATGATAGCGGAGCGTGCGACGCCGGAGGTGGATAAAAGGGGGTGGCGCCCGTGCTGCCGCCGCGGCTGGGGAGCAGCTTCCGGATGCCGGGAGTGGGGGTGATGCGAAGGCCAGAAGCTGTTCTTTCGTTTCCTTGGTCGGGATGACGTAAGATCAAGATCAGGACGACCATCCCATCTATGATCTGCTGCGATGCAGAAGCGATGTGAGGTCGATGGCGATGGCGATGGCGATGGCGATGGCGATGTCGATGCGATGCGGTACGGTACGGTATTAATGCGAACTATACAAGCGCTGGTGCTGAGAGCTACTGCAGCGGAGAGGTTTTGGCGGATGGATGAAGACATGGATGGGATGTAGTCGCGGAGCATGCATGCATCGTTCATCTTGGGATCTAGGGCGCCGGCGGGGCGGAAGTGGTCCGCGAGTCATGGCGTGCATGGTGGGAGCCAAGTGGCAGTTTTGGGATATGTATGATATGTATGAACTGTTTCTACAGCGTTCGACATACAGTATAATTGTTTTTAGCAGACGGTAAACCCGCAATCCCAGATGTACTCGTAGCGTTTCCCCACGTCTTTCTTCCTGGCACGGCACAAGAACTAACCCCCGGTAGAAAGGTCGCAAGCCTAGCCAAACTCACCTTCTCTCCCGCATATTCTATTCCAAATACCCAAGACACGTTCCACAGTGGCTGGCTGAACCCATTCCTACCCCTATCTGCCCCCCCAAACATGGCAGTCATTTTAAGCACCTCCGCGACTGCGGACTGGGGTAGTTATTGCCACCACGGCTCAGCGGCACTCTTATGCGGGCCGCACTGCAGTGTCTTCTCTCAGGGCCAAAAACCAAAAACCAGGTGGCTAGAGACATTCTACTGTAGGACGCCGCCTCGCCTGGGACGATGCGGATAGAAGTAGTCGGTCGCTACTCTCGCCAATTTCCCAATCTCCCAATTTCCCAAGCCAATTTCCCAATCTCCCAATTTCCCAAGCCAATTTCCCAACTTCCAATTTCCCCAACCCGTGGCGGCCTGCAAGCGCACAGTCTGTTGCGTGACCCCTTCCTATCCACATTTGCAAGCGATGAACAGGGGCCGGATTGGGTTATTTCGTGAGCTGGACGGAGGGAGTGGTCGTGGTGGGAATAGCTTGCGAGGATCGTGGGCAACATGGCAGGGGCCGGTCGGAAGCAATTAGGATGGAGGGTGTGGGTGTGGGTGTGGGTGTGGGTGTGGGTGGGGTGTGGGTGGGGTGTGGGTGGGGGGATGTGTGGGATGGGGAAAAGCGAGGGAGATAAGGATGTGCGCTGGGACGGACGGGGACGGTGGGATACCGTAGAGGGGATACCGAAGGAGGGGACGAGGGGATACCGAAGGAGGGGACGAGGGGATACCGTAGGAGGGGACGAGGGGATACCGAAGGAGGGGACGAGGGGATACCGAAGGAGGGGACGAGGGGATACCGAACTATAGTACAGAACTATGTATACTCCAGAACTATACAGAACTATACAGAACTATGTATACTACAGAACTATACTACAGAACTATACTGAACTTACACAATTTTGTCCCTTTTATCCCTTTGCCCTTTTTGTCCCTTTTATCCCTTTGCCCTTTTTGTCCTTTTTTTGATCTCGCTTGCATGGATCTAATCTCCCTGCATTACCCACCCCTCATTCCGCCTCGGAAGCCTGCCAGCCATCCACCATTCCGCCTCGGAAGCCTGCCAGCCATCGACCATTCCCAACCAGCAACGAACCACCAACCCGGATCCCAAAGCTTCGACACAAACAGCTGCACCTCCCCCCTCCCCCCTCCCCCGCCTACCCGCCTCTCTGTCAACATCTCCTGCTCCACAGCCCCGTCCCACCTGCCCCAACAGACGACTCCGAAACAGAATCCCACCCACCTACCCGCCACACACCCACCCGCCACACACCCACCCGCCACACACCCACCCGCCACACGCCCACCCGCCACACGCCCACCCGCCACACGCCCACCCGCCACACGCCCACCCGCCACACACCCACACACACCCACACACACACCCACCACCCACCACCCACCGCCGCCATGCTCCTATACATTTCATCCCCCTCCCCTCGCCCGCAGAATCTCTCGACCTGTCGTGTCTCTGTCGAATCCCCTTGGGCTTGGGACGACAGTCCTCCAAGTTGGGACTCTGACCCAGATGGTACCCAGATGGTACCCAGAACCCCAGATGGTACCCAGAACCCCAGATGGTACCCAGATGGTACCCAGATGGTACCCAGATGGTGCCCCCCTGCCCTCGCCTGCCCTCGTCGAATTCCTGTGCTACCGCCCGCATCCGCGCTGTCAACTTTGCAACCCGAAAGCCCCACCTCGGACCGCCACATACCCCCATACACAGACACACACACACCGCCTCCTGACCCCGTCGCTTCTGGTCGCACATACCCCGACGAGTCCATGGGATTAGACGCTCGCTGGTGTCAATTTTTTTTTTTGCCATAGCCCCTCAGAGTGCAATCTCGTCTCTGCGTATTAATGCACAGCCCATCGCCCATACTTATAAGTCGGCATGGATACTGGACCCCCCGACGCGAAACGCATACGAGCTGATCCGAGTCCTTGGTCCGCGAACGCGATCGACTCCCATATTCATAGACATCCCCGAGGACACCCCTACCCTCAGACAACGCTCCCGCGACAACAACGTCGACTATCAGGGCCCTGGCAACACCACGAGCCGGACAATACCCGCCGACATCCACAAGCCCATCCCTACGACTCTTACGGAACGCCAGGGCCTCGAGATCCAGCTATAAAGCCAGATCCCAACGAGCCACCCCCGTTGCCCAACCCGAGGCCACACTCGGAGGGACACCGCAACGAGGGCCACGCCAATATCCCCCCGGGCGACCTGCGCGTCCAACCCATGAGACCGTACGATCACCCGCCGGCCCCGTCACAGGGCCCCCAGCATTACATCCCGCAACCGCAACAGTCACCGATGCACACGCCTCGGCCAGGGCAGCTTGCCTACGACGGAAACGGTATGTACGAGCAGAATGGAGGAGACGGCGCGTCGGGGGTTCCATTCGAGTATACGGGGGTCGCGAGCGCGCTGAAGAAGCGAACGCCACGAACCACAATGGTAAGGAAGAATAGCCTTATGAGCTTGCATCGTGGGTGGAAACTTACTAGTGTGTAGGCTTGTGACGCATGCCGCGCTGCGAAGGCGAAGTGTACCGATCCCAAACCGTGCCAGGGATGTAAAGATAAAGGCATCGAGTGCAAATTCCCTGAGCCTGCCCAGAAACCGTAAGTGCGGAAGAGCTCGGTGAAGTGACAATGCTGACCCCACTAGGGCTGATAGGGCACAGTCGGACATTATGACCCGTATGACTGAGCTTATCAAGGAGGTCCAAGATTCGCGCGCGAGTGTTGTGCGTGAGGTTAGGCAGCTTAGGCATGAGGTTACGAGACTGCATGGTCGGCAAAGGGTCATTGAAAGGGGGCTTTGCCCAGCTAATCCTGGCCTGTCCGCTCTTCTAGTCGCCCATGACGAAAGGACGCGCCTGATCAAGAAAGAAGACGACGCTGATGACCTATATGAATTGGAACGACCCACAAAGATGCACAAGTCGGAAACAAACGGCGTACGTTTCGCCCACGCCGAAGATGATGTCCTTGGGGATGATGCGCCGGATTCGGATGATGGGAGCGAGAACCACGCCGTTGCCAATGTGCCTCCTGGCGAACCAGCGATACCCGTCGGCCACACCACTGGAGCTGCCAATATCATCCTGTGGCCCGCAGTGTGGACCATGGTGGGACATCCGATGAAGGGAGACAAAAACAGAGGCCTCAACCCGCTACGGCGCGAGATTAAGCGCGGAGTTATGCGTCTGTACGGGCGTGGCGAGGGTTTTGAGCGGTCAGTAGGACACGACAAGGACTCCACGTCAGACTACGACCTCGAACCTCCGAGGTCGAGCAGCGACACGTATTCTGATTCGGCACATTCACTGACAGTTGAGCATAATTGGAGCCAAGGCGCACAAAGCCCTGTGGCAGACTCCTACCTATTCCGCGCCGAGAGCGATGCTAGAGCGGCTGCTGTGAACACCACAGCCCCCCCGGACCTAGATGAAAAAACGGTGCGACACCTAGCGGGGAGCTACATGAATTATCTAAATGTCATGCATCCAATCATAACCCAGAAGTCCCTCGACGGGATGATTGCCAAATTCATGCGGAATATGCAGAATGCGGGGGCGACAGAGAAAGATGGAGCAGGGTACAACTTCGCGTCGTTTGCCGGTACTGATACCACCGGTTCCAAGCGCAAACGGCTGCCAACGGTCTCAGGCACCGATCATGCTTTTGCCCCACAGCTCGGCCACGGGTGGCGCCATCGGACAATCAGCGAGGCCATCGTGCTCTTGATCTTGGCTTTGGGTAAGGTGTGTGAGCACCGGAGCAAGATCCCCGACGTCGTTCTAGACAACGGTAGCTCGAATCATGTCTCGCCCCCGATAATGAACCAGTCGCCGCAGATGTCATCGCGCTCATCAATGTTGCCGTCGCCAATTATGCAAGACCGGGCGCATCATCGCAGCTCAAGCGACATTGCCGGTGCCCGATACCCACCTGGCACGCGTAACATCGATGTTATACCTGGCTTGGCGTATTTTGCCGCCGCCTCGGACATTCTGGGGAACCACCAAGGTGGCACAGGCCTGCCATACGTTCATGCCTGCTTGCTTGCCGGCTTGTACCATAGCCAACTTGCCCGTGTGCTGCAGAGCCACGCGTGTGTGAAGGAGGCTGGATATGCGCTGACCATCATGTTGAAACCGTGAGTTTCTCTCCCTCTTCTGACGCCGCGTGCTATATGCTAACCCGAAATAGACATCTTCCACGTTATAAGCAGATGCTAGAGGATATGGGCGACGTAGTGCGGCGACCTCAGATCAGATGGCTTCCGGAGGATAACCCCACCCTGTTTACGTTCTGGACGTGCCTTCAGCTAGAGAGGTGTGTATCCCCGTGTCTTAGCTGCGAAGCCAACTGATTTTGTGGTAGTGACATCGTCGCCGAGCTGGAAGTACCACAATCGGATATCCTCTCGCTTGAGTCTATAATGCCGTGGCCGAACTTGACCATGGCCCAGAATAACAACGAGATATCCGCGAAGGCATCATGGTGCTATTCCATGCAGCTCGTATACCGGAAGAAACTTAATATCATACACCGTGATCTGTATGGTCCAGGGAAGGAGGATGGTACGTTACGGTCTCCCCAGAAGCAACTAGGCGACTAACGTAACCCCCTTTTCCAGAGTATCAGCTTGCAGAAATGAACAGGCTCCCAAAGTTTCCTTACATCGAGGCGATGATCGATGAGCTACAGAAAGTGATGAACACCAACCCCAACCTCGTGTGGGGCGATGACGACCCTCCATCCTCGGACATCCTCGAGGCCCGGCTGCGTGCTAAGATGTACGGTGCGGAGGTTATCACGACCCGTCATTTCTTGCGCATGGTGCTTAACAGCCAATACGATGGGAATAAAAATGTGGTGATCTCAGCGCCGATCATGCAGTTTGCGCAGAGGTGTATTCGCGCCATGTTCCACTCAGCGCAGGCGTTTTGGGGAATCCAGGGGGGAAGGCTTGTGGTCACTAATGTTTGGGGGACATCGCATGCGTAGGTTTCTACTTTTCTTCAGTCCCGTTTCTTGCGTCCTGATTGCCTATTTTGTTGCCCAATTATCCTCTTACGTGTCTTTGCGGACGTCGGATCTTACCGGGCACGCCTCCCCAGCACATTACAAAAGCTAATACACCACCAATAGCCAATGGGGACATCTCATCGTCCTTCACGCGGCCTACAGGGACCTCCGGTTGCGCCCTTACGTTCCCGCGCGCCATCTAATGGAACTAACCAAGCGGGTACGCCAATTCCTCGTGTCAGCCGCGCACCCAAGTAGTGCTCTTGCGGACGATATTCGAATCCTAGACTATGCGACTGAAGCGTCGGGGTTGCGGGAAGATATGGCGGCGATGTCGAGGAGAGGATCGCAAGGCGGGTCAAGAGGCGGATCGGGTGGAGTGGCGGGGAGTGGTTTTGGATCAAATGGCTCGGATATGGGGGTCGCATATTAGGGCATAAGGGGCCGCGGCGTGGGATTGAGGTTCACGAGCATGGCGCACACCGTCCATGGCACATATTTTGGGGACCCTTGCCCTGCTAACCTTGGTTGCGGCAACGGACGAATCCGACAGCCCCGCAAATATCGGGCACGCGTGGAACCTGCGACTCATTACGGTGTATATGTACGCATATATCTACATCTACCCATCCTGGCACCGCGCACAACAGCACGCGCATACAGATTATATACTTTACCTCATCTAATTTCAACACATATAGCACGGTGACAACACAACACATCACCTTCTCTGGCGCGGCTGCAACCGATAGGTAGCGCGCAACGTACATATACACTTACGCATATACTTACTCACGTCCATACCCACACCTGAACACATGAAAACCGGACATCAGAACCGAGGATGTGGATAGGTGAACGGGGTGGACGGGTGGACGGGACGCACGGATAGGCGCATGGACAGGGCGGTTATTTGACATAATGTTTTTTTTTTGGCGGCATTTGGATTTACTTTCGTGCATGGTGGGGGAGGTGGATGGATTGGGGGGGGGTACCTTGGAAATGGAGGGGCAACAAGGAACACAAAGGGTTGGGGGGATGGAGGATTGGGTTGGGGCCGGCTTTTTGAAATACCTTATCATTTTGTGCGTATTTTTGCGAATTTGATTTAGCCTTGTTTGGCTTTTGCCTTTTGCGTTTGGGCGGCTTGTTGCGACTTGCGATTTGCGAATTGCGAATTTGCTCTCTTTTGTTTGTTTGACTGGAAGGGGGTAGTATATTGGTGACG
This sequence comes from Pseudogymnoascus destructans, assembly GCF_001641265.1. Classification (NCBI taxonomy): domain Eukaryota; kingdom Fungi; phylum Ascomycota; class Leotiomycetes; order Thelebolales; family Thelebolaceae; genus Pseudogymnoascus; species Pseudogymnoascus destructans. Next base: position 169,752 of record NW_020167543.1, on the reverse strand, counting down.
TGAAGGAAACAAACACGTGGGAGATGGTGCGCCGCGAGGCAGGTAACAAGAGGCTGGGGGCTGTCCGTAGCTCAGGCAGATGGAATATTAAGGGAGGGATGTTGTTACTCATATATAGTCTTGATGGTATTCATGTGATTGATATGAGAGTCCTAACGTCGTAACCAAGATAATCTGTCCCGCATCCCATACGTCTTGTTTCGCTGCGTGCGCGGGAGTGTTCCTCCACTCCACCCCAGTCAATCTCCCAGCCCATTACGCCTCTGCGACTATGGACCTCGCATGGCAGCTCATTGAAAGTCCAAAAACCAGCCAGCCACGCACGCACGACAGCTACAGCATTACACCGACCACCGCCACCCAACCATCCGCATACGCGCACTCCCGCATGAGGTCGTCGAGCGTGGCGTGCAGCGGCACGCGGGCGCCGTGCAGTATTGCAGCGGCGAGGATGGGGTCGCGGCGGGAGGGGAAGAGGGAGGGGATGAGGGTATGGAGGGCGTGGCCTAGGGTTTGGTAGTCATCTGTTGAGAGCAGAGATAAGTGGGCTGTGTGAAAAGGTGGGGTAGCGGAAGGGGGGGGGGGGGGGGAGGTGAGGGCGTACTGTTTGGTAGTCGGGGGTGACAAGGCCCTGGATAACGCGGAAGGAACCGGTGTTGTTGGCGTCGATGTCGGGATGGGGGATGTATATGCGTAGTGGGATATGGCGGAGTGGTGAGGCGGGGTTGAGGAGGGGGCGGGTGAGGGCTGCAAAGACGGGGCAGTTATCTGTAGGTGGGATTATGAGCTGTTGACCCTATGTATGGCGTGGATGGGGTTGAAGACGAGCGGAATCAAGGGGGTAACGAACTATCCTTCACGGCGTCCCATAACGCAGTCGAATTCTCGGCCGACATGGACATAATCCCCTTGGCGCTCCCATACCGGAGGAAGTCAGCCTATCTCCCATTAGCACTCATCTCACCCACCCCCCCCTGGAACACAGAAACCATCAACTCACCTCCTTAACACTATTCATAAACCCATCCGCAACCCCCCTCTCGCCCACCCCCCACCCATCCCCAACCACTATCCGCCACGGCAACTGCGGCGCATATAGATCCGCCAGCAACCCCGCCGGAAGAAGACGCAACTCGATCCCCTCGTATGTGAACGACGAGAGCGGGACGTGGAAGAAGACCGAGAGACGTGGGAGGAGGAGGGGGAGGTAGGAGAGCCGCGGGATGTTGAGGAGGTAGGGAGGAGGCGCGCCGGAGGAGGGATGGAGCGAGGGGGCGAGGGTGATGTGGAGGGGGACTGTGGAGGACCAGATTTGGGTTGTTAGGGGGCTGGCCATGGTTGGGGCTGGGGGGTTGGATGGGGGAGAGGGATATGGGATGGGGTTGATGGATGGTGGGTGGGTGTTTGGAGGCGAGGCTGGGATGTGGGGGTTTGGGTGTAGCCTTCGGGTTTGGGTGGTAGCCTCGTCTTTGCTGGGAGGTTTGGGGAATCACGATGATATGATCCTTTCTCAACGCGCACGCTTATTAAAAAGTATGAAAACATACAGATACGAGTAAGTCTGACTTTCTAATTAATACGGCAATATTTTATTAAGCCAAAAACCAAAGACACACCAAATTTCCACCCATCAATCACATCGACCCATCATCGTCCACAACCCTCCACTAACCCCCACCCCACTCCCTCCCATTCGCCCTATAAATCGCCTCCCTCGCCCCTCCCCACCTCCTCCTCCTCCCCTCAAAAACCCGATACAAAAACCCCGTATTAACCCCGCCAACAACCAAGCGATACAACTCCCTCTCCTCCCACCAAAACGTCCACGCCTCCCACCCCCACCCCAACATCTCATTAATCCCATTTCCACACGCGTCATTCAACCACTGCCCCACCTCCCCGTTTTTCACCAAACCCGCGGGGGCACGTGCAACATGCGCCATGGCGAGACAATACGCGTAGTGGTCGTCGCACCACCACTCGATCTCCGGTTGCGGTGGGAGCGGGTACGCGCCGCTGAACACCTGAGCAATGGCTTGGGAAACGACATCAGCGCCTGTAAAGGCGGAGATGATTAGGTAGGGGCCTATGAAGGCTAGGGAGTCGGGGTGGGCGGGAGAAAAGATGCCTTGGTAGAGGCGGGCGTGGCGGCGGACCGAGGAGCCGAAGGAGGCGGCGTCGTATTCGGGGGTGGAGTGGGCGGTGGGGTCGAGGGAGGGAGGGAGGATAGAGAAGGTAGCGCGATAGCCGGTGCAGAAGATTAGGGTGTCGATGTTGGGGAGGGTGGTGGAATCGGAGAGGGTGAGAGTATGAGGGGAGGGGATGGAGGCGATGCAGGGGACGCTGTGGATGGATTTGAGGGCGAGGAGAGAGATGAGGTGGTCGTTTATGATGGGGATGTTGTGGGTTGGTGGGGGAGCGGGGAGGAGGTTCCAGGAGGGATCGATGGTGGGGTATGTGTCGTGCGTGCTCTTCTCCATGGCGCGGGTGTAGAGGAATTTTATCAGACGTGGGCTGATAGATTTGATGAGCCCGACTAGTCTGTTCATTGAGATTGTTTCTGCGTGATCACTCGGTTTGCCTTGGGCATTTATTCGGGGTAGCTGCTGGTCTCAGTACGGCGGTTGCTAAATATTTGGATGAGCTCTTACAATGCAGGCGCCGCTCCTGTGCGAGAGGTAGACGTTTGCTGCTACTTTGCTGAGCTCGACGGCGGTGTCAGCTGCAGAATTGCTCAAGCCTACAACAACCACGTTCTTTCCTTTGAAGTCGCTCGGACTGTTCAACTGTCAGTGAAGGCTCCATAATATGCTTTGAATGATGCACTTACTCCTTAAACGACTGAGAATGAATAACCTCGCCTCCGAACTCGTCAATACCCGGCACGTCTGGCATGACAGGGCTGTGAAAAGTTCCATTGGTGATGATGACTTTATCGAATTCCTCCTCAGTGGCGTTTGAATCTGGTCTATTGATGCTGATTATCCACTTATCGCCCTTCTCTGAGCGATTAATCCCCGTCACAGTAGTGCCTAGCCGGAACGTCGGCCTGAGCTGGAAGTGGTCGGCATAATCTTCCAAGTATTTTTGAACCTGAGCACCAGTTGGGTAGTCCGGTACATCTGGCATAGTCATATTAGCTTGGAGCAATGGGCATGGGGATTTTGGGAAAGCGCCCACCCTCGGGAAATGGGAAGTCAGTGAACGATTTCTAAAACCCAGCTATTAGCCACCATGCGTCTCTTCGGCCCCGAATTTATACACATGGGACATACACGCTGTTTTGATTGATTCGAAATGGTAGCTATGACTATTAGTGACCGCTAGAATAGCTATTCGAAGAGAACTCACTCGGCAACACCGATGTGCGACCTGGATCGGTGGTGACTGTCCAAAGGCCTCCAATGTACTCATTTCGGTCGTATCCCACCACATCAAAACCGACTTCAAGCATATTCTTCACCGTGACAATGCCATATGCGCCTGGTGAATCAGTACCAAGTCGTGCTGCATATTGAACGAAGATAAATCTCACCGAGGCCAATCACAGCCACCCGTCCCATTTTTGATGTCATCTTGTAGGCTGTTGTTATAAAACGAGGGTAATTATGTGGAAAGCAAACAAGTTTTCACCAGTTCTTAATAGATGCCCAGCGATATCGTGAAACACACTGAGAAAATAAGGGAGGTGACTTACATCGCGAATTGAGTTGTCGTTTTGCCCCATCGCCTTAAATGCGGGAAGGAGTGGTTGACAATACGGAGACTGAGACGCTAACAGTGATCTTGGTATTGTTCTCATCCGAACCGAGACGAGACGGAACCAACACCGAATCGGCGATGTATCACAACAAACCCCTCAATCGATGCAGTTTTGAGACTCACGAGACCCTTATTGCTAATGTTGGATGATTGCAATAGATCATCCCCTTGCAATGGAATTAGAGTTGCCAAAGGGAGTCTGGAAAGGGAGTCATCATAATTCATTCCTATGTGTAGCAAGTAGCAAGTAGCACTTTCCTCGCCCAACGCCGCGTCGTAACCCATCCATCGCTCGCATCCCTAGCTAGCAACAAACAAAGCTACTTCCGTCGAATCCCCCATGAAAAGCAAAGCTCATTTCTCAGATCGCTCCTCTGGAAACAATCTCACCCTCCCTACCATCACAACCAGTTCTCAAACCAGGTAACAGCCTGCTTGAACGCATCCTCCATGGCGTAAAGGTTCTTCTGCACGCTCATATCAGCCCTCAGCGCAAAGCCATGGTCGACGCCTCCGTAGACGTTGATCTGGAATGGGATCTTCAGGTCAATCAAGATCTTCTCGGCGTCGTAGCGGTTCTTCTGGGTGAAGATGCTGTCGATTTCTGTCCAGGGTGCTGTTGTTAGCCTGGTAGTCTGGTTGCTCCCTGGGAACTCCCTGTGTTGGTGGTGGGGAGGGGGTCTGAGCTGGTTGCAGGGGGAGCTAGGGGCTTACCAGATGCAGCGATGGACACAGGCTTTGTGATAGCGAGGAACTCGTCGGTCGTAATAAAGGATGGATGAGCTAGGTATCCCGAATCCAGAAGCCCCTCGCCCTTCAAGTTGCGCACGACGTACTATTGAGAGATGAGTGATCAGCAGGCTATTGTCATTAGTTGATGAGAATGGTAAAGACTTCGGAATAGATTCGTTGGTGTAGGGGTTCTCAAACCTATAGTATGTGACACAGAGCAACTCATCACATCATAGCGTTGCATTGTATGACTTGTTGCTTAACACTAACTCCTTAGTTGGCGGTTTGGAGGACTAGGTGGGTTATAGCAAGATAAAGATCATGAATGGCCCTTCACAGAGCTTGTCTTTATCAGAGCTTGCCTTTATTATTAGAGCTTGTCTTTATTATAGCTTCCCTTTACTAGACCACCCCACAAACCTTCAGCAATGGCAGAACGAGAACGACAAAAGATCGCCATCGTTGGCTCAGGTATGTCGGGGCTGGCTGCCGCATGGGCTTTACACAATGATCCGTCTGGCAAATTCGATGTCACCGTCTATGAAAAGGTCCCCCCCCACTTTCCCCTCAAAACGGCATCTTCTGGCCTCAAAACCCATCACTAACCCCTCAAGGGTAACGCCTGCGCCCTCGACGGGTACTCCTACACCCCCCCCGGCGCCAAGAGCTCCCGCATCGACATCCCAATGCGCGTCTTCTCGGGAGAATACTACGCAAATCTTTTCAAACTAGTCGCCGAGTTCAACGTCCCCGCCAAGCCGCGTCGTTTTCTCTTCGTCTTCACGCGCGAGGAGCACGAGAGGCCGTATTTCATCCATGCCTCCAACAAACATAGGATCTTCCCGCCTAATACAGAACCGAATCCTAGTCTCTATCAGCGGATCAGGCATTTGCTCTTATCGGTCGTCTTGGGGTTGTGCTATGCGGTGTTTGCGTTTGGCGTGAGGTTCTTTCCGCCGGGGGTTGGTGGACCGGGTGAGGCGGCGGGGACGGAGACTATTGAGCATTACTGCAATAGACTCTTCCTGCCGAAGTTCTTCCTCGACGATTACCTTGTTCCTCTCTTCTCATCTGTGGCGACTTGCTCGCACGATGACTTCCGCACTTTCCCAGCTGTGTACATCACCGACTATAAGAAGTACACGTCGGGCAATGATCACAACTCTGTGACGACGATGCAGGCTATGCAGGAGAAGCTGGTCTCCAATAACCTCCGCATCAAGCTCAAACATCCAGTTACCAATATCGAGAGTCAGCCTGATGGGACCGTTAAATGCACAATCGTGGATTTAGATAACAATAAGAAGGAAAGTGTGATTACTTTCAACAAGGTCATCACTGCAACTTCTTCCCATGCCCTAGCGCATCTCTATAAGCCAGCAAGACCAATGGCATCTCAACTTCCAATCTGCGAAGCCGAGGTCGTCGTTCACAGTTCGTCTCCCCCTCTTCTTCCCTCATTATCCAACCTCACTAACCCCTCCTAGCCGACTACACCATAATGTCGCACGTCATCTCCCGCAAAGGCCCTCTCGCCAAAAAGCCCCTTTCCGACCTCACCGCCGACGAATTCCTCGCCTCAACCAAGTGGCTCAACCCCGACGCCTCGGCTGCGGACATCCTGGCTCTTCAAACCCGCCGCTCCCCTTCAGGCGAAGAATGGACAGAAGCCACACACGTCCACAGCTCCGGCCTCCTCGTCACTGTGCGTCCAGTAATCTACTCCAAGAACCCAACCCCCGGCGAGGCCGTCTATGGCAGTATGAATAAGACCCCCCGCTTGCCCCCTGCTTATGTCATTTCCGATGACAAAGTTGCCCACAAGGCTGTCTTCTACCGTATGCTGAGCAACCCGCAGAGACGGGAGCTGATCCGTGCGGCGTTCTCGAAGGAGGCTCCTGCGTCCGGAGGAAAGAAGGCCACGGAGAGAGAGGGGTTGTTGAATGGTGCGGCTAAGAACCAGGGGTGGAGAAATGGAGATGGTAATCTTTTTGCCGTCGGGAGCTGGAGCAATGACTCGCTTACGCTGCTGGAGAATTGCGTGAGGACGGCTTTGACTGTGGCGGGAACGCTTGGAGCTGAGCTGCCCTTTGAAGTGGTGGAACGAACTCAGTTTTAGAGGGGGTTCTCTTTTGCTAGTGATTGTCGTCTTTGTTCTTCGTAACCAGTGGTATACAAATTTCTTTGCTCTTATACAATTAACGCACTGCTACTAACATGATTGTGCAATTCTGATATATGTCCTTTATGTGCGAGCACTCCCTTTGCATCTCGGTTAGAGGACCCTAAACGATACATGGAAGAAGCATTGGTGTTGTTTTTGGTTTCCTTCCGCGAGGGAGGGAGGAGAGGTATGATGCCACCAGGAGCTCCTTGACAGAGTCGAACTGTCATTCCATCACTCTTCTCTTTGTATGTTTCGGGTTGGTGGGATGGTCTCGTAGTATGGGATGAGACGGGCCCACCGTTGCCCTTTTTAATTCAATCATATTTAGACTGTATGGACTTATGTGATATCGGCGTCCCATTGCTCGTTGGTTGGAGTCTAGGTAGGGGGGGGTCTGGTGTAGGTTGATCATGGCGATCTAGGGGGTTGGTCGGAGTTGTCTGGAGGCATTGGGGTCCTCGAAGGATGCGGATGTCTCGAGGGTTCTCGTTCTAGACTTTGGTAAATATTGCCTCATTATAGGTGGCATTTTGGTATATTTCTTTGGTGCTAAGCACTCTTTCGGATAGTATGCGCTGTAGCATCATGGCATGGTAGGATTGGCAGGCTCTCTCTTCGGACTAGAGGTAGTGTAAAGCGTAAGCCCAAGGTCTCACGGGAGTCCAGGGAACCAGGTCAGGAGGCAGGAAGGTCTCGTATTCAGTAAGCACAATAGGTCTACGTATATACAGCGACTATTGACTGGAGTCCTTCTTCCAAGGCCTCCAGCCCCCTTTTATCCAGGCGCCCTGTGCCCTAGTTTACCGAGCCCTACGGGCCCTGCCGAAAGGGGGCTCGCGTGAGGGCACGTGACACCTTCCTTACAATTACCTCCCCCTTTAGTTGAATTGTCCCCAATTCCGAGCGGAGAGGCCGATTGCTAGATCGTAGGCTTCGCGTGGTTGTTTGGGCTGTTTGCTCAGGATAGGTGGAGGGTTATTGAGGCGCGCGCCAAGCTAGGTGGTCCCGTGACCCCCCTTTGTTGTTGTTGTTGGTTGCCGCGGCCACTCCTTGTTTTGGGGCCCCCCATTCCTACTCGACTAGCGAATTCACCTTCTCCCGCCCTACAACCTTCCTACTTCGCCCTTGTCTCGATCACTTCACTCCACCTCAACCTTCAAGGCTCAAGCATCCAATCTCCAAGGTACTTGTTCCCTTCCTTCTGGCTTGTAGAGGTTTATTGACAGTGATAGATCTTCCCGTTCCAGTCCCATCATGGCGCCTCACAAGAAGGTCCCCACAGCTCCCGTTCCTGCAGTCACCACTCGCAAGAGAACGGCAGCCCAGATGTTGGGCTCCCCTAGGTCCAAGGCACTAGTTACGCCCACTCCATCTAGGTCGGTGTCATCCCAACGCCCATGCGCCATCCGACCCTACCGTTCGCCTACTGTCGAGGATGGGCCAGAGGAAGTGGACGACCCTAGATCTTCCACCAACATTCCCAAGGAGATGCGCACCGTGCTTGGGTGGAAGGTCGCCGCCCGCTGCGTGGTTCCCGAGTCTGCAGGGCGCCTTCGCGCTGGCCCTCGCCCTTGCTGCGTGAAGTGCGCCCGCACCTATTTCAACTTCCCTGGACAATTGTGTTGGATCCCAGGAGATTTGGGGAAGTGCGGCGATTGCCTTCAGGGCAACCACCAATGCGTCCCAGTAAGGCGCCTTCTTCATCCCTCCTTGCTGTACTAACAGTTAGGTAGGCTAATACCCATTCGGCGTCGAACTGAAAGCCCTCCAGCTTGCCGCTGATGCTTTCTTGGATAGCCAGGCTGATGACGACGATGCTGGGTTTGAGGCCAACTCCAGCACTACCATCCAGGCCCTTGCTGCCCTCCGCGAGGCCCAGCGCATCTGCTCTAACGTGTTCTGAGCCCAGGAGGCCCCTACCCCCAAGGGCAAGGGTGTGTAATGGTGGGTGCACCAGATATGAGAATCTAGCCACCCAAGGAAGGGATGAATTTACTAAGACAACACACTGTCTTAGGAAACAGAGCCAAAGGGTTGTAGCTTAGACTATTCCACAACGCAGCAATCAGGTGTATGATGTGGTGAAGTGGTTTAGACAAGTTGCAACAAATGTTGAGTCTGAGAACTCAGGGGTAAGTCAGAGGTTGCACCTCACTGACTTTTCAAAAACAGAGAATAACAAGATCAATGCTTGGAAGCTTGGAAAAGACGTGGAAGTATGTGCTAGTCGATTTACTGTATTGTCTGCTTGCCCTTTCTTAAGGAAAGGGCAATCCTATTTATGCCAAAGGAGTGTAGTTCTCTCATTTTCCATGACTTTCCATGACTAACCAGGCTTGGTAAATGTATTAGAAATCAAGTGCGACCCACAACTAGCTTGTTAATCATGTAGTGAACGTAAGAGAATCCCATAGAACCATCTCTTGGGTTCCTAGCCTATAGGAAGTGAAAAGGAGGTCCAAGGTCAGAGTACCTATAGATAAATTATGTCATAACTTAACCAATCTTGTGGGTAACTAAGGAGCGATGACGTGTAATGAATCATAGAGGGTTGTAGAAGCTTCTAGAGCTATCGTTCATGTTCCTAGGCCTCTAGTTGGTAGAGATATGCCATGTGGTAGTATTGGCCCACCCCCTTAAGGAGGAGATTTTCTTAATAACTTGTTCAATGAGTGTCCAAATGATATGCCGTGATGTATGTAGCATAAACAGATGTAGTAGAAGAGTTTGCAGCAATCGTTGAGTAGTATTGCTTCTGTTGTTGGTGTGATAAGCCAAGATATGTATGGTGACTTGTGGGTTTGAGGAGGAGATTTCTAAGTTTGCTCTTGAGTTTGATAGCAAACTGAGTGCAACGAATGTCAGTATGACAGGGTGCTCACCAACCAGCAAAGGGTACGGGAGTCGTCGCGCCAGGACCCTCTGCGGTTGTTGTGCGCAAGGTGGACAACCCCCAGCAGGCGCTTCTCCACCAAGCTGAGACTCTCGTCGAGCTGGGCAAGGCGAAGACTGAGGGCCTCAAGGCTGCCACACAGGTGTTCCACGCCTCCGTCGACGCGGTCCTCGATGCCTACCAGTCCGGGCTCGAGGCCTACGCCAACTCTATGAAGTCTTCCCTTCTTCTTGGGTGTTTGCTAACCCCATAGGCAGCTGGAGCCCAACGCGGAGTGAGCCCCCGTCTGTCATACTGACATTCGTTGCACTCAGTTTGCTATCAAACTCAAGAGCAAACTTGGAAATCTCCTCCTCAAACCTACAAGTCACTATACATATTTTGGCTTATCACACCAACAACAAGAGCAATACTACTCAACGATTGCTACAACCATCTATGGTTCATTACACATCATCGCTCCTTAGTTACTGGGCCGATATTACCACATAGCATATCTCTACAACTCTCTATGATTCATTACATGACATCACTCATACTACCACATGACATATCTCTACCAACTAGAGGCCTAGGAGCATGAACGATAGCTCTAAAAGCTCCTACCTCTATGATTCATTACATGTCATCGCTCTTTAGTTACCCACAAGATTGGTTAAGTTATGACATAATTTGTCTATGACATAATTTGTCTATGACATAATTTGTCTATAGGGGTACTCTGACCTTGGACCTCCTTTTACTTCCTATAGGCTACGAACCTAAGAGATGGTTCTATGGGATTCTCTTACGTCGACTACAGTTACCAAGCCTGGTAAGTCATGGAAAGTCTTGGAAAATGAGAGAACTACACTCCTTTAGCATAAATAGGATTGCCCTTTCCTTAAGAAAGGGCAAGCAGACAATACAGTAAATCAACTATCACATACTTCCACGTCTTTTCCAAGCTTCCAAGCATTCATCTTGTTACTCCTTGTTTCTGAAAAGTCAGTGAGTTGTTAACCTGACTTACCCCTGAGTTCCCAGACTCAACAGTTGTTGCAACTTGTCTGAACCACTTCACTACATCACACACCTGATTGCTGCGTTGTGGAATAGTCTAAGCTATGACCCTTTGGCTCTGTTTTCTAAGACAGTGTGTTGTCTTAGTAAATTCATCCCTTCCTTGGGTGGCTAGATTCTCACATCTGGTGCACCCACCATTACACTGTGATCTGAGCCAGTGTTTTGTCAATGAGGGGTAGTGGGTATGAGTCTTTTCTGGTGATGGTATTTAGCTTGCGGTAACCAACAGAGAATCATAGTCCACCTCCTGGTTTGCAGACAAAACGGACAGGAGAGGCAAAGGGAGCTTTGCTAGCTTCAATAAATCCTTTCGACAAGTTGTCGTCAATATATTTCTTCACAAGATCAAGTTCCTCCTTTGACATGTTGTAAAGGGGCGCATGTCCTAATTTCGAATCTTGTTCTAAGACGATGTGATGATCTGCATATCTGTGAGGTGGAAGCTTGTCTGCTGCCTGTCTTGAGAACACATCAAGATAATCATAGAACTCTTGTGGGAGGATTGATTTTGGGTCGATCTCTATTGCTTCTTCTTTTGCTTGTTTTTCTAGTATGTCTTTAAATGAAACTGGAAATTCTTCTGCTCCTTTCTGTTTTCGAAGGATATTAAATGGTGCAGCTCCAATCATTGCAATGCTGCAATGGTTCAGCTGTAGAGGTTGGGAGACCGGTTCTTGAATTTTGCTATCAACTTGGGGACATGTAGTTTCTTGAGTATTTGTTGGTGTAGTGTGCTGACAATGACCTTTTGTGAAGATGACTTGGTCATTTACCATGTCAAGCATTACTCCATGCTGCTTCATCCAAGCTTTCCCAAGAATGATAGAGTGTTTCCCAAGAGTAGTAATGAATAGAGGGCATAGACTTTCAACGTGGTCTCCAATTTGTAGTTGAGGGTATATAGCATGTGTGACTATAGGTGCAGCAGCTCCATTAAATCCTTCATGTTCTTTGGTTTTATAAGTTTGATAGGAGAGATGTTTTCAATTTCACAAATTCGTTTTGCGTCAACAGCATTCACAAAGCTTCCAGCTGTTGCACTGCTATCCATTAAGGCTTGCATGACAATTTGATTTCTTCCTATTCTGCAGGTAGCTAGGAACGGAGTGTCATAGTCAAAATGGGACAATGATGAGGCAGAGGAGGCAATTCTTGCTGTAGAACCTCTAGTGACGTCTTCTCTAGAGGCTATTCATTTCCGGACTCATATTGAGCATGCTCTTCTGTAGTAGAGATCTCATTGACTCTAACTTTCTGCTTCTGTGGGCAGTCGCGAGTGCGATGACCACTTCCATGGCAATGGAAGCATTTGCCAAGCTTCATAAGCGATTCTTTCTCAGGATCTTGGTGGGGAGGGCGGTAGAGCTTCTTCTGTAGTGCTACTATTTCAACAGCAGTATTAGCAGTAGGGCTTTGGCCACTCTGCTTCTGGTAGGCGAACAGCTGTGGCTTCATTCTCTTCTCCTTTTCTTGAATTCTCTGTAGGTTTTGGTCCACAAGCATGCATTTCTTCGCGAATTCATGTAGGGTAGTAGTTCCTACTTCAGCAACTAAGGCTTTCTGTAGGCTTTGGTTGATCTTGAATCGGACATTGTCGAGCAAGGTCTCCTCTGAGTAATCCAGCTCTGCTGTGAGTCTCTGAAATTCAGCCCAGAATGTTGTGAAGGTATTCTTGCCCTGGTATAGCTTGCGGTACTCAGTTTGTGTGGTGTGTCTCCTATCGGGGTCGCTAAACACTTTCTCGAGGAGTTGGAGGATTTCTTCTGCTGACTGAAGCATGTTTGGTTGAGGTAATGTAAAGCCTTGGGTTCACATGGCGAACTGTAAGTCCTCCTAGTCTGCTTTAAAGATAACTCATCTGCATCTTGTCATTTGGGAAGTGGTTGATGTTGGCTTCCAGCTTAAGTCGGATCTTCACAACCCAGTCTTCAAAAGCTGGTTCAATCCCATCCGTAAGAATAGGAGGATCCGGAATGTGAGCAGACTGGCGAGGTGCTGCATTTCGAATAGGAGCTGTGTAATGACACAGGGCACCCAGCTCACAGTAATAGCATATGAGAGTGCGAGTCGGAGGCTAAATGGATGCTATCCTATAGGTCTACTACGAAGGATACAAAAAAGATGATGGGGAACCCCCGTCAGTCGATTTTCTCAAGTATCCGAAACCCATCCGACTCGGTTCCAACTCGGTTAGGCCACCCAAATGATCACACGTGACCCCGCGGCTACCCGGAGTCTACTCCCTAGAATGAGAGACGAGAAGGCATCCTTACACTACCCCCCTCCTGAGAGAGTGCTTTGTCCGCAAGGCACGCAGCTAGTATCATGTCCGCAATGCACGCGGCTAGTATCCTGTCCGCAACGTCTCCGAATCATCTCCGTATCGTCTCCGTGAACGGAGCGTTTCTTGTTATCATAATGTTGGCTGGTAATTGCGTCCGGAACAACTTCGTTTGTCGTGCGCATCGGGAAGGTGCTTTGTTTGCCACCGTAGTCATCCCGAGGTGGTATCGCGTTAGGGTCCGTGTGGCATGCGAAACTGGAGTTCGCTTTTGTTGGATCTCACGTTCTTTCTTGGGGTCCGAAACAGTACCGGAAGGTGTCCGCTACCCGTTTGAGTAGAATTTTCGTAAAACGTGAAAGAAGAAGTGGCCACGCTAACCCGATTCGGCGTTCATTGTTGTAAGCCAACATTTGAGTATTCCGCTTCACCCACTTCCTCTTGTTTTTACCTTACAACAACAACGCCAGAAACCCTCCCGCCCGAGACCGGTAAGTGGCCCCTCCCCGTCCATTTGTTTATGATACTGATAGATTGTATAGTATCCTCCAATCCAAAGAACTTTGAAGATGCCGGTTCCCACCCCCTCTGGGGCTCTTACTGTCGCCTTCCGTGTGCTCTGTTTGCGCTGCCTTCGGGCCAAAGCCCGTGGGATCCAGTCCCATGACTGCGTCTGGTCCTCGACCAGTTCAAAGTGTGGGTACTGCACGTCGCAGCACTCGCCTTGCGTCCCGGTAGGTTTTCTTGTGGGGTTCGGAGTTTGGTTTGGTTGGCCGTTGCTGACTTTGGTGAAAGCTGCCCTGGTTCCTTGGGGAAGAGTTTGCGGCCCTCCTGGCCGCCGAAGAGGCCACCCCCCTCATCCCCACCGACGTCGTCGCCGCCGCCACCGAGGCCAATTGGGTGGCCCTCCTGGCCGCCCAGAGCATGCCAAAGTTCCGCTCCGAGGCGGAGCGTGACCTCTACGAGGAGGCACGCGCCACTCGGGCTGCCCTCGAGTTGGGGCTGGCCGTGAGTAGACCCCCTTCCCCTCGTGACTCGGTGTGGTTCTGATGCTGACTCTGGGCAGCAAATTCGGTCGTCGCTGCGCCGTCTCCGGACGGAACAGGAGAGCGTTCCTGCTCTCTTGGGGGAGTTGGTGGCTGCTGTGGGCAAACTGCCCACCGCTGCCGCTCCCGCGGTCGCTCCGACTCGGGGTGATGGAAGGAGGGAGGGGGAGGATGGGGAAGTTGGGGCGGCCTATGGGGCCTAGGTGGGGGAAGACCTCGTGTCGGAGGGGACTCGGGCCTGGCCCTTCGCGTGGGGTGACTTTGACCCTTCGTCTCTCATGGTGGTAGCCGCTTATTGCGACGCCGGTGAGACGTTTGGGAAGGGTGGCTCCCGCAAGGGTTACAGTGGTGAGTGCACCCTGGCTCGGAGGGTATTTTAGTTTAGAGTCACAGACAGCAACGACTCTGTTTCTTCCGCTTTGTCTTTCCCTCCGTGATCGTAGTTTTGTTCCTTTCCTGTCTCCCCTGCCGTAACCCCTCCGAGTAGTTTTTGAGGTGGACCTGGTAAATCTGGGTATTCCGTATGAAACTCTCTGAGTTTCTGGGGAGAGTTCATGAAGTTTGACGCTGGGTACCACTCCGGGTCCGGATCGTATCCGACCCAACTAACCCTGTAGTTGCTTCCGGTGGAGCCTTACGGCGAGGATCTTTCCCACTTCCCATTCCTCTACGCCGTCTATCACTTCACTGCTAGGCTCAGGCGGATCCTGACCAGGTAGGGGATTGTTCGGATCCTTCATGAGTACGTCTGGTGAGAACACATCGTGTATTTGCAAACTGGTAGGTAGTTCCAATCGAAATGCGTGCCCAATCCGTTCCAACACCATATATGGTCCGACCCATTGTTGGCCCAGCTTGCGGCTAGGACGAGAGTTTTTCAAATTTTTGGTCGATAGATACACTCTATCTCCTACGTCCCAGTCGATGGCCCTTCGGTGTCGATTCGCGTGCTTAGACATTTCCTCTTGTGCCTTTGCCATGTTTTCCTTTGCGTGGACCCATGCGGTATGCATTCGGTCTGCCACCGCCTTGGCTTCCTCTTGGTTTAGGGTCTCCCGGGGGTTGGTGCTTTTCGGAGTGTTCCAATCCCAACTCGTACGCGGATCGGTTCCGTACTTGAGTCGGTAGGGGGTCATGCCAATGGATGCGTGGGGGAGTGTCATTTGCACGCGGTCCATTATGGGGATGAGTTCACTCCAGTTATCCTGATAATGGGAACGAAGGGCCTCAGTCTCTGATCGATGTATCGGTTCATGATTTCCATCTGCCCGTCAGTCTGCTTATGATAGGCAGTCAACAGCTTAACCTTAACGCCGATAATTCGACAGAACTCTTGCCAAAAGGATGATACGAATTGGGGTCCGCGGTCGCTTACAATCGACTCCGGAGTGTGTCTGAATCGGTATATCCATTCGATGAACAATTGCGCCATCTGGCGGGCAGTTGTGGTTTTGTAGCAAGGTATTGTCACTGAACTCTTTCCGAGTCGGTCCATAAACACTAAGATGCTATCGTATCCATGCTTGTCCCTTGGGAACTCCTTGAAGTCCATGGTGAGGTGTTGCATAGGGTATTCGGGTACGGGTAGTGGGTGTAGAAATCCTTGTTGCTTAGTGACATTGGTGTGAGAAAGCCGGCATGTCACGCAGTTTCGTACATACCGCAAACAGTCCGCTTCCATCCCGACCCAATGATACTTTGGGGCGAGCAATTGGTAGGTTTTCCTGCCACTTGGATGTGCTGACGACACTTGATCGTGCGCTTCCCGGATCAGTTTCGTACATAGGTCAGTGTGGTGATTCACACATAGGCGGCCTTTGTACAGGAGGAGCTGGTCGTTCATTGCGAATCCGTCCGGTAGGGGTTGTTTCGCGCGAGTCTCGGTGAATGACTTCCGATTGTCCGCACATAGCGCCTCTATTAAATTGAAGGGCACCTGGGGCTTGGGGGTGTCCATCGAATTAATGGATGCTATGTAGCTCTCGGCGAGTTCAGTGCTGATTCGGGGGTGTAGGCGGCTTGGACCTAACAATACCCTCGCCCTACTATCAAGTTTGACTTTCTGCTGCGTTACCAAGTCCTGGTCTCAATGCAGATATCCATCATAATTTAACATGAAATATGCTCAGACAGGCCGGTTTACTCGGCTCAGAATATCAGCCTTCTGGTTATTTTTGCCCACAGTGTACGTAATGCAGAAGTTGAAGTCGGAGAGTAGCTCCATCCATCGAACCTGCTTCGCGGTGAGAACCTTGGTAGACATGAAATATTCCAGCGAACGGTGGTCAGTGTACACGTCGACTCGGTGGCGCACTGAAGCCAACTCAGGCCTCCATTTTCCGAAGGCCTTTACTATTGCGAATAGTTCCTTGTCGTGGATCTCCCAATTGATCTCATGTCCAGATAGGACATGACTGACAAGCGATGGCTTATGGGGTACCATCGCTTGTCAGGGTGTTCTTGAGACAGGACACCAGCTACCACTCCATCAGAGGAGTCAGTCTCCAGCTTCGTAGGCAATTCGGGGTTGAAGTGGTGAAGTGCCTGTACCGCTAAAAGTTGTCGTTGCAATTCCTCGAACACATCCTCACATTCATCTGTCCACCGGAACGGCTCTGAGGGACTAGTGATGGTGGAGGGGCTTTGCTATTTTGCCAAAATTACGAATGAATTGTCTATAGAAGCCACAGAATCCTAGGTAGGACTTAACACCCGTAACAGTGGTCGGTCGGATCCAGTTACGAAGGGGTTCGATTTTGTCAGAGTCCGCTTCAACACCGGAGGTAGTGAGAACATAACCCAAGTATTTTGTCCTGGTGACGTTGAACTCGCATTTGGTCAAATCGGCTTGGAGTCCAGCTTCTCGGAGACGCTGTAGGACCTTATGCACATGGTCTATGTGTTCCGTAGGGTCCTCTGAATAGATTAGGATGTCGTCTAAGTACGCGGTACAGAAGTCGTCTAAGTATTGCATCAGGACGTCATTCATATACCGCTGATAGGTTGCGGGACCGTTCGTCAGTCCAAATGGCAGCACTTTGCACTTATAGGATCCATAGCGAGTCCGAAAGGTCGTGTACTCTTCCGAGTCGGGGTGCATCCGTATACGATGGAAGGCTTGTCTGATATCTAGCTTAGTGAAGATTTTTGCTTTTGACACCCGTCCTAGTAGTTCGTCGATATGCGGGATGGGGTAGGGATCGTTCCGGGTGAGACCATTTAACTTCCGGTAATCGATGCAAAATCTTAATTTGCCATCCGCTTTCTTTACGAATAGGATAGGGGACGCGAAGGGGCTGTTGCTGTTGACGATGAATCCCTTTTCCAGGTTTTCCAGCAGGTATTGCTTGGTAGCCTTAAGCTCTTCGGTGCCCTGTCGATATAACGGGGAGAAAGCGTTTGGTAAAGGGGCTTCGAGCTGTATCTTGTGGTCGTATATGCGGTGGGGGGGAATTCGATCCGATTCCAACTTCGAAAAGACATCGGTGTACCTCCGGTGCATATGCGGAAGCTTCTGCTGGATGAGGCGGAGCGTTTCTTCGTCCTCTACCAACTCCTTTTCATGAATGATCTGATCGATTTCGTAGATGCTAGTCTGAAAAAACTCGGAGTCGTTTCGCATCATCTCGTGGTGGAAAGCATTTGCACTGATTTCGCATATATGCATGGGCGTAAACCTATGTACTAGGGTTTTCTGCGGTGGGGGAAAAACCTCCTGGTTTCGTGGTGGGTTCGATGGCATATCGGTGATCTCTTCGTAGTCGGAAGTTATCACTTTCATTTCCATTGAACGTCCGCCTGCGCGGCGTCTGTCTTCGCGGTGGATTGCGAAATCCCGGCGATTCGCATCCGACTGGTATGCAGGATGTTTAATGGACGTTTCGCATGAGTGGTAGGGCAAGGTGATCTCCTTGCTCCAGCTAGGAGTCGGCGGGTACTCCTTTGGCCATACTAACCGGCTCTTTGCAGAGTCGAGTAGTATTCGGAAGCGGCTGAAAAGCTTCTTTCCAATTATCACATCTTGTGCTCCGAGGTCCAGGAGTACAAAGGGGCAGTTATATATTCGGCGTCCTTCGACTGTTAAGTGTAACCGAATATACTCTGATACGTGGCCTTGGATTTTGCGCTGAAATCCACGTATGGGTACAGAGTAGGGTAGTTTCCATATAGGGCTCTGAAGCGCTTTCGACAGTCGTATTGCGAAAGGCTTGTTAATGACGAGGTAGCCGTTTGCTCCTGTGTCTGCTAGGGACTTCGTTTGCACCCCGAGTCCATTCATACTCAGGGTCGTGTCGACTAAGAACTGGGTGCCTCCCAGGAGTTCTCGTAAGTCTAGTCCTCACTGTAACGCTGACTTCTAAATGATAGAAGACACAGAGGTTTCTTGCGTAAGGTTGACTTGACAGAGGAGGCAGGGGATTAGACACAAAGGCTTTCCAAGTAACACGTTACAGTATTGTAAAGAATACTATATTGAGTTGAGCACGAAGCTCCTATCTAAGGAAATACTATCTACTTATATAGTGGCGTCGTGCCTCATGGGTAATCTGGATAGTTGGCGGATAGCTAGATATTCAGGATAGTTCGTGGATAGCTCAACTATCCAATATCCACTAGTTTCTGCAACTATCCATTAGCCCCGTCACATGGCAGCCTACCCCGCTTCCCACTGTGACTCACACGTTACGTTACTAGGCCCTGGCCCTGTAACCATGACATCATGTTACTATAGCCGTAACACTAGGTCCTCCTCCAAAAGGCCTAGTCCCTTAGGTCTTGCTGATTAAGGAATCGCTTACTTAAGTAGGGTGATGCCCACTTAATTGTCGAGCAGGTTGCGCTGCTTACCATGTCTTCTAGTAGACACATAAAAATCAAAGAACGTCATCTTCTTGCAGACCGTATTGAAAAGAACGGCAACCTAATGTCGCCATGTTCCAGCTGTCTTCACAACAATCGATTCTGTATCGTTGTTGCTGGTAGTCATCGTTGTAGTGAATGTACTCGTCGCAATTCCAAATGCAACGCTTGCGCCCCTTCTCCAACTGATTGGGAGAAGCTTTGAAAAGAAGAAGAGCGTCTTGAGGTAGAAGAGGAAGCGGCGACATCTCAGGAGCGAGAGGCTCACCTCTGCGCTCAAGAAGCATATGCCCGTCGCATGCGTCTTCGCAAACAGCAGAAGGCTCTCAAAACCCACGGTGTTGAGATGCTGCGTCGTGGTCTGAAATCTTTGGACGAATTGGATGAAGCAGAGGAGAAGGAGTGTAGGGAGGCAGAGGTCAAAGGGACTCTCTTGCACAGCCCTTCTACTGCCGTTTCCGAGGGTGCTGCCCCTGACCAGGACCTTTTCGTGGCCCTGTCTCCTGGCTTCTTTGATCGCTTGGGTGTCGACGGCGAAACGTCTCCAGTAGCTCTGGACAGCTAAGGTTTCTGACCGTTTCCCATGAATTGTCCGTAGGTTCATAACCTTTCCATTTTATCAAAAACTCTTCTTTGCGTCCTACTAACCTTCTGTCTAGGATCGCCTCGACTTCGTATTCAACAATCTCATTCTCTGGTTGAAGTTTTGTATCTGTCGCAATTGGGGTATTTCCTCTTGCTGGTTCCAGTAGTGAGACATGAAATACCGGGTGTAGTCTAGACTTCTTGGGTAGCTGCAGTCTGTAATTAACTGAGCTGACTTTGTTCAATATTTTGAATGGTCCCAATTTCTTGAAGTCCAACTTTGTACTTGGTCGTTTCATTTTGATATGTTTCCGGAGTAGGTATACTTTATCCCCCTCCTTGAAGGCAGGTTCCATACTGCGCTTCTTGTTTGCATACGCGGCAGATCGTTCATTTAAGAATTGGATGTCTGTCGCGAGTTGTTCATGGAACGATTTGAGTTGTTCCACAGCGATCATAGCTTGTTCTGCTCTTGATTCATCCGGTCGTGGTTGTCTATATGCCTCTGGCTGATAGCCGTAATTGGCAAAGAACGGTGAGACTTTTGTTGCTTCGGTCATCGCGCTGTTATATGCGAACTGTGCGATGGGTAATATCTGAACCCAATTGTCTTGTTGGTGGTTGACATAACTCCGTAGGTATTGTTCAAGGGTTTGATTCAGTCTTTCTGTTTGACCGTCTGTTTGGGGATGGAAAGCTGTTGATAGCTTATGATTTGTTCCCAAAAGTGCCATTAAAGATTTCCAAAATTTCGAAGTAAAAAGCTTGTCTCTGTCTGAGATGATTTCTTCCAGTAATCCGTGATCGGCTAATATGACTCGAAGGAAGGTGTATGCGAGTGCTTCAGCATCGCTAGCTTCTAAATATGGCACAAATATTCCATATTTCGTGAGTCTTTCCGTAATAACCAGGATAGCGTCAAATACTACTCCTGTTAACGGGTCCCGAGAGGGTGGTAGCTTGACAATGAAGTCCAAAGCTATAGATTTCCATGCTCCTGTTGGTACTGGAGTCGATTTCAGCTGTCCATATGGCAAGTGCCTATTGGTTTTGGATTTGCTGCAAATGTCGCACTCTCTTACTACCGTTTCCACCTGCTTCCTCATACCTGGGAAGTAGTAGTGTTGGGTGATTCGTTCGAAGGTGCATGTTACTCCCTGATGGCCGTGTGCTGGTAGCGAGTGTTGTTCTTGCACTAGCGGGCGTCTCATTTTGTTTGGGACATACACTAATCCTTTGAATCGGATCAATCCTTGTTCATCGATGGCGAAGTCGCCTTCGGTTTTTATTAAGACTCGCTTTGCACATTCATCTGTTGCATAAGCTTTCTTGAGTCTTTCTTCCAACTCCGAGTTCTCCACAGTGGCAATCGTGGCTAGCAACTCGTTGTATTGCATTCCTGCATCTGTTTTCTTCAATATGGCTCTAGGTCTTTCCTCTTTAGGGCCGATGTAGTCAGTCCTTCTGCTAAGAGCATCGGCTCTTGCATTCTCAGAGCCCTTGCGATATGTAATCGTGAAGTTGTAGGCTGCGAGTGTCTCTGCCCATCGGACTTGTCTGCGGTTTAAAACCTTGGTTGTGGTGAAGTATATGAGATTCTTGTGATCCGTCCATACCTGTACTGGGTAGGTCGATCCTTTAAGATATACTCGCCATTGCTCAAAAGCAACGACAATAGCTATCAGCTCCTTGTCGTGGATGTCATAGTTGAGCTCTGCAGGTGACAGTTTTCTAGAGTAATATGCAACTGGCTTAAGCTTCTTGTCTTTGTCTGGCTGACTTAGACAGGCTCCAATCGCGAAGTCAGAGGAGTCTGTCTCTAAGACAATCCTCTTTGCAGGGTCGAATGTGACTAGGATAGGTGCTTCTGTGAACTTCGTCTTAAGTTCCTGAAAAGCAGCCTCTGCCTTGCTTGTCCATTCGAACATAAGGTCTTTCCTTGTAAGCTCTGTAAGTGGTTGAGCTACCTTGGAATATCCCATAATAAACCTCCGGTAGAAGTTGGCAAAGCCTAAGAAGGCTTGTACTTCTTTGACCGTGGTTGGTGTTGGCCATTCCAACACTGCTGTGACCTTTGCTTGGTCCATTTTGATGCCATGCGTTCCGACAATGTAGCCTAAGAATTCTACTTGATCCTTGTGGAATTCGCATTTTTCTGGCTTGAGGAGTAACCGATGCTCCTTTAACTTCTGTAATACCTTCTGAACATGACCAATGTGTTCCGTTGGGTCTCCTGAGTAGACTAAGATATCGTCTAGGTAGACGATAACAAACACATCCAAGTATTCATGGAGAGCTGCATTCATGAGCCTCTGCATGGATGCTGGTGCATTTGTTAGACCAAAGGGCATAACCAAGTATTTGAACAAGCCATAGCGGGTGCGGAATGCTGTTTTCCACTCATCCCCTTTCTTGATTCGAATCAGGTTATAGGCGCCTCTGAGGTCCAGCTTGGTAAATATCTTGGCTCCCTGGAACCGATCGTGTAGTTCGCTTATCAAAGGTAAGGCATATCTATCTTTGATAGTGACATTATTCATTCCTCGATAGTCCATGCAGAGTCTTAGCTTCTTGTCCTTCTTTGGCACAAATAGTATTGGACTTCCTGCTGGTGATGTCGATGGTCGAATGAACCATTTTGCGAGGTTCTCGTCAATGTATTCCTTCAGTATGTCCAGCTCTGCTGCTGACATCTGATATATTGGTCCGAACGGTGGACTCTTTCCTTCCATGATAGGTATCTCATGATCCCATGGTTGGTGCTTAGGAAGCGCCTCTTCGTTAGGGCCTTCCTGGAATAACTGCTCGTATTCCTTATACTCCACTGGTATTTGCTTCAGTGAGGATGCCTGGGCTGGGTCATCAGACTCGGTGGTCGCACATAACTCCTTCCGGTCTTTGGAGGTTTTCTCCTTCTGCGGCATGTCCGTTCGTTGTTCACATGCGCATTGGCTCATCACAACTTTCTCATTCCGCCAGTCGATCTGGGGGTTGTGTTTCTTGAGCCACGGTACACCAAGTATGCATGCATGATTGTCCATGTGCACGATATCAAACTGTATCGTTTCCTTGTGTCCGCGTAGCATGACCATTTCTAATGGGACCGTCTCGTGGGTCACCATTCCATTGTTAGTTGAGATGGGCTCTCCATCTACAACCATTAATGGGTATGGATCGGTCTTCAGCTGCATCCTGAAACCGTGTGTGTCTGCTACTTTCTTTGTCATAAAGTTGCCCGTTGCTCCTGAGTCTATCATAGCTCGGAGGTGTTGCTGTTGTATCTTAGCAACCACATATAGCTGCATGCCGCCCATTGTGGCGCATAGCTGGTTTGTACTAGGCCTCTCTGTGTCGCTCGCCAGTGGCCTACTGCCGAGGACTCCTAGTTTTTTGAATCGTCTGAGGAATAACCGTCTGAGGAAAATCCATCATGTTCACCATATTCTAATGGTCGTAGAAGTGGTGTCCCTTCTCTTCTTCGTTCTGCTTCACGGCGTAGGCGTTCGTGTGCTTCTAACACTCGTGTTCCCTTTTCTTCTCTTGGGATGCTTTCCTGCTGGTGAGGGTATTCCGGTCGGCACCTCACTGTGCGAACTGCAACCTCCCAGTATTGTGTAGTGTCCTGCCAGCTCATTGGTGGCTTGGGCACAGGAATTCTTTGATCGACCGTCTCCTGAAGCATGGCTTCCTTGAAGGTTCTTACTGCTCCTGGCAGTTGTTCCTTGAAGAGAGTCTTACTTGCTGTCTTCTCAAATGCTTGTAACCATTGCTTTTGAGAACTAGTGAGCTCCTTGTCATCGTTCTTGTCTTCTCTGTTTGACAAGTGGAATTCCTCGAGATCCTGAGTAGTAATACTCCAGTTCTCTTTTCCTTTTAACGTGGCACATAGCTGTCCTCGTGGGGGCTTGCACCCGCCTTGACCTTGCCAAGTAGCATTAAGCTGTTTGCCATACTTTTGTCCTCCATTCCCTTTCTTTGACTGTCTGCAGTTTCGCGCTATGTGTCCAGGCTTATTGCAGTTGAAACAGAGCCGTTCTTGGAACTGTCGCTCCTTGTTGGGATTGTGGGGTTTGCCATTAGGCTTGAAAGTAGCGTCAAGTTCCATAGGTTGGGGCCAATGACTCTTTGTTTGTCCTCTCTTCTGAGTCCAGTGTTGACTAGGTGGTCCCCCTTTCTTCTCGAGTTGCCGTTCGTAGTGACGATTGTCAATCTTCTGAGCCAATTCAATCATCTCTCTAAGGTCATCTGGTTTGTCAGACCTTGAGATTTCGTCCTTCACATGGTCTTTCAGACCTGCGTAGAATTGGTCACAGATAGCCTCGTCTCCCCAGTTGGTGAGTGTTGCATGCTGTTGAAACTCAGCGGTGTATGCAACTGCTGACCCTCTCTGCTTGAGAGCCTGGAGTGCCCTGACTGCATTTCGTCGTTCATCAATGTCTCCGAAGTTTGCCTTAAGCGTTTTGAGGAATCCGTTCCAGGATACAAAAATTTCCTTCGTTCCTTGGCTAGCTAAGGTGTTGCATTTTCCGTCGGGTGTTCGATGGTTCATGTAGTCGGCGAGGTAGTTAGAGATCCATTCTGAGGCTGGTCCTCGAAAGAGTGCCACAGCCCATAGGACCTGTTCCACTTCTTTGTTGAAGTGTTTGGCGTTAAACGCCATCCATAGCTCTGTCTGGATGATGAAGCTCTTAAGCTTCTTGCGATCCCCATGAAAGGTGTCTGGGAATGCAATCTTCAACTTGTCTGAAGGGTGAGCCTGTGGGGCTTCGATGGTAGGTTCAGTAGCAGCCTTCCCCTTCAATCCAACATTTGATCCAGTATCGTCTCCAGCCATGTTGCTTTGTGTGTAAGCTGGTACCTCGTGGAAGTGGTGCTCAAAGTGTAACGCTGACTTCTAAATGATAGAAGACACAGAGGTTTCTTGCGTAAGGTTGACTTGACAGAGGAGGCAGGGGATTAGACACAGGCTTTCCAAGTAACACGTTACAGTATTGTAAAGAATACTATATTGAGTTGAGCACGAAGCTCCTATCTAAGGAAATACTATCTACTTATATAGTGGCGTCGTGCCTCATGGGTAATCTGGATAGTTGGCGGATAGCTAGATATTCAGGATAGTTTGTGGATAGCTCAACTATCCATTAGCCCCGTCACATGGCAGCCTACCCCGCTTCCCACTGTGACTCACACGTCACAAAGAGCCTTCTCCTAGGCTTCGTCGTTTTCCTCGAGGGACGCATCCGATTGAAGTTCCACAGCTTCTTGCCATTGTTCTTCTGTCTCAGGGTCGTTACGGTCCATTTCCTTGATAGTAGCGTTAAGGGGGCATTTGTCCTGGAAATGGCCGGGCTTGCCACACTTGAAACAGTTTCCTGAGGGCGCAGGGACTGCAGTTCTCAGACGTTCTGGTATGGCTGGCTTGGGGAGGAACGCGGTTCGGGTGAACAGAGTGGATGTGGCTCGAGTCGGCTTCGACGCTGATGACGCCTTTGCCGTATCTGTGATACGTGTGGACGTCCTTGCGAGAGCGGGTAGCGGATTCAATTCGTTGTTCCGGCGCCGTTCCTGGTCGAAGGCGGTAAGTTCTCGTACCATGGTCTGGTATTCTCCCTTCCATTGGTTTTTGATGATCGCGATGCGGCTGCGGAATTGAGGAGTCTACTTGTTCCACATGTACCGAAACCATTCCGACTCGGAGACTTGTCCTGTGATAGCTGCACTTTGGAAACGAGCCTTGAACTCTGGGAAGGTTTCGCTAGCATGCCCTTTCTCTCCCATTTGCAGGTCGTCGAAGAGGTTCCTGGCCTGCTCCGTCTCGTTGCCTGTGAGGTAGTATGAACCTAGAAGATCCATCATCTCCTCAGCACTGCGGAACCCATGCGTAGCGGACAGGTATTGGGGCTCTAGGTAGGTCTTTGCCAGGCTGGTCGTGTTCCCCATATCAACGCTCTTCTCGAGACGTCAGTAAGATAGTGGTCCTCATTGACTACGAGTCGGTCCCGAATCGAAGCGCTCCATTGTAAGAAGGTATGTTCTACCCCATCGCTGAGAGGAAGGATTTTCTCAGAGATGGTTGATTTCTTATAGCGATTCGGAGGGTCCTCGGTGTGCATTCGTGATGACCCTGGAATTGAGGGAGAACGAGTGTTCCGAAGAGGTGGCAATTGAACTGTCTCGGGGGTGTTTCGTGTACGAGGCGTTCGTTGCTCCGTAACTTCGACTGTGGGTATGGGGGCGTCCACCGGCGGTGTGGACGGGATTCTGGTCTGAGATGCCGACAGGATAACTAGTAGATCCTTGACCTCCTGTATCTGTGCTTCGAGGTGGTCCATTCGACTCGGGATGTCTTCGGATGGCCCAGCGGTCGTAGCTGCAGCGGTGGTTTGTCTGGTAGTCATTCTGGGCAGTTGACCGTCGTTGTCTTGGGGTATGTTTGATGTCGGCTTTTTCGACATATGGCCTCGGGTGTGTATCAGTACCGATACGAAAGAGCTTGACTTCCGGTAGCTCATAGCTATCAACGCTCTTGTCCACAATTTCCTCTGTGCTATGAGGGAGTTCTTAAGGATCTCGTATCCTATTTGGCGCCAACGCGTCGGCGACTTTACCAGCTTGTTCTGAAGAATTAAACCCTGATCCACTGGCTGTCCGTGAGATCTCTGGAATCACGGCTATTTGAAGTCGTCAGGTCTCTCCTCCGAAACATCACCGAGTCGTAGTCGATGGTGTAACGGTAGTTCTCCTGAGTCGTTCCGGTGTGGGATATTATTTAAGTACGGCCGTCCCCGGCAGGCGTGATCTTTTTTGTATAATGTAATGACACAGGGCACCCAGCTCACAGTAATAGCATATGAGAGTGCGAGTCAGAGGCTAAACGGATGCTATCCTATAGGTCTACTACGAAGGATACAAAAAAGATGATGGGGAACCCCTGTCAGTCGATTTTCTCAAGTATCCGAAACCCATCCGACTCAGTTCCGACTCGGTTAGGCCACCCAAATGATCACACGTGACCCCGCGGCTACCCGGAGTCTACTCCCTAGAATGAGAGACGAGAAGGCATCCTTACAAGCTGTATTCTCAAGATATTTTTGAATGCCTTGCAGTTCAGTAATCTTTTCATCCTTGTCTTGAATTTCTTCTTGGAGCTGTTTCGCTCTGCAATAGTAGCATCAGAAGCTTGACCGACAATGAGGTAGTCCTTCATAATGGCTTTTAACATTGACCAGGCGTAGTCTTGGCTGCTAGGTGACAGCTTTTGGAATTCAGTGTAGGTGTTGACATTCCAAGTCCTCATCTGGTGGCCGTTTGGTAGTATAGACTGGTGTCTTTCTTGAGCTGTTTTGCCCAACCTCTTGAAATCTTCTTGGGCTTCGAGCAAGTCATCTTGAAGTTCATCTCTCTTCTCAGACTCATATGCTAAGGTTGTTTTCTCATTTATAGACTCATAATCTTCTGGGTTTTGGTCAGCCATTTTGGCTTTTTCTTTGGCCATGTGTGCCATAGCAGCTTTGCTATTCTTTCAGTTTTTGTATTCAGTAGATCAGACTCGTATTGCCAAAGGCCCTATTGCGCAGTTTGTCGACTGTAGGAGCCACTCGAGAGGAGCGCACTTCCCTCACAGCTATATTCCTTGTTGAGGGAGCGTTGTGAAAGGTCTGATCTATGAAGGCTGTGGTGTTCTGTGGTGTTCTGGTGTGTTCTGTGGTGTTCTGGAATCAACTTTAGGATATTGTTGTAGGGTTTCCAAAGAAGGGAATTCAAATTTCAGTATCAAGGTTCAGGCTCAGAGAGCAAAAGAAAGGTGGGATTCAATCTTATGTTACGATGGTCATGGAGGTCATGGTGCCAGTCCGGGTAAAGTAAGCTAGATTGAATCTAAAGAGAGAAGAAGAAGAAGGAAGGAAGGTGAGGCTATTCCTTGTAATATACAGTTGTCCGCTTAGCGGTTGTAGCCTTGGTGGCTAAGGCTGCACCCGTAATCCCCTTATGCCTATAACAACCATAATAACTGTACAAGCTGTAAGCTGTAATCGTAACACCTAGCTGAAGAACCAGATATGGAGCATACAATGGATCCTGCAGTACTAGAGCACCTTTACGTGCGGTGGATAACTGCTTGTAGCGAAAAAATCACTACAAGCAGTTATCTGAGAGGAATTTAGGGTGTTTCTTCATTACCTTAATCCAGAAGTGGATGTTTGGCTTCCTGATTCGCATATGTCAATACAAGCGTGGACGCTCCGTATGTATGAAAATGAGCGACTATGGATACAACAGAAGGTCCAATTGGCACTCTCCAAAGTCCACTTTACTGTAAATCTTTGGTCCTCCCCTAATTCCCTAGCGATTCTTGAATGATTGCGCATTATATCAGTGAAAATGGGGAGTTGACACATTCTGTACTTGCCTTAAAGGAGATAGAGGGAAAACATTCAGGTTAGTACTTTGAAATGCTCTAATCGTTGTTTAACTAAGAATGAGTTTAGCAGAGAATCAAGCACAGATCATTATGCAGGTCATTAATGACTATGGGATTGCTTCAAAGGTTGGATACTTTGTAATGGACAATGCAGACAATAATGATACAATGATGGTGTCTTTATCTGAGAGTCTGTATAAATCATTCTCATGTTTTAGACTTTAGTTAACTCATTTTACAGTGCTCTTGGATCAATACAAAATCTACTACAACCCACTTTCTCACAGGCTTCGGTGCAATGGCCACATCATCAATCTGGCAGCCCAAGCCTTTCTCTTTCAAACTGAGGATGAAGCTCTTGCAGAAGAGAACAATACAAAGCTATTGTCGCTCCCCACAGAAGCTGAAATGGCACGGTGGAGAAAGAAAGGGCCACTTGGCATGCTATATAACATTGTAGTTCATATACAAAGGAGCCCGCAACGGATCGCTAGATTTCAAGAGCTTAGCGGAGGCCGTAACCTTGCACGGGACAACTCGACACAGTGAAACTCTTGGTATAAAATGATCAGCACTGCTATAATTCTCAAAACGCCTGTCAATCTCTATTGTCATCAATATAAAGAAAACGACTGCGACTTATTGTCAGAGCAGGACTGGGTTGAGCTTCAAAAGCTTCACGACTTTCTCCTGTCTTTTCACCATGCCACACTTTCTACAGAAGCTCGTGGTGACACAATCGATAAAGTACTGCTATCAATGGACTTTCTGCTTGAGCAGTTTAAAGACGCTAAGCGAGTATATGCTGAGGATCCTTTTATGAGTCCTTGCTGCAACTCAGGGTGGGCCAAGTTGGATATGTACTACACCCTCACTGACAGATCTCCTGTTTATATTGCAGCCTTAGTATTATGTCCACAATGGAAATGGGATTATATTGAAAGTAGCTGGCAGAAGGAATGGCATGCCGATTGTAAGGCAAAGATGCAGGAGTTCTGGGAGTCAGATTACAAGTCGACTGCAGTTTCAGTGCCTACACAAGCATCCCAGGCAACAGAGTCAGCAAGTTCTGGGGTCTCTAATGCCTTTACACAATATATTCAGCGGAAGCAACAAACCGGCCTTGAAAGCGATGAATATGCAAAGTATTTACAAGCCCCAACACTTCCAGAAGTCAGGGACCCACGGTCTTGGTGGTTGGAACCAACACAACGACTAACCTACCCAAACCTTAGCCGCATGGCCTTGGATATGTTGTCGATTCCAGCAATGTCAGCAGAGCCGGAGCGTCTCTTTTCAGCCTGTAAAATCACTCTTACTGACCGCAGGAATCAGCTAGGCATCGAGTCTATTCAGGCGATTGAGTGTTGCAAGTCGTGGTTGTGCCGGGGGAGCATACCATATGTGGATGATCTTGAAGTGCCTTCTGACCTGTTGGTCATTGATAGATCAGTTCTACTTCAGCCATACTAGTCTAGCTGTATCCGGCAGATCATGGACTGCAATTTGAACTGGTTTTAAGTTATTTGAGGTGTTGACTATTGAGTTATTGCATGTTAAAGTTATTGGTGTTTACCATATGGAATCACGTGTACAAACTATTAGTTTATCAGTTTATCAGTCCGTTTATCAGTCCGTTCAAGCCAAATGTTATCAGTTCAGTTTGAGATCTCGACAGTTCAGTTCAGTTCAGTTTGACCCTCTAAACTGAACTGAACTGAACTGTTTGGACTATTGGCCACACTGTTCTTAATTCCAAGCACGCTCTCCATCTGGAGGCCGGTCCTTTTCTTCCCGCCTTTTTCTTCTATTCCTGGTGTTGGCAGTCCCCGTGACTGGATTGCAATCTTCCCCGTACATTCTCTCCAAGAGGCCACTGTAGTGGTTAGGGTTCTCGAGCTTCTCCCGCTCGATATGTTCCTTGTGGTTGAACTCATCTGGCAAGTTCTTTTCCATTTCAAGACCGAGTTCAGCTGGAATTTAGGCTCGTGTGTCTCATTTTCACAACTGTCATGTTGTCATCAATCGTCTCTTTCACGGCCGCGGTAATGGCTCGTTTTGCATCACTACCTAGCCGCAGTTGTAGGATAGGGTGTTTGTCGTCTGCGATTGTTCCCATTAGATCATTCGCTGCCTGGAGATGCAAAGATAACGAATTGAGATTTTTGTCTAGTATTGGCCTTGAAGCTGACTGGATATTATTCTCGCTGCTATTCCGAAAGGGGGTTCGTGGCACGGAACAAGTCGTCGTCGAACTAGATTCCTTTTGTATGTCCTTTGTAAGAGTTGTGTCCTGCGCGCCGAGGTTGTCCTCGACAAGTTCGCCCGAGACCAATTCTGAGCGGCTGACAGGTGATCTAGTCCCGTCGGGGGCTGTAGGACTACCACCAACTTTGTTGAATGTAGCAGGAACAGCAAGCATGCCTTGAACGCCTGACTCCAGTGTCGATTGTTCGCTCGTTCCAGGGGCATCGGCGTGTCCATCGTTTGCCTCGGGGGCGCCGGCCGCGCTACTTCCACCAATCTCTGCCTGATGGTCTGGCACTGCGGAGGGGACAGTTGCGGTACCAGCCACTAACGGCATCGAGTTGTACTCTCGCTGTTTCATGGACTTGTTCTTTCGTAGTCGTGCCTCCGATTCATACTTCTCCAAATAGGCATCCATGATTGCTCGATCTTCTGGTAGGAAATCACTAATCATCTTCTTAATGGCCGATTTTCGGTACCGGACTGCTCTACCTAGTGATTCTGTACTCCTCCCAGGCTGGGCATCAACGTCGTTACCCATCTTGTCCGTGTTGGCCGAGGATCTACATTAACCCGAGTCAGTATAATGTATCAATGAGAAGTTTGTGCACATCAAAATAAGCAAGATAGACTCACAATGCGGAAAAACAATTGTTGTCAATCAGTGTTTAGGCGCCGAATAATTGTAACCAAGCAAAATCGTCACCAACCGCGGTCGAGGTCTCCTGTACAGGTGAATTCGAATGGCTCGTGCCCGTCAAAACGGGTGGAAAGGGATGGTAAAATATACCAGACGTAGTATCCGCGAAAAGGGTTTGGCACGACAGCTCATGGCGCGAGAGCTTCCTGGAAAATCTCGAGTCAGTATAAAGTGAATATAACAAATCGGCGTTCACCAAAGCGAGCGGAACGGACTTACGATGCTTAAACAGCCTGGTTGATGCGGTGAGGTCCTGCTATTGACAGTCCAAGTCGGAACGATGTGAACTTGATGACGAAGAACTCTTGTGAATCGGAAAGGGATAGAGAGAGCACTCACAGATTTCTCGGTATTAAAAAGAAGTTCATCCGTAAGTGGCTACTGAGGCTTCAAGGTGATATGAATCGATTTAACATTTCGGAGGAGGTGAAGTATGTCGGAAGAGAGGAAGAGGACAACGACGGTGAACTGTGAGTGGGCAGAACAGGGTCAGTTAACTTCGCTTGCCCGAAAGAAGCTGCGGTGACAAAAAGAAATGGTTGACTCAGACTGTCAGGAACAAAGGATCAATTCGAAACAGGAGCAGGATCAACTGGCGGACAGAATAACGGGGCTCCAATGAAGCATCACAAAGCTCCAAAATGAAAAAAATGTTCTTGATGGCGAACTCTCGGGGCTCCAGCAACAAAACGTTGTTCTCTATTCATTTACAACGGATTAAGACAAAAAAAGAGCAAGGTCGCTCGACAAACGAGGCGAATGAGCTTCGACGGATTGTCACCAGACTCCAAAGGCGAAAAGATTGACATCGAAGAAGGTTTGACGACAGCTAAGGCATCAGTTGAAGATCTTTACAAAGAAGTTGCTCTGCAGAAGGGTATCATTGAGTCACACCAGCTGGCCGTGGACACATTGGAAGAAGAGCATGCAAAATTCACTACTACCATCGAATCGCATACCAAGGAACAGGGTTCATACATGAATACTATCAAGGAACTCGAGGCCAAAATCGCCGAAGCCAAATCAACCATCGACTCCTTACATGACGAAAATGGTGAATCGAGACGCATTGCCGCATCTCGTCTGTCGGACTACGAAGTCCAAAACAAGGAGCTCGTAGAGCTCAAGGAGGAAATTCAACGTCTCCCTGCAAGTAACGACAGTCTCACTATGGAGGTCGCAGATCTTGGCGAGACAATTGTATCTAACAAGTCTACCTTGGGTGCCCATGATTGGGAAATTACAAATGTGAAGAAGATCTGTAACAATCTTCGGGACCAAAACGTCATTATACAACAAGAATCACCAAACAACAGGAGACTATAGCGCTACAACATTTGGCGCTTGAGGATCAGAATAAAGATGTCGCTAGACTCAACAGGGAAGTCACATCTGCGCGCGACTATTCGCCAATCGAGACAAGAGGATATTGAACGACAACAATTCGCTCTGAAACTCAGTGAAAGAACTAAAGGCCACGGCAAATGAGAACCAACAGCAAATTGTCGAGCAAGAAAGCGAAATATGCCTCATGTCGACCGATAACGACAAATTACAGAACGAAATTAACAAGATACGAACTGTGGCAGATGGGAACAGACCCAAGGCCAACGTCCAAGCAGCGAAATAGGCAGACTCGGAAAGGACATGGGTAAACTCCATGGTACAATAAAGTCATACGAGACTCTGATTGTCGAACACAATGCCGAGTTCGATGCTCTTCGTTCCACCATTGGCACATTGGAAAGTCGGGTGGACGAGGATGTTGTCCGGATAAATAGTCTGGCCGTCAATGCCGAAGAGGCGGTGGCGTTGTGAGAATCCCTTGAACAATGCGCGTGAAGCCTCACAAGCTGCAAGGGGCAACTGTGAACGGCAACGGGAGCGCGTGTTAATACTCAAACAAGAAATTGACAGTCACGCGGAACAAGAGAAGTCAATAAGAGAGGCTAATGAGAAAAGGCTAAAAGACATGCAAGGAGACATCAAAACGCATCCACGACAAACAGAGAAGCAACACCAGAGACCTTCAGCTGCAGGTTAACGAGTAACCCGGGCAATGAGAGAGAGAACTAGCGACCGAGGCAAAGTCTGGATGATGTGGCGCCAGACGACCGGGACTCGAGATCTGCCACTCTGGAGCAGTTTTCGAACACCGCCACAGACGAGCAGCAGGCAACATTCACTGCCACACAAGAGCGTACTGACGTCGTGAACATCTCGAACAATAATCTGAGGATGACGAGATCATGGACGGCTTCAATGATAACATGCAGGAGAACGAGAACGATTTTGTCTTCTTCGTCGGCGGACGATGCGTCCATGAATCCCTCAGGACTAGATCAGACGTGCCCACCTCAGTAGTACAACGAAAGGATGAAACCAATGTGGGAGGCTAGATTTAGGGAGGGAGAATTGTCGGAGCCGCCCTGGGCGCGGCCCACTGTCGAAGACACGGTTTCGTGTGTGAACCGGCGTGCGTTCAGGTACGGTATTACGAGAAATGGACCCAATACACACCCCACAACAGCCTGTGCCTGGTGCGTGAGAAAGCGAATTCCCTGTGTACTGGCCGGTCAGACGATGGGGTTGCCAGTCGTCCTTCCCTTGCCCCAGGCGCAACGAATTGGGCTCAGTCGGGAGGATGCAGCGTTGGATGAGGAAACAGGGCTTTGATGCGGACGTCATTGTGTGTGATGACCCCTTTCGCGGTGTGTCTGTGGTGCTCATATACCCGGCGGTGGTATCGGCAACGTGGGTGTGGGTGGTATGTTTGTGTGGCAGTGGCCGGAGTGGAATCAGGGGTTGGCGCGGCTTTCTCGTGGTCGATGGTGGAATAGCTTAACCTGTGAGTTTGACTATCCCTCCCAAGTCGTTAATACATTATCCATAATTTGCGTCAGTCTCTCATAATTGCGGCTCTCGATGACTTGGTCTAAGGTGAGGTCGATTTGTGCTGACTATTACATCAAAGATCCTCATCTCGACCGAACAAAGCAACACGCCAAAAATCAACTGTACCCATCGTTCAATAGAGCCCTAAATTTACTGCCACTACTTCGGCAGTCCTGGCTCGGAAGAGGGCTGAAATATATCAGTATTTTATCGTAGAGACGAGTGGAATATACTATGCCGCTTCTTGTTTCGGGTCTACAATAATGGTGTGTCTACGATAATTAGGTAATTATGTATACAACCCTACACTACCATTACCTATGATTTCATCCTCGTGATAGAGTAGGCCGTAATGGAGTCCACGGCGGACAACTCTTCCAACGCCATGAGGGTCACTCCGAGCATCACTAGACAACTATTCGGGCCGACCTACTCCAGGAATTCGGGCTGCCAGCAGACGACGGCCTCACCACTCTATATGCCCTCACCGAAACCAACGCCACTGAACGCCTATGCGCCATGACCAAGGATGCCATCATCGTTGTCGCGGAAATGGCCGCCAAGGAGTGCCAAGAGTCTACGTTTGATTTGGCTATGGTCAGTGACAATGTCACGCTCATGTACGCCATCGACCACCTGGCGCGATCCTTGGACCCTCAGTGGGGAGCAGGGTACGGGAGGTTGATGGGATGCTGTGCAGGCGGGGACAAGAGCAAGGTCGACGAGAAGAATCACAGTTGATGACAAGTATACATTCCTGATCTGATATAACGTGAAACTGTGATTGATTGGAATAATGCCCACTATCTTGGACCGATCTGACGCAACTACTCACACTCTGATTTTAGCAAGAAAATTATGAAGCATAACAACATTGCTGACTTTCGAACAGCGACGGCACAGCCCCAGACCCCAAGACGATACAATAGCCAGAATCAAGCAAACCAGAATAACCTTGCGCAATACAATCGATACACCAGCTGACTACCAAATAACACAAGCAAACAAAAAGGACGGGTAGGGGGGCAGCAATGGCCCCCTCTGTACCCACAGAACACTCACTAATCACCCTCGTCGCCGTCCGATTCGCCGCCCGACTCTTCCTCGCCCTTGCTATTCTGCTTGGCCTCGGCAAATGCGTCTTCGATCCTCAGGTTAAATCCCATCGCTAGGTCTTCTTCGGCTTCAGCGCTGCGGCCAGGACATCCGTCGGCATTGTCAAAAGTCGACTGCCCATAGAATGCCTCTGGGTAGAAGTGGTCGGACACTTTGCGGGCGAGCATGACAAGCATGGTCTTCCTAAGGTATGCGCCTGGCGTAGCCCACATATACCCTCTTGCATCAGTCCGGTTGAGTACTTGATCGACCCAGTCCATATTCCCTTCTCTCTTCTGGTAGAGAAGAGTAATAATATACCTCAAGTAGAGGTATCGACGGGCTGGGCGATTGGGCGTCAGGAACGTAAGCTCCTTCCCGTCGAGCTCCCTCCACTTTCTAGGCTTCAGATACTCATCCGATGCCTTGTCCTGCTTTAGCAATAGGCATCTCCAGACGGTATCCTCCCCTGGAGCCGGCTTGTCGGGAACAAAGACTATTCCGCCATTGTCGAGGGCGGTCTCGATGGATCGAAGAAGAGTTAGTCCTACTCTTTATTAGCAGGTTCCATGACACGACAGACAGGCTTACCATTTCTCGACTCTGATAGTACTGTCTCTCGCACACCGAATAGGTATGCGAGCTCATCCGACTCTAGGGATTTCGGCACGATGTGCGCGCATTTGACGAATTCTGCATCGTGCCACCCCGTCAAGTGACAATATTTCTCTGAGCCGCCACTGTCTGTCTTCCTCTTTGCCCCATAATAATCCAGCACGCCTTGGGCGAATGCCTTTTGATTGAATGGCCTTCCCTTTCTCTGGCGACAGGTAGCGGCCATGATTCGAGACGTGATGGTCACAGCGTATGCGCTTCCGAGGCTATCAAAATTGGGTAACATTTCATCAAGGTCATCGACGATCATCTTCTTTTGGCGCTTGACCACCACCAGCTCTCTCTCTGCTTCCGCCAACTCCGCCTCCGTCTTGCTCATCGTCTCAATAAAGTCATTCTCTGCCACAGCCTTTCGTTTCTTGGCGTCACGGAGGGCTTCCTTGAGATGACTTCCCGCAGCTATATCGGCTGCGAGGCTCTCAATCTTCGCATTAACAAAGTCTGAAGTCGAGCTTGTACTTGGCAGAGACGAAAACGCGGTCGACGCAGACACTGACCTCATTGTCAGTGCCAAAACTTCCTCCTGGTCGTCGGCTGACAATGATGAGGCAATACATGGCGGTATGGTTGGCGGCATTTTGTAATGGATTGAGAGTAGGTGTCAATACGGTCACGGTTGGCGCACGATAGATTGAGGTATCACAATAAAAAGCCAGACAAAATCTAGACCACGGTATACAACGATTTTATAATTACAGGCTGATAATAGGCGATTTTCATGTGGTCTACTAGGTGTCGGTCGCACTTGTAATTTAGTGTCCAATCACCGTATGATATTAAACTTTGACTCAGACTGGCAGGCACACTAAAAAGCTTAATTTAATGTGACTACAGTAAAAATACGATAAGTCGATGCCTCGGATCCACAAAAATATATCGACTTAATGCATATATCGAGTAACGTCCTCCACAAGTGAGTGTCGCATACAAGAGTTTCTTCCCTTGGCTTCCGACCACTACTTGCCCTTATTTCTTGCTCTACTTGCTGCACAATGTCCCTCTCGTCCTGTAGCTCCTGTGCTACCTGTTGACTAAGTGATCCTCCTTGCTGTAGTCGTGTTTTTTTAGCTCTCCGGCGCTTGCTTAGCACTTCATTTGTCTGTCGCAGGTTTTGGTTCTCTGCTTTTAACAATGCTAATTGATGCATTATTTGCGATGCACCCTTTTGTTACGGCTATAGTAACATGATGTCATGGTTACAGGGCCAGGGCCTAGTAACGTGACGTGTGAGTCACAGTGGGAAGCGGGGTAGGCTGCCATGTGACGGGGCTAATGGATAGTTGAGCTATCCACAAACTATCCTGAATATCTAGCTATCCGCCAACTATCCAGATTACCCATGAGGCACGACGCCACTATATAAGTAGATAGTATTTCCTTAGATAGGAGCTTCGTGCTCAACTCAATATAGTATTCTTTACAATACTGTAACGTGTTACTTGGAAAGCCTGTGTCTAATCCCCTGCCTCCTCTGTCAAGTCAACCTTACGCAAGAAACCTCTGTGTCTTCTATCATTTAGAAGTCAGCGTTACACTTTGAGCACCACTTCCACGAGGTACCAGCTTACACACAAAGCAACATGGCTGGAGACGATACTGGATCAAATGTTGGATTGAAGGGGAAGGCTGCTACTGAACCTACCATCGAAGCCCCACAGGCTCACCCTTCAGACAAGTTGAAGATTGCATTCCCAGACACCTTTCATGGGGATCGCAAGAAGCTTAAGAGCTTCATCATCCAGACAGAGCTATGGATGGCGTTTAACGCCAAACACTTCAACAAAGAAGTGGAACAGGTCCTATGGGCTGTGGCACTCTTTCGAGGACCAGCCTCAGAATGGATCTCTAACTACCTCGCCGACTACATGAACCATCGAACACCCGACGGAAAATGCAACACCTTAGCTAGCCAAGGAACGAAGGAAATTTTTGTATCCTGGAACGGATTCCTCAAAACGCTTAAGGCAAACTTCGGAGACATTGATGAACGACGAAATGCAGTCAGGGCACTCCAGG
Source organism: Pseudogymnoascus destructans (assembly GCF_001641265.1). Lineage (NCBI taxonomy): Eukaryota > Fungi > Ascomycota > Leotiomycetes > Thelebolales > Thelebolaceae > Pseudogymnoascus > Pseudogymnoascus destructans. The sequence continues at coordinate 132,311 of NW_020167543.1, read as the reverse complement.
CTCTCAAGCAGAGAGGGTCAGCAGTTGCATACACCGCTGAGTTTCAACAGCATGCAACACTCACCAACTGGGGAGACGAGGCTATCTGTGACCAATTCTACGCAGGTCTGAAAGACCATGTGAAGGACGAAATCTCAAGGTCTGACAAACCAGATGACCTTAGAGAGATGATTGAATTGGCTCAGAAGATTGACAATCGTCACTACGAACGGCAACTCGAGAAGAAAGGGGGACCACCTAGTCAACACTGGACTCAGAAGAGAGGACAAACAAAGAGTCATTGGCCCCAACCTATGGAACTTGACGCTACTTTCAAGCCTAATGGCAAACCCCACAATCCCAACAAGGAGCGACAGTTCCAAGAACGGCTCTGTTTCAACTGCAATAAGCCTGGACACATAGCGCGAAACTGCAGACAGTCAAAGAAAGGGAATGGAGGACAAAAGTATGGCAAACAGCTTAATGCTACTTGGCAAGGTCAAGGCGGGTGCAAGCCCCCACGAGGACAGCTATGTGCCACGTTAAAAGGAAAAGAGAACTGGAGTATTACTACTCAGGATCTCGAGGAATTCCACTTGTCAAACAGAGAAGACAAGAACGATGACAAGGAGCTCACTAGTTCTCAAAAGCAATGGTTACAAGCATTTGAGAAGACAGCAAGTAAGACTCTCTTCAAGGAACAACTGCCAGGAGCAGTAAGAACCTTCAAGGAAGCCATGCTTCAGGAGACGGTCGATCAAAGAATTCCTGTGCCCAAGCCACCAATGAGCTGGCAGGACACTACACAATACTGGGAGGTTGCAGTTCGCACAGTGAGGTGCCGACCGGAATACCCTCACCAGCAGGAAAGCATCCCAAGAGAAGAAAAGGGAACACGAGTGTTAGAAGCACACGAACGCCTACGCCGTGAAGCAGAACGAAGAAGAGAAGGGACACCACTTCTACGACCATTAGAATATGGTGAACATGATGGATTTTCCTCAGACGGTTATTCCTCAGACGATTCAAAAAACTAGGAGTCCTCGGCAGTAGGCCACTGGCGAGCGACACAGAGAGGCCTAGTACAAACCAGCTATGCGCCACAATGGGCGGCATGCAGCTATATGTGGTTGCTAAGATACAACAGCAACACCTCCGAGCTATGATAGACTCAGGAGCAACGGGCAACTTTATGACAAAGAAAGTAGCAGACACACACGGTTTCAGGATGCAGCTGAAGACCGATCCATACCCATTAATGGTTGTAGATGGAGAGCCCATCTCAACTAACAATGGAATGGTGACCCACGAGACGGTCCCATTAGAAATGGTCATGCTACGCGGACACAAGGAAACGATACAGTTTGATATCGTGCACATGGACAATCATGCATGCATACTTGGTGTACCGTGGCTCAAGAAACACAACCCCCAGATCGACTGGCGGAATGAGAAAGTTGTGATGAGCCAATGCGCATGTGAACAACGAACGGACATGCCGCAGAAGGAGAAAACCTCCAAAGACCGGAAGGAGTTATGTGCGACCACCGAGTCTGATGACCCAGCCCAGGCATCCTCACTGAAGCAAATACCAGTGGAGTATAAGGAATACGAGCAGTTATTCCAGGAAGGCCCTAACGAAGAGGCGCTTCCTAAGCACCAACCATGGGATCATGAGATACCTATCATGGAAGGAAAGAGTCCACCGTTCGGACCAATATATCAGATGTCAGCAGCAGAGCTGGACATACTGAAGGAATACATTGACGAGAACCTCGCAAAATGGTTCATTCGACCATCGACATCACCAGCAGGAAGTCCAATACTATTTGTGCCAAAGAAGGACAAGAAGCTAAGACTCTGCATGGACTATCGAGGAATGAATAATGTCACTATCAAAGATAGATATGCCTTACCTTTGATAAGCGAACTACACGATCGGTTCCAGGGAGCCAAGATATTTACCAAGCTGGACCTCAGAGGCGCCTATAACCTGATTCGAATCAAGAAAGGGGATGAGTGGAAAACAGCATTCCGCACCCGCTATGGCTTGTTCAAATACTTGGTTATGCCCTTTGGTCTAACAAATGCACCAGCATCCATGCAGAGGCTCATGAATGCAGCTCTCCATGAATACTTGGATGTGTTTGTTATCGTCTACCTAGACGATATCTTAGTCTACTCAGGAGACCCAACGGAACACATTGGTCATGTTCAGAAGGTATTACAGAAGTTAAAGGAGCATCGGTTACTCCTCAAGCCAGAAAAATGCGAATTCCACAAGGATCAAGTAGAATTCTTAGGCTACATTGTCGGAACGCATGGCATCAAAATGGACCAAGCAAAGGTCACAGCAGTGTTGGAATGGCCAACACCAACCACGGTCAAAGAAGTACAAGCCTTCTTAGGCTTTGCCAACTTCTACCGGAGGTTTATTATGGGATATTCCAAGGTAGCTCAACCACTTACAGAGCTTACAAGGAAAGACCTTATGTTCGAATGGACAAGCAAGGCAGAGGCTGCTTTTCAGGAACTTAAGACGAAGTTCACAGAAGCACCTATCCTAGTCACATTCGACCCTGCAAAGAGGATTGTCTTAGAGACAGACTCCTCTGACTTCGCGATTGGAGCCTGTCTAAGTCAGCCAGACAAAGACAAGAAGCTTAAGCCAGTTGCATATTACTCTAGAAAACTGTCACCTGCAGAGCTCAACTATGACATCCACGACAAGGAGCTGATAGCTATTGTCGTTGCTTTTGAGCAATGGCGAGTATATCTTAAAGGATCGACCTACCCAGTACAGGTATGGACGGATCACAAGAATCTCATATACTTCACCACAACCAAGGTTTTAAACCGCAGACAAGTCCGATGGGCAGAGACACTCGCAGCCTACAACTTCACGATTACATATCGCAAGGGCTCTGAGAATGCAAGAGCCGATGCTCTTAGCAGAAGGACTGACTACATCGGCCCTAAAGAGGAAAGACCTAGAGCCATATTGAAGAAAACAGATGCAGGAATGCAATACAACGAGTTGCTAGCCACGATTGCCACTGTGGAGAACTCGGAGTTGGAAGAAAGACTCAAGAAAGCTTATGCAACAGATGAATGTGCAAAGCGAGTCTTAATAAAAACCGAAGGCGACTTCGCCATCGATGAACAAGGATTGATCCGATTCAAAGGATTAGTGTATGTCCCAAACAAAATGAGACGCCCGCTAGTGCAAGAACAACACTCGCTACCACAACGGGAGTTGCGATTGCCTTAGATTCCGCTCGCGCAGAATCTTCCTCCCCGAGGGTTGGATGTGGGAATACAAGATGCTAGTTGTTATAATATAAATATGAATATATACGTGCGTGGCAAGTTGACGGAGCGGGAGATTTGTAACAGGGGCAACGACGCGTCTATTCTACACCAAGGCGGCTGTTTAGCAGATGGCAAGGGGAATAGAGGCTGCGGGTAGAGGGTCGGGAAGGAGCGAACTTGTTGCTGGAAGGTTTGGCGTGAGGAAGGAGCAACGGCGGCAGGAAGGAGCAACGACAGGAAGGTACTATGACAGGAAGGGGCGGCACAGGAGGGACCAACCAAGGACAAGGAGGGAAGGAGCAATGAAGTTGGCCCCATCGCATCTCTGGATGCTAGCTCCTATTCCATTCTGATTCGCATTGTCTCAATCCCCATAGCCATAAGTAAAGTATGAACGCCCATCTCCAGTCTATCGCAGTTGGTAGACAAGCTTGAGATGTGATGCCTTCGTGTTAAAGCCCCAATCTGCCACAGCCTTTCGACCGGAGCCTGTAATAGCTCGAGGCACTTTGGATAATAACTTGTTGAGTGGGAGCATTATTGAACCTATTTACCTTTGGGAAAAATAATGAATGAACCTATTCGCCTTTAGGCCTTGACCCATTGATTATTTTTGTATCTCATATGAACGCCCTTCTCTCCCTGGTAATGGTTTGCCGTTCCTCCACGTTCAGCCGCACCCCTCTCTCCCTTTCAGAGCGTCAGGTGAAGACATCATACCACACAACCTCACTCCCTCCCAATCAATAATATTATATGGTATAAGTGGCGTACTATCTCACCTATCGGCATACCCGACTGAGCCAGCCTCACTGTGGTATGTCCAATAATTTTGGTGGAGAACCAATATTTCCCATTTACCAAGACAAGGCTGAATGAGGGGCAGATGGGCATCTGCATCTGCGACGGCAATACCACAGCGATTTCGGAGACTAGAACTTTCGACTCAATCATACTTCTTGCTCATACTTCTTTTGTCAGATAATATCTCTTAATATATCAGCAGATTGCAGAAACTACGCATTAGCATCCTATCCAGTCGGGAAAAAAAAAATTCCGACTCATAAAAACCCGCAGCCTCGCCATCCCCGTAGCTATGGGTCAACCAAGTACGTCCCCTCACAATCCCCTCACAGTCATTCAAACAGCTCAATCTGACAATACTAGCCTATATAATCCTCGGCGGAGGAGTCATCGGCCTCACCACAGCCCTAACCCTCCAAAATCACTCCCCAAGCGCGCGCATCTTGCTCCTCGCGCACCACCTCCCCGGCGACCTAGCACTCACATATGCCTCTCCCTGGGCGGGCGCGAACTGGCTAAGCGTGGCGACTGATGGAGGGCGCGCAGAGGTGCGGGATGCGGTTACGTTTGTTAAGTTTGGGGAGCTGGCGGATGGGAGGCCCGAGGCGGGGGTGAAGAGGATGCCGATTCGGGCGATGTTTGATAAGGAGAGAGAGGAGGCGGGGGTGCTGAGTCCGGATGGGAAGATTTGGTACGAGGAGCTTGTGGGGGGGTTGAGGGAGGTAAAGGAGTTGCCTGAGGGGGTGAAGTTTGGGTATGAGTTGGATACTTTTGTGGTGGATGTTACGACGTATTTGCCTTGGTAGGTCTTCCTTTTTCGGTATTTGGAGGAGAGGCCACAGAAAAGAGGAGATGGAAGAGGGGCTAATTTTGATCAGGCTTCTTACGGAGGCGATTAAGGCTGGTGTAGAGGTTCGCCGAAAGGTAATTGGGGACATCAAGGAGGTGTTTGAGGAGTTTCCGGAAGCAGAGGGGTTCGTGAACTGCACAGGAATAGGCAGCTATAGCCTCAAGGGAGTCGAGGATAAGGAACTTTACCCAACTATGGTATATTTGACAAGTATCTGTGCTACAGGCCGTTGCTGACAGCATCTAGGGGCAAGTCATACTCGTCGAGAGCCCGAAGACGCCAATAGAGAAGATGTACTTCCGCTCGCCACAACGGACGCACTCAGATACCACCTACGTCTTCCCTCGTGGCAAGCATGGAGGCGTCATCCTAGGCGGCTGCAGACTGGATGGCGTGTGGACGGGAGAAGTGAACCTTGATCTCGCGGAAGACATCAAGAGGCGCTGCTGTGAGCTTTGTCCCGAGCTGGGAAAGCCAGAGGATTTGAAGGTCATTAAGCATGGTCTTGGGCTGAGGCCGAGCAGAAAGGGAGGGGCGAGGGTAGGGAGGGAGGCTATGGATGGGAGGACTGTCGTCCATAGTTATGGTGCTGGAGGTGCTGGGTACCAGGCCTCGTGGGGGACAGCGAAGGAAGCAGTTGACCTGCTTCTCCAACTTCGGCAGTCTAATCTATGATGAGAACGCTGAAGGACATTTTTCGTCAGGATCGAACCTTGGATTTGTTCGTTGAACCGACACGCAACATACTGAATTTGGGGCCATTTGCGCAGTATTATACACTCCATATCATGATCTTTGAAAAATCTAGTTTAGTCTAGTTTAGTATTGTACAGTAAATATGCCTATTCTACAGTCTACAAGTTCCATTCGCACCCGACGACCCTTCTACCAGCTGTAGAACTGCCTCTGAGACGTAATCTTGCGATTCGGGAGTTGAACCCACGTCTTTCGTGCAGCGATCTTGGCCTCACACTCATGGTTCTCGCGGATACGTGTCTTTTCCTCCTTGAGGACGACGTGGATATCTGCGACAGTCAGTATATTTTCAACAACACCGTCTTCATCTCAGCTCAGACTTACGCGTTGTAGGGTTCTTCATAATGTTGATCTGCCCACGTGCCCTGTAATCAGGAGTTCTTCCGTAATCACCCTTCCCAACCCAAGCCTGCTCGATGTACAACCGCGACGGATCCTCAATCTTCATCCTCTTCCCATCCTTCGTCATGATCTGCACAGCCTTGAAGCCCTCTTCCTTCCCCAGCCCCATCCCTCTCCTCACAATCGCCTCATTGCGCGCATGCACCAAGTGCTCCCTAACCCCCTGCGCAGCCTTCTTCTTCGAGAAGCGCATCTGCACAATCGCCTCCTCCAGCGGCTTCCCGGTAATCTGCCTCGCCAACGGCCCCAACTTCTTGACGCTCGTCTGGTAATTGTGGCTCTTGCTGTGGCTGACGCGCTCCGAGCGCTTCAGCGTCTCGGCCTTGCTCAGCCGCCCGCGCGCCGTGATCTCGCGAATAACCATCTTGCGCTGCCAGCGCTCGCGGCTGCTTGGGTCGGGATCGAGTGCTGCGGCCATATTGCGCGGATTGCGCGTGATTCCGACAGGGCCAGTGTCGGTGGAGACGCGGCCGGCGACGGCTTCGTCTTCGAAGATGGAGGAGGAGGCGAGGCCGCCGCGCTTCGGGGCCACTGGGGTGGAGGATTTGGTTTTTACGAACTCTTCGTGGAGCTGGTCGCGGGGAGCGGGTTTCGAGGGGGTCTCATCGCGGCCTTTTGAGCTCCAAAATGCTGTGCGGTATTGGGGGATCGAGGAGGTGAAGGGGGTGACTAGATGAAAATATTAGCACTGGGTTGTTGGCATTGGAGGTTATTAAGACGCACCAGAGGTAGCCACCCGCCTGGTACGCAGAGGGAGGCTCATATTGCTGGTGCTGAGCATTGCATTGATGATTTTCCTGCGGCTCGCGAGGTTGTTTGCCGTCTCGGCGCCGTAGAATTTCGAGCCAGGCCAAGGCGGGTAAGCTGGGCAGAACACCAGCGCTAGTCCGCTTCCGGCCATCATTTGCACATCGCCATGATCGCGCGCAATCCGAACAGACGCGTTGATTTACTAGAAGCCTTACAACTGCTCTCCCATCTCGTCGAATCTTCGTACTCACAAGGTCGCATACCTGACAACCTTCGACGACCAAGCTGGCTTTATAACGGACCCTGGCGCCAAGCCCTTCCATGACGACCAACAGACGACCATGGGTGAACCTGTAGGAGAGGATGCGTGGGTGTCGCTCGTGGACGAGGGCAGTCGCAGCGCTGCCAACCTAGAGCAGCGAGTCGAGGTCGTGGAGCTGTACAAGCGAGCCGTGAGCGCCGAGCCATACAGCCTGCGATTGTGGGTGCAATACTGCGAATGGATCTGGTCGCTACACACAGATTGCCAGTCCTCCGATGCGGGCTGGTCAGAGGAGGAGCAGCACCTGGGCCAGGAGGTCTTCTCTCTCAATACCGCCATCGATATGTGGCAGCAGGGCGCGCATGCTATCCGTTACCGCCTTGACGACAGCCATTCCCTGTGGAACAGATACATATCGCTCGAGCTGTGGCTGCTAGCCAAGGCACCATCGCCAGCGGCTGTGGAGCGCGTGAAGGCTTTGTATCTGGATCGACTGCAGGTGCCGCATGCGACGTGGGAGGAGACATCTCAGGCCTTCTCTACGTTTGTGACGAGATACGACGAAGCGCACTGGGAGGAGACGATGGTGTGGAGTACACAGCTCGCGAAGAATGCCAAGGAGATATACGGACAGCGTGAGGACCAGGAGTTGAGCCTCGTACGATCTGTACAGTCTGGCGATAAGGAGAAGCAAAAGGCTGTTCTTACAGAATACTTAGAGTGGGAGACGATCCAGAGCCGAAAGAAGAACGGAATTCCTGCTCTGTGTTTTGCGCTTTACGAAAGAGCACTCCTCATTCTCCCTACTGATGTTACGCTGTGGGAAGATTATGCTGGTGCTGTCAATGGCTACATTGGGGCGTCCCATGGCCGTCCACAGGATTGCCCCGACCTTCTTCAGCTTCTGCAGAGATCGGTGAAGCACTGCCCATGGTCAGGAATGCTATGGTCACGATACATGCTGCGCGCTGAGATCGAACATCTTGACTTCAGAGATGTAGAGCAGATTAAGCATGCCGCCACAAGCTCTGACCAGCTAGACCGCAATGGCATGACAGATGTGTACATGGTGTACGGTGCGTGGTGTAATTATCTACGGCGCAGGGCTGTTGATAGGGATGCCACTGACGAGGATGGTGATCTTGCGGATGTTGGAATGCCATCAGCCCTTGACGGCGTGGAGCACTGGGGAGAGCCTGCCGACCGAAAGAATGCCAAAGGCGACCCTACCTTCCAGATTCAACGGTGCTGGATTCAGTATTTGACGCAAAAAGGTCTGATTACTGAAGCACGCTCGCAGTGGCATGATTTGGTTAAGCCGCACGGCGATAGTTACGAGTTTTGGCTGAGGTACTACCAGTGGGAGATGGATATGCCACATACAGACAACACTCGGCCCTTCGCAGCTGCTCTGCTCAAGCAGGCCATCCAGAGACGGACCTTGGATTGGCCAGAGAAGATTATGGAGATGTACCTTTCGCATTGTAGCACGTACGAGTTTCCAGTTGACGTCGCAAACGCCATCGATTTTGTTCACCGAAACAGTAAAGGAGTGGCGAAGAGGAGACAGCGGGAGGCGGCGGAGGCAGCTGCCGCCTATGCAGAGCAGCAAAGACTTGTCCAACCCGCCGAAGCTATCGCAGCTGATGAATCGCCGTCGGGATCGAAGAGGAAAAGAGATGCTGCTGCTGAAGTGGATGGCAATGCCGCCAAAAAATTTAAGGCAGGAGGCGAAGATTTAGATGCACAAAGTGTCAAACGCGATCGCGAAAATACAAGCATCCTCGTCTCTAACCTCCCTTTGGAGGCTACTCAGACGAAGGTGAGACAGTATTTCAAGGAATACGGACACATCAACAATCTTACACTCAAACCTGAATCTGACAAGCAGTCGGCAACCGCATTGATCGAGTTCCGCTCCGTCGAAGATGTCCAATCCGCTCTCCTCCGCGATGACAAATACTTCGCCGATAAGCAGATATCTGTCGTACCAGGCACGGGCCTCACGCTCTACGTAACCAACTACCCGCCCACCGCCGACGAGGACTACCTGCGCAACCTGTTTAAAGACTGCGGTGAAATCTTCTCTTTCCGCTGGCCGAGTCTCAAGTATAACACCCACCGCCGCTTCTGCTATGTCTCGTTCAGGACTGCCGCAGCCGCGGCGGCTGCTACTGCCCTCGATGGCAAGTTGCTCGAAGGCAAATACAAACTCGAGGCTAAATACTCGGACCCTAGCCGCAAGAAGCCGCGCGAGGGCGCCATGCTTGAGGGCCGCGAGATCCACATTGCCGGCCTTGACCGCGGCGCGTCCGAGGACGACCTACAGGCCGTGTTTTCGAAATACGGCGCTGTAGAATCTGTCCGGATCCTCCGCAACATCGCGGGCAAGAGTAAAGGCTCCGCCTTCGTCGTCTTCGCCAAGGCAGAAGAAGCCACCAAGGCCCTCGAGCTAGATAAGACGAAGTTCTGGTCCCAGGTTCTAACCGTCGAGCTCGCGACCCCGACAAATTTCAAGGCCACGGCTACCACTAGCACTTCGGCTGCGGGATCCCCGGCACCGAGCAATGACCTTGACTCCCGGATGTCGGGTGCTGGGTCACCGGCTGCGGCTAACAACCACGCGCACGCTGCTGGACAGTCCAGAGCCGAGATCACAGCCCGTACCATCACGCTTCTCAACGTGCCGGATACGGTGAACGATGCCCGCCTATCGGCTATCTGCGCGCCGTACGGGCGCGTGGTGAAGCTCGTGCTGCGACCTGACCACCAGGGTGCGATCGTTGAGTTTGAGGATGTTGCTTCAGCCGGGAAGGCGAGCCTGGGGCTCGAGGGGTATGAGATTGTGGGCGGGCGACGACTGAGAACTGGGCGACTGAAGGACCTGTTCGCGTCGGGGGGGGAACGGAAGACGGATCGTATTGTGATTGGGGGGGGGGGGAAGAAGACTGAAGCGCAGCCGGAACAGCGCACGGCGTTTATGCAGGCGGGACCAACGGTTCGTCGGCCCGGAGCCGGCGGGAGAGGAGGGCTAGGTGTGAAGAGGGGCTTGGGATTTAAGGGACCCAGCAAGGCGGCTGCTGGTGGCGTAAATGGGAATAGCGCGGAGTCTGGGGAGAAAAATGGGGTGAAGAGCAATGCAGATTTCAAGGCCATGTTTCTCAAGAGCGGCGAAGGCGGCGATGCCGGCGACGGACGTAATCAACAGGGGTAGAAAGGGTTTGGAAATAGGACCTTGGCGAGACCAAGTCTAAGAAAGGAAAGAGCATGAAAAACGACGAAAAACTAATACCAAATAGAACCGGACTATTGGGCGGCGCAAGGCTTTATTTTTGGCGGTTGATTGTAGGAGGGGGGCATTAGTTATCTTATAAGAGGGGGGAGGGTTGATTTTTCTGCATTTGGAGAGGGGAGGTGTCTAAAACTCAGTTAACGTAGCAACTCTCGCTGGAATACGGGCATTAATGTTCAAATATAAACTTATTATCCACTCAAATGTGGGTTCCAAAGTTACATCGTGTGCTGTAATTCTTTACTTTTGATTCATAACATAGCCCTCCCATTGAATCACATCCCCTCGGTTCTGGGGAAAGAAAGGCGGCTGGGCCCACGACGTGAATTTGGACCGAGATAAGAGTTCTTTGGATTAATACTGGATATATAATGCAATCTCATGGTTATGTTTATATATAATTATTTGTTAAGTTCGTTAACTTATTGTTTTGGCAATAATGGTAAAATAATAATATTCGTGTAGGTACCAAAACCCATAGCAAAAAAATAAGTCAGAATCTTAAAAAATGCAAAAGCCTGATGCTGTCGAGCTGTTGGTATTGGAAAGGCCATACAGCTTGTTCACTTCGGCCGCGACATTGAGTAGCAAACCTCATAACAAAAAGATAAGTTCAAAGCTCAAAAGTGCAAAAGACTCATCAGATATCTTTTGATATCTGATGAGGGAGAAAATCAACTTTGTGATTTTACTTTTTGTCGTTATTGATCGTTTCCAAACCCTTTCTTTATTTTTTTCTGTCATCCGGGTGTCGAATCCATAACCTCCCTTATCCTGCGCTGGCCAGATTGTCCAGACAGTGGTACTACCACTGCGCCACTGTGCCGCTGGGAGGAATGTGATTAAGTTGGTTTATAAATGGGGGGGCGTTCGCTAGATGGGTGGGAGGGTGGCCTGGGGATGGAGGCTGGAGGGTTGGCTTGGGAAAGGGGGGGGGTTCGCTAGAAGGGGGGGTAGGTGGCCTGGGGATGGAGGTCGGGTGGTTGGCTTGGGAAAGGGGGTGTAGAATATAAAAATTCACCAAATATTCGTATCTACGAATAGATATCCCCTTGTTCCCCCTTTCGCCCATTCACAACTCGCCCCTCTGTGAACTTCGTCTTAAGTTCCTGAAAAGCAGCCTCTGCCTTGCTTGTCCATTCGAACGTAAGGTCTTTCCTTGTAAGCTCTGTAAGTTGTTCCCTACTAGCCCCCTTCCCAGCCCCCCCCTATCCCTAGCACCAAATACGACCAACCGAAAGGCTATAAGGCCAAAGGGGTGTTTGGCGTAACGGTAACAGACCTGATTTGTAAACTTTCACTGTACGTTGGGTATAAGTCTATCAACTGAAAGCAATCCGGTGGATACAAATAACTCACTGGTTCAAATCCGGTACACTCCTTTTATTTTTTGTTTTTGAGTTTACTCACACTTTATGGAATGATAATATCTATCCCCATCAACTTATATTGGGACGGCAGCTTCCACGCTTTTCTTTACTTTGTTTTTCAAGAATGTCTATTTGAACTAGGCCTCCCGGACCAATGCCTAGACTGGTACTCTCACGAAGCTTCTATTTCATTTGTCACTGACTAACAGCACCCTTGTATTGGGTTTTCGCCATACATGAATGATGGACGGCGAACCCCAAGTTCTAAATTGCTAAAGCCAATACGAGACTTCTAATCAAGGCGACGACAACAGTTGCTGCTCCTCTGTGTTGCGTTTCCATCGGATTTTAGGGACGTTGAAGTTCCACCGTGATCCTGTTTGGCGGCTAAATATAGACGGAGGATTGTACGCCCAGTGGCACAACATTCCAGCGAGGAACCCAACGGCATCATTTTTGAAGGCCAGAAGCCCACCAATAGTCATCACCATCACTGTCCACCTCTGCACCCTCTCCTCATCAGTCGGTATCCTAAACGCATTTGCTACCGAACCACCTTGCAATACCGACGGCCCCCTGGCCTCCGACTCCTCCCACAGGTCTCTGGCGCCGTTGTTCAACGTTTCACCAACCTTCGCCAACTCTATTCCGGCAGCGAGCACCATAACACCGAGTAGGCTTTTCGGATACTGATGTAGTAAACCGACCAGCGTTTCACCAAATACGAGACCCATGACTACCTTGAACAGCCCAAGAACGATAATACCGGCCCCACTTCGAGCACCGAAACGATATTGTGCTGCGAGTCCTCCGGAGCCGTGGCAAACGGGCATTGCGCCAAACCAACCTCCAATTAGATTCATTAGTCCAACGCTGAGACCTAGAGAGGTCACTGACGGTGCTGGAAGATGAGGCAGGAGATCAGCAGATAAAAATGAAACAGCAATAACTGAATTCAAAGTGGTAAGAGGAAGCTGCCCAAGCCCAGCATCAATGGCTCCCGTTTTGAACGAACTCCACGATGGGACCAGAAACTGGGGATGCCAAATTGCCAACGACGGCAAGTAGGAAGGTCCCGTAAGTAGAAATGACAGAACAATCCCGATAACAAAAATTATGAGTGCGTAAGGAAACCGTGGAAAGCAGTGAGTCCAGAGAAGTGCCAGGAATGCCCCAATTCCCCAGAACCGGTTGTCTGCCCACGACGGCGAGGTCCAGCCGAGTGGTTGAAGGAGCGATGTTCCAGCTGACAAGATCAACGACATTCCAGCTCCAACTTGGATCCCTTTCACGACCGGAGTAGGGATGACACTCGTGAACCAGTGTAGTAGCCCAGTGATGCTAAATATGAGGACAATGCCTGACACGAAAAACCCCGCCGATACGGTCTCGGAGATTGTGAAGGATCTCGAGATTGCAACTGCAGCTATGGCCTAATCCTCACTTAGTTTCCTCTTCCCTATTATAACAAGATGAAATGGAGGCGACTCTACCTTCATCGGCTGCACCGGGAGTGGGATTCCGAAAATGGCTCCGGTTAGGATGTTCCATAGTCCGGAGAAGACGAGGGTGCTGGAAAGGGATATGGAGTTTTGGAGGGCGAGGGCTATCATCAGCGGGAGAAGAGTGCCTAGGTCCCCAAGGGCCCCTGAGATCTCAGCCAAAGGGTATCTTCTGAGAGTTTCCCAATTGTTGGCGTTGAAGCGCCGGAGGTCTACACGACCCATAGTGTATGGTGTCTGGTTAAGGTACTTGGTGGTAATTATCGAAAACGGTTCTCTTCTCTCGGGCACGAATAAATTTCGCTATTATGAGAAGATAATACAATATATCAGCGTCCTGAAGGACAACATGGACTTCTTGATTTATGCCATATATTGAAGTTGAAGTTAATCATTCAGAGTCTATAGTATGATGTTTGGAGATGGCGGGATTAGGGGACTTGGACCCTTCAAGGTTAGCGCCAAGCGCACTTAACGGAAGCGGCCGCCGCTCTTCGCGACAGCAATATCGCGTCGCGTCGCGTTGACAGCCATTTATCGCCCATCGGGGTTTCAAAACCAGCCACTGCTCTCTTATATCTCTTCCACCAATTCCACAGTATTGAAATACAACAAACACAAACACAAACACAATATAAACACGAAAATTATTACATACCTTACCAATGAACAAATAAGCGTCTATTAATTGTTTGGTTTTCCTCGCATCCTGGAATCATAGCCTACAATGGCTGCTCCAGTCGCCATGATGGATGTTGCTCCCGAGGCGTCTTCACCAATCCATTCGATGGCGACCTTGCCACTATCCGACCTCGCGAGTGAAGCACAATCGAACGATGATGACTCTGATGGGGGAGCGGTGGTTAAACCTCGTGCCCGTGGACGACTGGCAGCAAGAATGCTCGATTCAATGGACGCCGACGAACAAGAAGTCATAGCAATGAGCGACAGTGATGTCGAGCAGGGGAAGGATATGGAAAAGGCAAAGGCAGAAAGGAGGAGGAGATTCCTGGGTATAACATCATTGGGCGAAGATGATGCAGCAGCCGAGTCGGAGACAGAGAACGACGATAGTACAAGTGATGCCGGCGATCAGGGCATGACTGCAAGGGAGAGGATGCTTCAGTCTCTGATGACCGAGAAAAAGCCCGCACAGGAGGAACAAACCACAAATCAGGCAGACGCAAGTGACGACGAGGGTATTGTCATTCCGTCCAGGTCGAATCATCGGATACGGCAGAAAAGTTCGCCCAGGCCGAGCCCTCCAAGGTCGCAAGACTCTGGTCGCGGCGGCCTCTTCGTATCGCCATCGCCAAGTCCCAATAAGTCTAGAAGCTCACCCCCAGCGGATTCCGACTCGGAGGACTTGCCTGTGGACCTATCTGCGGTAACTTCGACCGACCGCTTCAAGGCGATTCTTGAGAGGAAGCGACAGGAACGCGCCGAAAAAGATGCCGCCGATTTGGCACGGAGGAAGGCCGCTGCTGAAGAACGGGCACTACTTGAGGACGACGACTTAGTCGGTAGCGACGACGATGGAGGACGTCGATTGACACAACAAGTTCGACCAACGAGGAAGGCTAGCAAGAAAGCCGTCGAAGAGATACACCGAGAGTCACAACGCATGGCACGAAACATGCAATTGGCCCACCAGGCAAGGACAAAAAAGAAGATCACCAAGTCGAGTCTCTTCGCGAGGTTTAACTACAAGCCTGTGGGGTTTGTGGAAGAACCAGCAACATCTAGCTCGCCACGGCAATCCGATGTTGAGATGCATGAAACGCCACCTACTTCTCCACTATCTCCAAGTCTCACAGCTCATAAATCCGCACTCCCAGCCGAGGTATCAACTGCCTCGTTACCTAAAGATTCGTTATCTGAGGATGAGGAGGCCCCGCTCCCTTCATTGCAAGATATGTTTTCTTCCCATGTCGCACCTTCACCCTCAAGCCGCAGGCTCGACAACGGAAAAGGCAAGGCCATCCGACAATCCCCTACTCCAACAAAATCAGCTCCCCATATTCAACCTGTCACCACCCAGCCAAAAGCACCAAAGTTCTCGGCCAACGTAAGCTTTGGCAGTGACTCTGGTTCCGATGATGATTTAGAAATCATTCCGTCGAAACCCCAGCTCGAATGGAAATACAGATCCAAGAAGGACCTGGATTCCATTTTCGACCGCGCCCCAGCTCATAAAGCCCGGGAGTCCAATGGTCTTCATGCACTTAGAATGCTAGCACATATCTCTTCGCCACCGAATAATTTGAACAAGAAGAATGTGAAGCCGTCTATCAGCAATTCTGCGCTACAAGCATCTTTGCAGCTGCGTGCTCGACAGCAAGCAACACGCGAAAGAGAGGAGCGGCTGCAGGCCCTCCGTGATAGGGGTATCATTGTTCAAACGGCGGAAGAGAGGGCGCAGGAGCTTGAGGAAGTGGAGGACATGATTACAAAAGCTCGCAGAGAAGGCGAGGAAATCGCAAAGGGGGAAAAGGCTGCTGCGAAGAAGCACAAGAAGGACATCGGCGAAGTTGACCCACTCGACATGGATGATAGTGATGATGAGGAATGGCAAGAAGAGGCAGAGACGTTCTCCCAACAGCTATCTCCATCTGGCTCAGAAGCCGGTGACGAGGAAGAGCATAGTGGCTCGGAAGACGAAGAGATGGAGGATGCTACATCAGCGAATATGGACGAAGCCACTAGGCCTAATGTCCTGGTTGACGATGAGGAATCTGGAGATGAGGATCAGGAAGAAGAAGAAAAAGGCGATGGTGAAGCGAGTGGTCTCATTAACGACGAAGATGAAGAAGACGCACCAAATGCAGTTTCTCGGAGGAGAACTAAGAACACCAACGTTATCTCAGACGACGAAGACGCTGTATCAGCTCCACAGTCGCCTGCACTGGCACCGATGAACACCCCCGGGCCAAAGGCAACAGCTACAACATCTCCTGCGGCGTCCGTTCTTCGCTCGGCAACAAAGACATTCATTCCAGGTATCACTGTGGCAGGCCCAGCCGGCCTTGGTTTGACGCAAATTTTTGCTGGCACCATGGACACCCAGCCAGACTTTGATGCTACACCTATGGACTCACCATCTCAACGCTTGGACTCCCAGCAGGATTCTCTAGCTTTCCTGCGGAACCTTCCCCCTCCCGAATTTCCCGGATTTACTCCTACTATGGATGATGACTCTCAAGGCATTGTCAAGAGCAGCCAAGTGCAAATTGACCACGTCGGTGCTACGCAGGCAACTCAGGCTGAGACTCAAGGAATCCAACTCGACTTCTCTCAGTCACAAATCCACGGCTTTGATAGCTTAGTTCAGCAAACTCCAAGCAAGTATTCGGAATTTCCCGAGCCAACTCAAGATGAAGGCTTCAAGTTCATGTCGCCGATCATGGGCCGTTATACGGAGCCTCCCCAGTCCACTGTCGACACGGTTATGATTGGAGGTACACCAGAACTAGACCAAACTGAAGACATTGTCATGGAGTCACCCGTCATGAAAAGAAAGGGCAAGCTTCATCGCAGAATCCAAGCTCCTGTACTGTCAGACGACGAGGAAGTGGAACCAGTCGACGACTTCGAGGTCTCCAACGTCTTCGAAACCATGCGCAAAGCTTCTAAAAAATCTAAGACGGCTCCCGTCGCCGACTATGACAAGAAGAAGTCGGCCGCCAAGGAAATGGTCGAGGACCAAGCTTCGGAATCCGAAGACGAATATGCTGGTCTTGGTGGCGCATCTGATGATGAATCAGAAGGCGAAGACGAGGCCGTGCAGGCCATGATTGACGACGAGCAACGCGAAAACTTCGATGAGACGAAGCTGGCCGCTTTCTACGCCGACCGCGAGCGTGCCGCAGATGAGCAACAGGTCAACAAGCTCTTCAAGGACATCACATCTGGCATGTTAAGGAAGAAGCGAGGCGCCGACTACGGTCTCAGCGACTCCGATGATGACGGAGAGGCGAGACGTCGCATGAAGCGCCGCGAGTTCGCCAAGATGCGAAAGGCTCTGCTCGAGGACGAGCAAATCGGCAAGATTGCGGAGAACCCCAAGCGCGCCGCATTCCTCCGAGCGATCGAGGATCGTGGCGACGACCAGGACATGATTTTCCTCGACGACGAGATCGTTGACGCCGAGAATGCTGCGTCTTCCCAGCCCATCGTCAACGACGAGGACAGCCAGGACGCAACAGTCGTGCCCAACAGTCAACCCGAAACCGCCTCCGGGGCCCTCAAGCGCAAAGCCACAACGGAGCCCCAAGCTCGTCTACCACCCAACCTCCGCCGCACCAAGGCCCTGGCCTCCAAGCGCCCAACTAGCCTCTCGGAGATCCGTGCCTCAGTCTCTAGCCTCATCGACGACCCGAACGCGATGCACGCCCCCGCCGAAGATAGCGATTCTGACATCGAGATCGAAGGCACGGGGTCCACCGACAGCGGCAAGGGCAAGGAGAATCACGACCCATTCGCGCGGCGCCACAGCGGCGCCACAGTAGTGGACCGCATGTCGCTCAAACGCCAGCCCAGCACCGAGATGTCATCTGCGACGCGCCTGGCCTTCGCAGCCTCCTCTGCTACGGCGGGGTTTAAAGTACCGCCGCTTCTAAGGCGCGCGACGACGAATAGCTCGGCTGCGTCGTCGACGGGGAGTTTTGGTGGGGGCCCTGCGGGGGATAGTAAGGCGGCGCCGAAGAAGGGGAAGGGGGTTGCGTTTTTTACGAGGGAGGAGGAGAGGACGAAGGATATTAGGGAGGGGGAGAGGAAGAGGCAGGAGAGGTTGTTGAAGGGGGTTGAGGGGAGGAGAAAGGCTATTGGGGGGTTGTTTGGGCGGGGGAGTTTTGCTTGATTGGGGGGTAGGGTACGAAGTTAATATTTAAGGTGGTTGGAGTATGGATGGTTATAATGTTGGGTGGGCGGTGTATGGGTACTGGGCTCAGTTTGGCGTTGAACTTGGTGGTGTTGGGACTTAGTGTTTCTCTAGAATATTGACGATTCATAAATCGAGACTTTCTGGCAAGAAATTTCTGAGTGCATTGTGACCAGCCCACTGCCCCATACTATCTAACCAAATATCGGTGGGACCTGTGTCCCTATTATAGTGTGTCTATGTGCCACCCATGCCGCCCAAGCCCCTATCCTGACTCTGCACGCCCGACAAATGCGCCTGACTCCCTTTGAACAAGCTCTGCCAGATGAAAGCCTCGCTTAATAATAACTCGATATCCTTCTCCGTCCACTCCTTCGTGGGGAGGCTTTGCAAGAACATCATGATCTCCTGGAAATCCATGTGGAGGAGCCGGTCGGACCACTTCACGAGGAAAGCGGCGCAGACGTAGAGGTGGAACGAGGAGAAGCCTTGGTCTTCCGCCTGTGTGGGGTGTGAGCGTGGGTGGAAGCAAGGGGGAGGAAGGGACTTACCATATATGTATCCCACATCCTAATCGTATTCTGCACGCTTATCTCTCTCATTAACAGACAATTCATCCATCTGAAGCTGAACTGTATGAACTCTACACCCTCATTCTCGAGGTGTTTCGCCAGATTACTGTCTATCCTCGCGGTTAGATCACGTAGCCCTGCTACTTGCCGCTGAATACCCGGTTGGGCAAAGATATAATTGTCCTGTATCCCATCCAGAAGTTTAGTTAGACACCAAAACGAGTCCGCCTCTACTGCATCTAGGACGGCTTTGGGCAACTGCCCCGGGTCCATGCCACTGTCAATATTCCAGTCCATCACGTAACTCCCCAGAAAGACCTGCCAAAACGGCGTTACGAGGTCATTGATCCCCTGCACGTAGCCACTCGCGGGATGCCGCACAGCCCACAGATACAATATCCGTTCTAATGACCGCTGCGTAGCTTCGTAGCCGTATAGCTCCAAATGGGGGTTTGTGCGGGGCACATCGATGCTGATCTGATGCCATACCGCCTCGTCCAAGCCACGTGCCTTTCCAGGGGCTGCTGGTGTACCCCCGCCCCTTTCGAATGCCTGCCGTACACCATCTAGGTATTCCTTGCGCTTCCGTTCTAATGTGCTTACTCGCCGTTCGCTGCTCGTAGGGAGGTACCCGAGCAGTAATTGCCACGTCATCGCGCGGACTTCTTGGGGTATTCCGTTCCATGACGCTGAGCGTAGTTCCTGAAGAGGTATCGAGGTCGCTTGTAATATCTTCTTAAACTTGTTTATCCTATTTATGCGGTGGCTGTGTACGTCTACTTCTTTCTGTGTGGCGCCGTCTGGCACCGGCGGGTGGTGAATGAGATGTAACGAGTTCGCTGGGTCCCTTAAGATCTCTTTGTATTGTGGTCTGAGGATTTTGCCCTCGCTCTTTTTGGTAGTTCGGTATGACGGTGCTGGGCGCTCGATAGCTATGTCTGCACTGTTCGAGTATCGTCGTGCACCCAAAGACTGCCCCATGTCTGTCCTCCATGGACTGAGGGCAGCAACAGGCTCGGAAGCTTCACCGGGCGGTTTTTTCGGCTTCCGCCTCGTACTTGACACGCTTGGAAGTCCAAAGTCGTCGTCCCCATCATTATTATCATAGCCATATTCATCCTCGTCATCCTCTTCCCTATTCGCACCCCAGTCATTATTGGTGCTGGACGTGAAGCCCGAGTAATTTCGCCGCGGGGAAGATGTGGTCCCAAGAGCTGATTTCGACAACTGAGATGCGTGTCTGCCGTCTGATTTATTCGAAGAGTGAGGTGGTGTCCTTGGACGGGAGGAGCTTGAACCTAATGACCTTGTAGAGTATTAGCGGGGCATACTGGATTCTGGTGATGTACATACATAGAGTCGACTTTGCTGAGCATATCAGCATGAGAATAAGAAGCCCCTACAACCATATTCAGGTCTCGTTCCCCCTTTTTCTCCGACGACGGGCGCTTCTTCTCGTTGCTTCGAGTCCTCCAAAAAGGTGACGTTGAGCTGGTACCTGTTAGCTGGCTGGAATTGGATTATATTTGGCATTCAAAAGGCCGCCGAAAGCAAAATGGAATAGCATACTCAGATCTCTCTATAGCACAAGAAATAACTTAGCAATATCCTTGGAGCTCTGTATCTCGCCCTGAAGCCCAATAAATAAACCTTGGGAGGGGCGGGGGAAGCACATACCAACCTGGACCATTTCCTGAGAAACATGAATTAGCACTTCTGGTGAATTCCAAGGGTTGTAAATGTACTAACCTGCTGTGGAGGCTTCTTGCCACTACCCAAATTCGAAAACATCTTCTTTGGAGCCTTTGGGTAGGCTCTTTATTGCTCAAGCCTCTTTGAGCATCTTCGGTATCCATCAATCCCCAAGGCTGGCTGTCTATCGGAGCTTCACAAGGGCACAGACAAGTCGCGCTAAGCACGGTTTAGGACTAGTGCGTCGACGAGAAAAGCAGCCTTGGCCTCTCGACGACTTCGAGTTGTTGTCTAGCTGTAAAGTCAACGTGGACACCATCACTTCACCTTCTCCTTTATACTATTCCATAATATTCACACATCTAATCTCATTCAAGTCCAGCATTAATTGCTTTGGATGAGATCATATCTACGAAAACCACAAAACACCCTCCCCTAACCTCGGTCGCGAAGTTAACCTAGCACAACAAGTATGGCCGACCAAGACGACTTCGAAGATGATCTCTTCGCTGATCTGTGAGTACCTATCCCCAGAATACACCTCAGTTCTATGTTGCTGCGATCTTGTCTTCGTTATTCGCGCTTTGGCGCCTATCGCCGACGTGGCTGACAAAAACCTTGCCAGGTACGAGGATGACGCAACGAAACCAGCACCAGCTGCCCCGGAAGTTAGACCAGCACCGGCTGTAGTCAATGGTTCCAGCGCGGTGAAGACCGAAGAACCTGCGGCAGTGCCAGAGCCAGATGCTACCGAAGGCCAGGAGTTCAGTGAGCAGCCTGAGCAAGATGACGATGAGATAGACTTCAATTTGGGAGGCGGGAATGATTATAGCGCACCAGCTCAGCAAGAGCGTGATGCCCAAGGGCCAGGAATAAAAGAGGACGGGTAAGATATAGTTATTTCTTTACACATTATGACCTAGCCATTGCGACAGAGTATAGGGGTTGGAGCATGACTACTCTCTGGACAGAGAAGCCATATTTCCATGGTGGACTTCTTTGATCATGAGGCAATGATTTGAGGCGCGTCTGGGAGATGCAGGAGGCGAATCATGAGAGACCGAGCAAAGCATAGAGAGAAATATTTTGCTATCGTGGCTGGAAATATAGCAATTCCAGAAGGAGATCGATGGCCCGGATTGTGGAACTTCAGAAGCGTATCTCAAATCTCCCGGTGTGCCTGGGATGGATGACATTACCACCGACTTGCTGCTGAGAAGTCTACGTGGGATGGCAAAATGATGGTTTCACCATGGAGTCGACATCCGAGAGTTATAGTCTGGCATACTACTATTCCATAGCCTATTGTCGAGATAATCTCCATAGAGCATCAGACAGAAGCTAGATATGCCCATAGGCTTAGCAAGAACGAAAGGCGTATAGCGCTCTACGCCAGTACCTAGCATCACGATAGCAAAAACAAGATACGATATTATCTCACGGATCTGTCAAACTGTCATACTCTTGCATGACTCAGGAGTCCGTGTATGAGAGATCTATATCCCTTGCTTTGGGCATCTCCAATGCAGATATTTGAGCCCGCTCTACGCTACATTCTGGGAAGACTACATCTATTCCGTGGTCAAAAGCCATGCCATCAAAGCCGGATACTTTACTGTATTTGGGAAGGAAAGGACACACCATACGCTTATGAGGTGCCCACTGTCCACAAAGTATTGTAGCCAGGCAAGGAATAGTTCTGGAATGAGCCTGAACGCGGAAAGATCTGAACTCTGATTTCGCTATGGCCTGTTATTTTTTGGTGGAGTGTGTTTGCTGTTGCAATTTTTGGGCTAATGTGTACTGTTTTTACAGGAAAATGTTCATTGGTGGATTGAACTGGGAAACAACGGATCGTGAGTGTAACTGCCCAAGTTGCTACCTACAGTACTGATTATGATGTAGAATCACTGAAGGATTACTTTTCACAGTTTGGAGAGGTCGTGGAATGCACAGTTATGCGAGACGGTGCATCTGGCCGCTCCAGAGGATTCGGATTCCTCACGTTCAAAGACGCTCGAACTGTAAATGTTGTGATGGTCAAGGAACATTATCTGGATGGAAAGATTGTAAGAATACTCACCTTGGAAACACTACGGTTTCACCAAATACTAGGTAGCCTCACCTAATATGTCAATAGATTGACCCAAAACGCGCCATTCCACGCGACGAACAAGAGCGTACATCCAAGATCTTTGTTGGTGGGGTTTCACAAGAAGCCAGCGAGCTAGACTTCAAAGAGTACTTCATGCAATTTGGCCGTGTTGTTGACGCTACACTCATGATGGACAAAGACACCGGTCGTCCCCGCGGCTTCGGTTTTGTGACCTTTGACTCAGAGGCTGCTGTTGATGCTTGCATCAATATTCCCCTTGAGATCTTGGGCAAGCCAATTGAAGTTAAGAAAGCGCAGCCACGTGGAAATGTTCGAGAGGAGGAGGATAACCGTGGTGGTGGAGGCCGCAACCGATTCCGAAAGCCGGAGGAACAACAAGATAATTATGGCAACCAGCCTCAAGCCCAGAGCAACCAGATGGCGCCAGGTGGCATGACGCCACAAGTCATGGCTCAATACTGGCAGCGCATGCAACAATACATGGCAATGATGCAGCAGCAAATGGCCATGGGTGCCGGAAGAGGTGCCGCTATGAACCCGGCTATGATGAATCAGATGATGATGCAGCAGATGCAGGCGGCTCAGCAACAGAATGCTGGTGATCGCAGCCAAAGCCCACAGGCTGGACAAAGCCCAGTTATGGGAATGAACCCTGCGATGATGAATCCGATGATGATGCAGCAGATGCAGCAGGCCATGCAGGCCCAACAAATGCAAGGGATGGGAGGCGGCATAGGTGGCGGGAATGCCGGCGTTGCTGGTGCAGGAAACAACTCTGGGTACAACGCATACGAGCAACAATCCCTTGAGCAACAGAAGTATGAGCAGCAGGGTCACCGCGGCGTAAGACAAACATCGCAAACTCCGGCAGGCCAACACTACAACGCCGGAAATAATTATGGTGGACAAAACCAACCCACCAGCTGGGAGGGCATGTACGATGATGTTCCTCAACCAATTCCTGCTGGCGGTGCCGGTGGGTACAACAAGGCCCAAGGGAGGGGAGGAAGTGGCACGCCGAGTGGACCACAACCTGCTCCTCCGGCAGGAGCGCCGACCGGCCCAAAAAACGCTGGAAAGCCAGGAGCAAACTATCGTGGTGGCGGACGTGGTGGTGGCAGAGGTGGCTACCATCCGTACTCGAGATGAGTTAGTTGATGCTGTTCCCATCTGCCAGACATTATACAGCCTGGAATCTATTACTTCGATTGGACATTTCCAGCCTTCCACCACCAAAGTCTCGCCCTATTTTATACTATGGCTTTTTATTTTGCTTTGGGTTATTCACTTTAAGGGGTTTCCTTCTCTCATGGGAATCAAAGGAAGTTAGGATTACCCGGGTGGCGTCAACAGGCTGGCTTCTGCAGGACGCAGACTGTGTAATATACTCAACACGAATGAATCACATATTTTAAATCACTCCTGAATATTACCTTGGCATTAAAGTGATACAACGGTAAACGATCTTGTATTTCAAGGTAACATGCATGGTCATCTTTGAGAGAAGTGAAAACTCACGTGACGTCAAAATATCAAAACTATACGCTAACCGTATCAAGACTAGTCCCGTCCCTCCAGAAAACGCGCAACTGATAATCCAAATATTTTTTGTAAGATGCTTGCTTGATGCTCGTACCTTTGCGCCGACTACATATTCAAGCCGGGGCGACTCTCAACCAACTTGCAAAATGGCAGCCCCGATAACGAAGCTCCAGCAGGTGAAACTGCCCAGCGGTCCTTCGCCAATTACACCAGAACAACAATATTGGAAGTCATTTAGGTCGCAGCAAATCATCCCGTCCCCGACCTCATATCCTGTCACTCACATTTCTTTCCCCCCTCCTCCCAGCAATCCGCTGCTGCCCTCGAACAATGACTACTTCTCCGTCACGACCGGCACGCGCGTCCAGATCTACTCGATACGAACCCGAAAACTCATCAAGACCATAACTCGCTTTTCGGACATTGCTCACAGTGGAGAGATCCGCCGTGATGGCCGCGTTACGGTTGCCGGTGACGACAGTGGCAAGATCCAGGTTTTTGATGTCAACTCGCGCGCTATCCTCAAGACCTGGGAAGAGCACAAACAGCCCGTGTGGACGACGAAGTTTTCGCCCACAGAGCTGACTACTCTAATGTCTGCCTCCGACGACCGTACACTACGACTCTGGGATCTGCCCAGCGGACAGAGCACGACAAAGTTTATTGGCCATGGCGATTATGTCAGGTCGGCAGCATTCATGCCGGGCATGCTCAGCAATATGCTTGCCTCTGGTTCCTACGATTCGACTGTTCGTGTTTGGGATCCGCGTACTCCTACTCGCGCGGCAATGACGTTCAAGCACGCTGCCCCTGTGGAAGCCGTCCTTCCAATGCCCTCTGGAACAACACTCATCGCATCCTCCGAAGCACAAATATCAGTCCTCGACCTTGTGGCCGGGAAACCGCTGCACATCATCAAGAACCACCAAAAGACTGTCACAGCACTATGCCTGGCGTCAAATGGTACACGTCTTGTTTCCGGCGCTCTCGATGGCCATCTTAAGGTCTTCGAGACAACATCCTGGAACTCGGTTGCGGGCTCAAAATATAGCTCTCCCATCCTATCCGTGGCCGTTGTCCTTTCTTCGGATCACCAGGACAAGCATCTTGCCGTCGGTCTCCAATCCGGCGTCCTCTCCATCCGCACCCGCCTCTCCGGCGCCCAAAAGGTCAAGGAGCGCGAGCGCGAGAAGGAGATGGCCGCGCTCATCGCGGGTAACGTGGAGGAATACGATAAGAAGAACAAGAAGCGGTCCCGTGGCGTAGAGAACAAACTGCGCGGCATGAAGTTTCTAGGCGAGGGCGCGGACGTCGTTATCGAGGGGAACGAGAAGCGTAAGAAGGGCGAAAGCCAGTGGGAGAAGAGTCTGCGCAATGGCCGCTACGGCGCGGCGCTGGATATGGTACTAGGGAGCAATTTGCCGCCTGTGGTTGTGCTGTCTGTGCTGACGGCGCTGAAGCACCGGTCTGCGATGCGCGAGGCGTTCAGTAGCCGTGATGAGACGACCGTGATGCCGATTCTGCGGTGGGTCGCGAAGTACATTATCGATCCGCGGTATGTGAACACGTGTGTGGATGCCGCTCTCTTGCTTCTAGATCTTTACAGCGAGCATGTGGGTGCGAGCGAGGAGCTGGAGAAGGGGGTTAAGTGGCTGCATCGCCGGGTTAGGGCGGAGGTGGAGAGAGCACAGCAGGCGTGTCAGACGGAGGGTATGTTGGGGATGCTGATGGCTGGACGTGCTGTGGCGGCTTGAGGCAGGGGGCCGGGTGATGATATTGCATGGAAGGTTTGATAGCGTGGAGTTCGGTCTTTGCATATGAATGGGTTGGGTAAAAAATGTATATTGTGGTCTGGCGTTGGCGACGCGGATGGTGTGAATCTATAGTCTAGATACTGAACGTTGATGTGGATACTTCATACCATACAATATATATATGCCTTCGTCCAATATTCATCTACTCACTTGGTATACTGCAATCCCAGGCCGACATTCAATCTGTCCAAGTGGGCTGCAAAAACACTACTGGTCTAGCAACTGTAGATCTATCTTCCGTAGTATTAACATCCATAAAAACAAAAGACCAGCAGTGGCGGGTTTCTAATCAACAACGGATATAGGCCGACAACGGGAGAAATGACGGTGACAGTGTTTTAAGAACGGTAACAAGAATCACGAGGGAAATTGAGCGTGGACGTGGCAGCCACCTCCGAGCTTCGCCATGTAGAAGTTGAATTCACGATAGAAACAGAACCAACTTTATACGATTTTTTTATGGACGTGTTTTTGTAAAGAACACCGTCATTTCTCCCGTTGTCGGCATATATCCGTTGTTGATTAGAAACCCGCCACTGCTGGTCTTTTGTAGCAAGGAAAGGTTTGGTGTTATATATAGATAGCCCAGACCCAAGCCAATAAATATGTTCAGATATTCCATTTTATGTATTTATTTAGATATATGCATACGGATACTACGCCCGAGCCCCCGTCTATCCTACCGCCCCTTGGGCATTTTCTTCTCCTCCAGCTCTTCAATATCCTTCTTCTTATGAAAGTGCGGCGCTACCTCCGTGAGCCACTCCGCCTTAATAGGCAGACAACTCCTCATATACTCCTTCGTCGTCTGCACCAACTCATAATACACCACCATCTTAATCGGCGGATTCGCATCCATCAGCACGCTGCTGGGATGCACATACACCGTATTATTATTCTTCACCGTTCTGTAGCTATCGCCTCCACGCTGCAATCTCGCCGCATTAGGGAAGAATCCCGCCGTGATAGCCTTCGAGATCGGCACCAGATCCGCCGCGCCCACACTACTGATAGTGACCTCGACACGCTCGCACAGCTTAGCAAGCTGATCACGGACATCGCGCGCACGCGTGAGCGAGCGTTGCTGCAGGAAGTTCTCTTTGCTCCAGATAGGGCTGAAGTCGCTATCGACCCACTGGTTCCAGATATTCAGGAGAGTGAGGTGGTCGCCGCCTTCCTTGACGGTGAAGCGCGCGCGTGCGCTGTCAGCGTGGATCTTCTTGTCTTTGGGGCGGAAGAAGAGGGCCGAGGCTTCGGAGAGCATGGCGACTATGCTGAGGATCTCTTCGACGCAGCCGAGTTTGTCGGCGGCGAGGATGGATTTTGCGAGCATGGGGTCGGTGGGGAACTCGGCCATTTGACGTCCGATTTTGGTGAGCTCGCCTCTGTGGTTGAGGGCCTGTAAGGCGAAGAGCTGGTTCAGTGCGCCGATTAGGGTTTCGGTGGGAGGCGGGTCCATGAATTCGAAGTCGAGGAGTGCGTGGATACCTAGAGACTTGAGGAGGAGGACGATGTCGTTGAGGTTTGTGCGCTGGATTTCGGGAGTGGTGGATTCATCCATCTCGTTCATAAACGCCCACTTGGTATAGAGTCTGAAGCACTTTCCAGGGCCGACACGACCGGCTCTCCCGCTTCGCTGGTTTGCGGAGGCGCGAGAACAGGGTACTGCTACAAGTTTTGACATGCCAGTGACAGGATTGTAGATATTCTCCTTCACGAAACCAGGGTCGATAACGTATACGATACCGTCGATGGTCAAACTCGTCTCAGCAATGTTGGTGGCTAACACTACCTTTCGAGCACCGTCAGGGGTTGGCTCGAAAATCTTGCTCTGTAACTCGGAGGGTAAGTTGGCGTAAATGGGACATATGACAAGCTCGGGCACTCTGCTACCCAGCTTTCTAGAGATTTCCATGATATTCAGCTCCGCAGCTTCAATCTCATCCTGACCAGTTAAGAAGACGAGAATATCCCCCTTCCCTTGAGTGGTGTGAATCTGAAAGACTGTAGTAATTGCAGCTGCCAAATAGTTTGCTTCCGGTTGTGGTGTGTAATGGATATCGACAGGGTATCGACGGCCAGGAATGTTGAAAATGGGTGCGTCGTCAAAGTAGTCGGCAAATTTCTTTGCGTTCATAGTTGCGGAAGAAATGAGCAGCTTCAAGTCGGGCCTCTCTCTCGCCAAATCTTTAACCAACGCCAACAAAATGTCAGTGTGAACAGTCCGTTCGTGGGCCTCGTCAATCATGATGGCAGCATAGCCACCCAGATCTGGTTCTGTCATGAACTCTCGCAGTAACATACCATCAGTCATGTACTTCAAGACAGTCTTGTCGCTCGTCGAGTCCTCGAATCTGATCGAATAACCAACTTCGTTCCCTACTTTGACACCCATCTCATCAGCTACACGAGCTGCAACACTCATCGCTGCAACACGACGAGGTTGCGTGCATCCGACCTTCAGGCCATCTTTCGTATATCCGGCTTCATGCAAGTACTGAGGCAGCTGCGTAGTCTTTCCACTACCAGTTTCACCAACAATGACAAGGATCTGATGCTCCTCCAAGGCTGCAAGGAACTCGTCCCTGTATACATAGATGGGAAGACTTTTCCGCGTCTCCTCCATGCTCAGGGCTCTCTTCTCTGCAGCCTTGAGCTGTTCGGCCAAAAATCTCTCTTCCTTCGACATGCCTTTGCCCTCGCCTGGCATTCTTTGATCCATAACCCATTTAATTCCTTGCTCCTCGTCCAGGACATAGTCATATTCGCCTTGATCCGTCCACTCTCTGCTTTGGACTTGAGCTTTGGCTTTGGTCGCTTGTTCCTTTTCCCACTCCTCGTGCTCTGTGACGAACTTCTCTTGGCCGTATTCGTCACGGTCAACATAGCGCTTGTACATAGCCTCCTCCTTCTTCTTCCTGTCGATTTTGCCTTTCTCCGTGATATAGTCCTCTGGCATGGCGTAGCCATCCAAATGGTCGTCGATACGTAACCGCTCCTCCGCGATCCGTAACACTTCCCTATTCTTCGCAAATTCCGTCTTTTCCTTCTCGGACAACCTGACGCCGCTCCTCAGTTCCTCCGTCTCCTCCGAAACCTGCTTCCTCAGTAACGCCAATCGTTCGGCCTCCCTCTTCTTCAAGTACTCCTGTCGTGACCTCTCCCTCAGATCTGGCAATGCCGCACTTCTCGCTGCCGCATCCTCAGCGAGCAGCCGCCGTTGCGCCAATATCTTGCCATCCTTAGTGGAAGACCTGTCTTCAACAAGTTTCCTAGTTTTATCATCATCCTTCTCCCTCAAACGCTTCGCAAATGCCTCCCGCTCCTCGATATCCTTTTGCCTCTCACGCTCTTCCTTGGCGCCTTCAGATAGATCCGCCTCGTCATCGTGGTCCGTCTTCAACCGCTTCGGCGCCGACTCCTGGAATTCCTGTTCCTCCGCAGAGTCATATTCTTCATCACCCCAACGATCCTGATAATTTTCATCGCCAGCAGGTCGTCGGATAGTTCTGGACTTGTGTTCGGTCGGACGCGGTGATCGTCGGCGGGGCGACTTGTCACGTCGTGGCGAGCGTTCGCGCTCTCGACTCCGGTCACGGCGGTCCCTATCATGGTGTGAAGAGGATGATTTCTCGCAATCGCGTCGAGAGCGCTTCTCCTTCTTCTTCTCGACGACCTTGGCAGGGGCCAATTCCTCCTCCTCCATGGGGAGGAGGGCGTATTTCTTGGGACCCATCGTTTGCCGTGTGCTGGTTTCGTCTCTAAACAAAGCCTTGGACACGGCAAACTAAAAAAGATTGCCTGCCCTGAAAGGTTCGAAAGAAGACTCGTAGTTGTCGCTACTAAATGGCTCCTCCGACACCTTGGGAGGCTAACCAGCCTTCCAAGTTCCAAAATTTAAGGTATGTTTGCTCTGTTTGCACTCATTTCCTTTATCAATTTATGGCGAAATAGCCACGTTGAGCATATCATAATCCTCTGGAGCTTGTATATATTTCACCCCACCGACACTCCTTTTGCAACTCATGTTTTCATGATTGCGGATTCTTTGCTATCCTATATTGTATCCAGCATTGTACATTGAATTGATTGAGGACATCAAGGGAAATCCACAAATATGTGGGCGCGGGCAGCCTTGCTGTTTGTCTGCTTCTTGCAGCTTGTAGCTTGCGCCGAGGACTTTTATAAGGTGAGATAAGCTCTACAGTCGCTGCTATAAAGGCAATATAATTATTTGTGAGGGGCATCACTAATGTTAATAGCTCTTGGGCATTGACAAGCAAGCCTCTAAGAGCGACATCAAACGGGCATACCGATCTCTAAGCAAGAAATTACACCCCGATAAGAACCCGTAAGTTCCTGCCCCTCTATCCACAGTTATATTTTACATGATTGCCCCAGAGTCTAACATATCTTAGTGGAGACGAGACTGCAAAGCAAAAGTTTGTCGAAATCGCAGCTGCTTATGAAGCTCTATCCGACACCGAGACCCGCCAAATCTACGATAAATACGGCCACGAAGGCCTGCAACAACACGCACAGGGTGGCGGCCACCAGCAACATCATGATCCTTTCGACTTATTCTCCCGATTCTTCGGCGGCGGTGGTGGTGGCGGCTTCGGAGGCCACGGAGAGCGCCGAGGGCCAGATATGGAAGTACGCATCGCCATACCATTAAGGGACTTCTACAACGGGAAGAAAACAGAGTTTCACCTTGAGAAGCAGCAGATCTGCGACGAATGCGACGGAACCGGGGCAAGCGATAAGCAACTGGATGTTTGCGGGGAGTGCCACGGCCATGGAGTAGTCATCAGGAAACACATGCTCGCGCCGGGGATCTTTCAACAGATGCAGGTCCGCTGCGATCATTGCGGTGGGCAAGGAAAAATTATCAAGCATAAGTGCGCGGTTTGCGACGGCACCAGGGTTGTGCGCAAGGTTAATGAGTTCACGTTGGATATTGAGAAGGGCGCGCCGGTTGGACACCGTATACGGTACGAGAACGACGCGGATGAGAGCCCTGACTGGGTTGCCGGCGACCTTATAGTCACATTACACGAAAAGGAACCGGATCTTGATGTTGATAATGAGCTGAAGGTTGATGGGACGTTCTTCCGCCGCCGCGGTGATGATATATACTGGAAGGAAACCCTCGGCTTAAGGGAAGCATGGATGGGTGGATGGACGCGCAATGTTACTCATCTCGACGGACATGTTGTCCAACTCTCGCGACCACGAGGCAAGGTCGTACAGTCCGGTACAGTAGAGACTGTCAAGGACGAAGGAATGCCGATATGGGACGAAGATGGAGACAGCGTCTACCACAAAACGAAGTTCGGCAAGTTATTCATAGAGTATACCGTTGTGCTACCTGATCAAATGGAGAAGGGGATGGAGAAGGACTTCTGGGCGCTGTGGGAGAAGTGGAGAATGAAGAAGGGTGTGGATCTGGGAAAGGACTCGGGGCGGCCTGTGAAGCCGGCCGTGAAGGATGAGCTGTGAGGAAAGAGCCTACCATGGCATGTGTATAAAATACCAGTATAACCTATGGGAAGATTAGATTCCTTGATCCCTTGGATCAAGTTTATATCACGTCCAGCGGCGGCATGAGAGGTATTTGTAGGATTCTGGTTTTACGAACAGGGTATATTCCCTTCCCGTGACATGAGAATATCAAGCCTTTTTAAGCCTCAAATGCAAAAGTGGAGTAGTCGGGGTTGTACATGATGTGGATGTGCATCGGTATAAAGTGGCGAGCCATCAGCGGCAGCTAATCAAGCTGACATGAGCAGGATCTCTCATCGCTAATTTGCTCTACTGCCGCCCGTGCTTATGTAAGCGGCATACGATTCATGTATGTTAGTTAAGCGGCATACGATTCATTGCCTTTACCAGACGGCGTGTCAGTAACACTTCCTTCCATAGGCCACATTGTCAAGTATTCACTATTCCGGAAGGTCTGTATAGTACATGCGAACTATGTACACGTTCTTAGACTGATTTCCAAGACTGGGTGGATATAAAAGGCAAGAACCATCGTTTTGGTCAGCTGCGACTTTTCTCAGACGTCACCCGGCGGCCCGGATTATCACAAAGGCAAAGAGGCAAGGGACATTTCAACAACACAATCACAACGCAGAGACGCTGGTTTTGCGATCCTCCCTCAGGATACTGTTTGTATTATACCCCGCATAATCCAGGGCCCTCTCAAAAGTCCCTTGCGGCAGCTGGCTATACATAAAGAACAACTTCCCATAGGAATTGGGGCGACACCGATACAGCCGCTTACTACTTCGACGATTTTGGCCGAACCAGAATTTTACAGACGAATACCATTCCGCAATTATAGACTGCAGGTCCTATGAGACAATAGCCCGCCCAGATGCTATATCCCACCCTGGGCATCCTTGCGCTCTGTGCCGGAGTGATTACTTCTGCTCGCGCGCTAGAGCAAGACCACTTCGACACCCCGATCCACTCGGAATGGCTGGACAGTCATACGCCGACCGGGACAGCCGGCGATGGGAAAATTCAAAAAGATATCCCGAGCTATGTGATTGAGTATGCTCCCCTGGTGCATCTCGCCGAGGACGAAATACACTGGCCTAGTCTTATGGATGAGCATTTGGTCCACACAAAACCATATGTGGATTTCAAGCCCGTGCCAAAGGATGAACAGCATCCCACATTATGGGACTTAGGGGACCTTGACAAGCACGAAGGCGGCCGTCATCTCTATCTCCAGAGCCGGGATGATGTGATGACGAGCCCGGCTTGGATGCTGAGCGCGCATAATATGCCTGTACCGCCACCCGCCACTCTAGAGGGTAACGAGACCGATTTAGCTGCGCCAAAGGGCGAGGGCAAGAGGGGCGAGAAGCGGAAGAAGATTAGCAAAATAGGCGGGCGAAGTCCTGCGCCAGTCGTTTTGACTGTGGTTGATAAAGGTGACGGAGTCATATTTGCATTCTGGTTCTTCTTTTACAGCTACAACCTCGGCAACAGCGTCTTTGGGGTCGGCTTTGGCGACCATGTGGGGGATTGGGAGCATAGTGTCATGAAATTCCGAAACGGGGTTCCAGAGACGATGTTTATCAGCCAGCATACGGGTGGAAGAACCTACACCTTTGGCGCCATGGAGAAGTATGGCAAGCGCGTAAGTCATTTTCCTACCCTTATAATAATGTCATGGCGACTAATAATCCGCAGCCCGTCATCTACTCCGCCAAAGGCAGCCATGCCATGTACGCCACAACCGGCATCCAGGCGTACATCCTCCCCTTCGCCATCCTACACGACACAACCTCCCACGGCCCCCTCTGGGACCCAGCTCTAAACGTCATGTCCTACCACTACACCTCCCCCTCCGACCACTCCGACGTCGGCGCCAAGTTGGTCAGCGAGCCCTCCGCATCCGTCAACTTCGCACCCGGCACACTCACCCCTAGTCTCCAGAACCCCAACGCCCCGACCAGCTGGTTCCACTACGCCGGCTGCTGGGGCGACAAAGGGTACCCCTCCAACGACCCCCGCCAATACCAAGCCCCCATCATCGGCGAGCGCAAATTCGTCGACGGCCCATTCGGCCCACGCTTCAAATCCATGGGCCGTCCCGACATCTGCATCCAGCACGGCCCCTGCGAAGTCAGCACGACGATCGCGCCCCGCTTGTGGCTGCTCGACTGGCTGTACAACTGGGCGTGGGTGTGTGGCGGGTTCCTGGCGCTGGTGGTGGTGGGGGTTGCGGGGTATACGGTGGGGAGACATGTGAAGTGGGGACATATGATGTTGATACGGATCCGGAAGGGGAGGGGGGGGAAGAAGATGCTGGAGGATATGGAGAGGAGTCCGTTGTTGAGTGAGGAGGCGGAGGATGGGCCGGAGCCGAGTGTCGTGGCGTTGGATGTTGAGGGGGGGAGAGCGGTGACTTATGGGACGATAAATGCGACGGTGGTTGAGGGTGCTGCTGATAGAGTTGGATAGAGGGGGTTGTTGGAGTTGGGAAAGATTTGGGATATAGGATTTGGACACTAGATTTAAGGAGTTTGGAAGAATTTATTTGGTCCAGGTGATGGGAAACGGGCTGGGTTTGGTATATGGGATGGAGTTCTGTGGTTGATGGGGGAGGTGGAGTTTACAATTGGGTTTATATAGACATATACCCGCTAGACGGATTTGACGGCCTTTGGGGTTATTAAGCTTATTACTATCCCAAAAGCATTGTCTGGCGTTTTCAAATGGCACTGCATTGGTTGTAAGAGAGTGGGAAACACATTGAGATTCACGGCTTTCATTTCCATTCATTCCGGGTCTAATGATATCCCATGTCTAATATCCCATATAATTCCCCGACGATATACATCCGATAATGTGTAAAGGATATAGTGGAAAGGGAGGGGAGGGACCATTTAGTCAGACCCTGAAACACACAACCGCAGCATCCAGACGCCATATACGAGTAGTCAGACCCTGAATCTCGCAACAGCAGCATTAAGACGCCATTCCTGCAGTATAAGAAACCCAACCTGCACTGTTCTTGGGGTATCAAATGCACACATCCCATCCTTAGTCACTCTCATCACCTTCACCTTCACCTTCACCTTCACCTTCACCTTCACCTTCACCTTCACCTTCACTGCCACTGCTGCTGCTGCTGCTGCTACTACCATCCGAGCCATCTGAATCCGAGGAGTCCCCAGAACTTGATCCGGACGAGCTGCTTGAGCTGTCAGAATCCGAGTCCGATTTCTTGGATTTCTTGGATGGGCCTTCGTCGTCACTCTCCTCCTCTGACGTGCTGCTGTCCGAGTCTGAGTCTGAGTCCGAAGATGACGAGCTGTCGCTTTCGTACACCGCTGTTCTCTGCTTCCTCTTCCGCACTGTTTTTTGTGGTTTCTCCGCCTCAAGCTTCACCGGTTGTGGTCTGGCCTCCTCCAATGGCTTCGTGTTGCCCACCACAGGCGCGTAATCGGATGGATCACCTGGTGTGCTCGCCAACAAATTCAGAACGTGCTCAGCTCTCATCCTCTTCATCATACGCTCCTTCATCGCCGTGTCATTGAGACCAAGTATGATCCCTTCTTCCAAGCCCGTCCTTGATGAAATGGCCGTGGAAGTCATCGTCGCAGCGTACTCCTCCATCGCTGTCTCATATTCCTCCTGCTTCTTCGCCCGTTGATTGTCTGTCATCTTGTCTGTGAAGCCTTTTGCGCCTTCTTCCACGTCCTTATCTCTGATTTCCAGTGCGCGATCTCTCAGATGCACACGTGCAGCGCCTTTCAATCCGGCGATGTATTCGTAAAGTGGCTGGTTGTATTCGGTAGGGATGAGTTCAGTATCGAAGGCGTTCTTAAGAACTGCAATCTGGTTTATCTTATTGAACTTCCAGTTGGCCTTGTCGCCGTGGAACTGGGTCAAGTAGGTGAGCGCAGGGTCGATGGGCTTCGACTTCACCACTTTGGACTTGGACTTCTTGGGCTTTGCCTTGTCGTCTGGGTTGGTGGACTTCACACGCTTCACTCGTCGCTCGGGCTCAGGTAATGTGGTATCGACCGTCTCGTCGACGGTAGTTGGTATGGGGGTTTGAAATGATGGCTGGTCGTTCTTGCTGGCAAAGGAATGGTCGATTTCCTTCTGCTGAGCAACCCAAGAGTTGAATAGCTGCCTTATGCTGTCACCGTCCTCGGCTTTCGTCTCTGGCGTGAACGCAACCGACTTGCGCCGGCCTAGCATACCATCGGGCACGGCTGTTGGGGTTGAAGATATAGTAGACTCGGCCTTTTTGAGCGACTTTTTGGACTTTTTGATAGGTGTAGATTCAACTTCATCGGATGCGCGCTTTCTCTTTGGCTGTTCCGCAGCCACGTATTCTGTGGGCGGTGCTGGAGCGACTGGTGAAGGTGCATCGCCCTCAGATTTGAGCTTGAGCCCCAGGCGCTTCCATGCAGGGATACGCGGGAATGAAGTTGAGGAGGCGGACATTGCTGGTAGTATAATTGTTGGTGTAGTATGCGCAAAGAATTTCAATCGTTCATAGCCCAATCAGTGAGCCTATGTTGAGTTTTGAAAAAATATACGACGAGGCACCTCGGATGAATTTCATCAACTTTTTTCGTTATCGGGCTGCAGCCTCGCTTCGCGCGGCCGCGAGCTTTGGCGCTAACAAGTCGTGAGTGCTTCCAGGCACCGCGTGTTGACGTCTCACCCCAGCTATCAGCCTTGAATGCCACCCTTCTTCCATCCACGAGTGAATACAAGCTTAACAACCTCGAGAAACGTATAATCACCATACAGCTATTCAACCCAGATTAAGACGTCAAGATGTCCAGTATGTGAGCCAACGCGGAGCTCCAAACAGCCTTGGATTGGCACGGCTGACCACTTCAATGAACAGACAGCGCCGCCTATGACAGGCACATCACCATCTTTTCTGACCAAGGACGACTGTATCAAGTCGGTAAGCTACACATGCCTATTATCATCGGAAGGAGCACTGCGAAGCCGACCACGATCGCCCGAGAGAAGCTCCGTGGTTTCAGCAAGCATAGCTAATCAGCTCCACCAAACAGAATATGCCTTCAAAGCTGTCACCGCAGCAAATATCATGTCGATCGGCATCAGGGGGAAGGACTGCGCCGTAGTATTATCACAAAAGAAAGTTCCCGTACGTTCATCACTCCCGACCCTTCGATACTCAGCTTACACAGTGTGCAGGACAAGCTCATCGATCCCTCTTCCGTCTCTCATATCTTCAAGCTCTCCCCATCCGTAGGATGTGTCATGACCGGTTCGATCGCAGATTCGAGGGCCTGGGTGACGAGAGCTCGTGGTGAAGCTGCTGAGTTCAGATACAAGTATGGATACGAGATGCCGTGCGACGTATTGGCCAAGAGGTTGGCGAACATATCCCAGGTGTATACTCAGCGCGTAAGTTACAATATCTCCGAATGGCCGGTTCAGCATGCTACGCCGAATACTTACAATATGTAGGCCTACATGCGTCCATATGGTGTCTCAACCACCCTCGTATCCCTTGACTTCGAAAATGGCCCTCAGCTCTACAAGTGCGACCCCGCTGGTTATTACACCGGTTACAAGGCCACGGCATCGGGCCCAAAGCAGCAGGAGGCTTTCAACCACTTGGAGAAGAAGCTCAAGAACAAGGATAGCGCAGAGGGTACCTGGGAGGAGGTTGTCGAACTGGCTATAACTACCCTCAGCACGGTCCTCAGCGTGGACTTTAAGAAGGGAGAGTTGGAGATCGGCATTGCTGGCGGACCGCGTGCGGACGGAAAGGAAGGGCCCGACCCGGGTTTCAGAGCGTTGACGGAGGAAGAGATTGATGAGCGTCTGCAAGCCATTGCGGAGAAGGATTGAGGTAATTGGGACGGGAATATGGGGTGAGGGCGTTAAGCCTTGTTGCCCAGTTTGCATTAGCGCCACGATTACAGTTATTCAAGCATCATGGTTACCCTTGAGCCAGTCGTTGGTTGCTCTTGCCAGATTGGGGCCATGTAATATCAGAATAAGATTCGAAATCAATGAAGGCGTTGCAGGCCGTTTGCTATTGCTTCCACTGCTTTCCACTTCCAGTATTAGATCCATGAACACACACACCCCCTTTTGCATTTGATTGGATGCTTTGGCTTGAGACCTGACGGAAGGGGAAGGAGATCGGACTTCTCATCTGTGAAATGCTAACCCTGATCTCCCGTTTATAGGTCCTTGGTCTCGCGAGACATCAATGCTTTGCTGCCGCGTTACACCACCCACCCAGAAGACAGGCGATAGACGCGGATCTGCGCAACTTCACTGTCTCCTGGCTCTTGGTGGCCTATACCTGCCCTCAAATAAAGCCACCATCAACAAGTCATCTCCATCAACACCTGAGAAAAAATTCGCCGCCACCGTTCTGCCTCTTCCGAACTGGAGGGGATTCGAGGAGGGAGACTTGAGAAGAGCCTTACACTATGGGTCGCACGCGTTCATATCTACCTCCAAACTCCAGTCCACATCGCGCACGATCCATGCTCCCTCTCTGTCGACGACTGTCCACTAAGAAGCCAGAGATGGCATAACTATGGACTCACAGGGCGACGGGTGCTATTGCCACTTGAGCAAAGGCCAGCCTCCACTACGGAGCTTCGCAGGATCAACCCACCATACCTTCACCACTTTACCGACCTATAGAGTCAGATCTTTCCGAGTTCCTCACAAGGCTATGGATGGACTGTGGCTAGAATCCCCCTATCTCCGTTTTTCAGCTGTCTGGGAGACCTTGGCTCCAGCGCCCAAGATTCCCATTACAGGGCACGTTTGATCATACGGCTGGGTTAAGATCGTTTCACAGGGCGATGTGCGATGTGCGACGTGCTCCGTACTCTCGATGTGCACTGTGGTATGCGGTAGCCCCTGCATCACCGCCGCAACACATGGATCATCGAAGACGAGGGGCAAACTTTGCTCTGGTCCAGCATAATCATTGGTTATTGTGGCGCACCATCGTGAGGCTTAGCTCTCCGACGCATGCTCTTTGACGCCACAAAGCTCGCACTTGACCCGTAACGAGAAAACGTCGCGAGGATTAGTGAGGGTTCCCCATGCACCGGCCCCTCTTGTACGCTTCCAGCCCTTGGAAATTCTGTCTAAACCTGTCTAAATCTCCTTACGGTCTCTGAACCCTGTGAACCCCTGAATGTTTCTCCAGTATCAAAACCCACTCCATCGGATACTTGCTGCATACTGCTGCATACCGGCCAAGTCGGTCTCTCAGAATATCTTCCAATACCCAACAATGCCCTATGGTATCTATGCGGTGTGGTTACAGATCTCGCTGATGACAAACTTATGTGGTCCACACTTTACAGCTTGGTAGGGTTCACGGAGAAATATGAGCTCCCTAACGGAACGTCCGTCAACTTTGCCTCTCTGCAACTGCACAAGTGCAGATTCGCGATATCATGGAGCCGTTGACTGTACATCCGACAGCCAGCCACAGAACACGAATATGAGCATACAGCATGTCATGTGTAATTTCAATTCCAAACATACCATATCAGGATACGTCGCCGACGTTGGTGAGGGTGAGGGCCGATGATATATATCCAGCTTGGACCGCGGATCCATTCTTTCCCAATGCTGTCAGGCTATTAACCAGTCGAAAAGTTAATTCTCTTTGTTGCATTCTTTTGCTCACATTCATTACCCTGCCCAATTAATATTTAACTCTCATACTCGCTCACTCTCGTTGTTGCTATTACCGGTATATCCGTTGACGGATATATTTTTATCGCCCCAATGGCAGACGGATGTAAGTATCCCGCAATTTCTTAAGCTCCCGCCCGTTTCCCGCCACCCTGATCGCGTTCTTGTCAACTTTGACAAGATGTTCATAAATTGCCACCTTGCCACCGCACGGGGCAATCGAGACTGATC
This sequence comes from Pseudogymnoascus destructans, assembly GCF_001641265.1. NCBI lineage: Eukaryota > Fungi > Ascomycota > Leotiomycetes > Thelebolales > Thelebolaceae > Pseudogymnoascus > Pseudogymnoascus destructans. The sequence continues at coordinate 92,983 of NW_020167543.1, read as the reverse complement.
CACCTGCCAGATAATGATGCGCGGGCAACCCGCGTCGCCGACCTCCTCTCCGACTTCCGCGCCCTCCAGCACAGCATCGCCTCAGTATCCAGCGACCCTCCCCACCCGGATGACTTCTATACCGAAGGCTACGCGGCGCTGCGCCAGTGCTCCATGGACGGGCAGCATGTCCTGAACGTGGCGGCCGACACGCGCGTGCCGACCGGCAGAGGCGGCCAGGCGGAGCAAGAGAAGGCGGAGTTGAGGCAGGTGATGCTGGATAGTTTTTCGCGGCGGCACGAGGCGCAGAAGATATGCATGAGGCAGAGCGCAGCCATGCGCTGGGTCGCATGGCGGGATGGCGTGTTACTGGGGATGAGGCCTGGTCCATCACATATGCCTGCATTGGTGTGTTGCGACCAAGCTCTGCGAGCTGTGCGTTCCTCCACCTTCCTATACTTGCCAGTTTCTGTCTTCTCCTCAGTCTTCGACGGATTTTGACACAGAGGCACTACGATGGGAATGAGTATGTGACACTGACAGAGATAATACAGGAACTCGCAACAGTCACTGATGAGAACATATACAATTTAATGCGCAACTCGGACTACACCGTGGGCCGCTGGACGGACGAGGACCCATCCTTGCGAAACGTGCAGCGCTGGCTCCGGAGTCGGCGTTGAGAACCTGCACGAAGACATTTATTTCACTTGACGATAGAAAACGCCTTGATGGCTTGATGGTTATAGGGATATACGAAGAGCGCTTTGTCTTCAATGTGCACAACTTCACGATTTTGTTTACGGCATCGTTGGCTGGGTGCGATAGATAGCATGTGTATTATTGGGCGAAACCAGGGGCGAGGCCAGGCAATAGACGGGGCTGCTAGAAGGATGAGATACGAGGTTATGGACATGGACACGGAATGGATATGAACAAGAGGGGACGAGGAATATGGGAATACATGGATGGAAACACCCACGAGAAGGCCAAGTGAGGGGGCAATGATAGGACGTCCTGGAGACGTGGCTTTTATGCCCAATCCTAGGCTGGTGCCAGACGACGCCATAGGCGTTCACGCCGCAAGCACTGTATAATGATAATATTCCCCGCACTGGAAGTTTGGAAATTATGGGTGATATGTTTTACCGACCATGAGCGAAAAAGAAGAAATTGCGCCAAGTGGGTTCGGTAGGCATGTGCAGCTGACATGACAAGCGCCTTGCCACTAAGTACTCGGTTCCATCTCAAAATTAGGTAACTTTGAGATGGAACCGATCTATCAGTCTTTGACAGATGATCCCAACGAACCAGATGGGCTCCGCATCATAGGCCCGAGCCGTCCGAACCGCTGCGCCGCTCCAAGCGCAAGCCAAAAAGGCGCAATTGCGAGACATCAGGTCGCCCCACCGATGTATGGTGATTTCACAGATGTGAAGTAGCATCGTGTGTGCCAACAGAGCCTAGGTTGCCGTGCCCCTGATCCAATGCACGATTGAATGCATGATCTAATGCAGAAATGCAGTCTACTGACTCGTCGATCTAATAATGGGCTGATGCCAAGGCTATTGTCTTCGTAGGTGACGTTACTACGTTTTAATGACGACAAAAGTACACCCTGGCCTTGGTCTCAGCGCCACCGTCATCGTTATGCAGTCATTGTAGTATAGTCATTGAGCTTTAGATAGCGGGGTGAAACCACCGAGTATTCCCTAACCAGCTGAATAGAAGACATGGCCTCCCCGAGCATTAAATCAGATTGTGCTGCTTCTAAACCCAACTCGCCCAATTATCATCCCCTTACTCTCAAACACCAAAAAGCTCTCATAGGCCTTGTTACGCTCGTTCCTACGGTACAGACAATAACACCAACTACAAGAGCCATCGTCAACAAAATGTCCGTTCGCATTCACAGGTCGTGAGGGGTAATCGTCGCTTTCGAGCCTGTGAGAGAAAGGGAGTCAATTGGGAGAGGACTGTGTAGTTTGGGAATACTTGGGTAGCGCTGAGATGGACCTGGAGATGATTAGAGAGATCAAGGGGAACTTACTTTCCATCCTGAGGATCGAAGTTGCTGGTAGCCTGGTTTAAGAGCGTCTTGTTGGGCAGGGCCGATTGGAAGTAACAACCGATGCCTCCGTAATATATCTTAAGCTTGTCCTTGTTGTTCCCAGCTTTGACCTTAGTGTTATCGACTACCAAGCGAGACGCAGCATATTAGCATCCCAGACTGTTCAGAGCAGAGTTTGCCTTTTATCTCAATACGGTGCTCCCATGAAGCTTATCAGGCCCGGCTTCGGCATGACAGAGACTTGTGCAGGTTGCATTTATAACGTCGTCGACTGCCCGCAGTACGGTATCGAACATGGTGTCGATTGTGCTTGGTGAGGCGAACCAAGCAATCAATATGAGAATCACCCGTCAGGATGGGAGCAGGCGAGCGTAAACGAGATGGGATCACTCGAGGTGTTCGGTCCGTCTGTCTTCAGTGGTTATACAACAATGTGAAGGCCACGAAGGCAGCATTCACACCGGACGGGTGGTTTAAGACTGGAGATTTAGGATTACTAGATTTCAATCGGAGGTTGAGACTGACACTGACAGGTCGCGAGAAGGATAGCGTTATTATTAATGGGTGAGTACTTTCCTATGGTACAAACTCATTCTATAACATCACAAATACTAATAGTTTCAAGGCTCGAGAGCGCCTAACAGCATTATGCCAAAGTAAGCCCTGCATTATAGATCCAGACGACTGCAACATTTCAGAGCCAACACTTGCCGATTTTCCAAGCACGATATTTGATTACCTGCATGGGTATTTTGAACGAGCCTACTCTCCCAAACATTCCAGGTGTCCACAACTTCAAAGGCGACGCATTTCACACGACAAGGTGGCCTAGTGATGCTGCTGGAAAACTTGACGGAACGAGACTAGGCATCATCGGCACGGCTACAGCCATTTCAAACCATTCAAGAAATTTTCAAAACCGTGGGCTCTCTAGCTGTTTTCCAACGCGTCGTCGTCGTAGTCGTCGAGATGCGGGGCGGCAATACGCTCATCATGCGAAGAAACCACAATGCGGACCAAACATTGAACTCCCCAGATTCAAGGCCGCTCAGTTCTGCTCTGCAGATGTCGGGCCATGGTTGTTAGATAATAATTTATGCAGCTGCGACTTGAGCGGCTTCGCCTTACCTTGCTCGTTGAGGACGTATGATGACTTTTGGGTGATGGTGGATAAGGGTGAGCTCAGCGCTTGTTTTAATTGCCCGGGTATGTATATGCTTCTCTATGGTTTTCTAGGTCGTCGTAGTGTACAGTATTCTACAATATTCATTAAACCCCCCCTACTTCTTCTCCTTCCCCTTCCCCTTCCCACCCCCCTTCCCCGCCTCCTTTGCCTTCGCCTCCTCCTCCAACACCAAATCCTCAATATCCCTCTCCCCCAACCAAGCCCTCACACTCTGCATGACCCTCTCCAGCTCCTCCCCCCCCTCCATAACCTCATCCAAATTAAACACACTGACCCCACTCCTATGATCCGTCACCCGCTGCTGTCCCCAATTATACGTCCTTACCTTATCTCCCCTCCCCAACTTCGTCCCGCCCCCCGCCGCCTGACGAACCTTCTGCACCTCCTCCTCCCGCTTCTCCCGCCTCGCCTGCGCCAGGCGCGCGCGCAGGATATTCCACGCTTTCTCGCGGTTCTTGTGCTGAGATCGCGAGTCTTGCATCGCTACCACCGTTCCTGTAGGAATATGCGTCAATCGCACCGCGGAATCAGTCGTGTTAACATGCTGACCACCCGCTCCCCGAGCCCGCATAACATCAACCCGCACATCCGTAGTGTTGACGTAGTAATCGCTCTCGGGATCATTTAGATCAGCCTCCCCTATAGACTTCTCCCCCCCGGTCGTCGGGATGCTAGGCAGCACCAGCACACCCACGGCACTCGTGTGAGTCCGCCCCTTCGCCTCTGTCACGGGGACGCGCTGCACGCGGTGCACGCCGGACTCACAGCGGAGTTCCGCATACGCGCCTGCATCTGCGATTTCCATAATCGCTTCTAAGATCGGGGCTTCGGACTCCGCGCCCGTCGTACCGTCCGTAGTCTCGTACTTGAGCAACGATGCCTGGAAGCCGCGACGCGCGCAGTACGCCCGGTACATGCGCAGCAGGTCACCAGCGAAGAGATTAGCTTCGCTGCCTCCCACGCCGGGCTTGATCTCAATCAGGCATGGCAGGGCGGCGAAGGGGTGTATCGGGGTCAAGGCGGTCTTGAGGTTCTGGGAGAGGGAAGCGACTTCCGATTTCGTAGCTGCCAGGTCTTCCTCCGCCAGTTCGCGCAGCTCGGGGTCGGTGGTGCGGTCGGAGAGGAGAGCGTGTAGCTCGGCCAGGGAGTTGGTGGCTGTCTCGAGCGAGGCGAGGGAGGAGGCTATGGGTTGCAGCTCGCCGATGCGTTTGGCGAGTTTGCTGTCGAAGGTGTCGCTAGTTTTGGCGCTCAGGAAGGCATGTTCATTTGTGAGGGAGCGGGCGCGGGTGAGGAGCGCGGGGCTGATGAATTCATTGCTCGTAGCTTGGGGATGTTAGCGGGTGGTCTTGCGCATTGGGGGGGATTGGATTGGTCATACCTGTGCTTTGGAAGCGGATAGGCTGCTGCCGCCTAGCTGGCCTGGAGAGTGCGGTAATGCATCTGCGACATAGCCACGGACTTCGAATCATGCTGGGATACTTAAATCACAGCGATAATTATCTAGGTCGCGGAAGTGCAACCCCCCAAGCCGCGAGGTTATTCCGAACCCGTGCCAAATATGTTCGGGCCCTGGCGGAGAAATGATAGGCCGTACCATCACCGCCCTGGCAGAATTCATTTCGACAGATAAGTCGGGGACGAGTGCAGAATGTGTTACAACTGGCTTGCTGTGTGATGTTATGTTATATCGGCGTGGGATACGGGGATGCGGATGCGCCTCCGAACCTTGGCCGGGGTAGAGGATGCCGATTTTTGAGTTTCGGCGTCCACATGTTACCTTGCGGGCATGATGGCATATGGCCCCACGGTGGGTACAACGGCTTCCCACCTTCGGACAGGACTGTTTATCCCACTACCCCTCACTTCCATGTATCATAGCGGGGTGGCTGTTAGGCTTCGGGGGTTCGACGCCGTAGTCTACTATATCGGGTTCTGTTTGACTCCTGGATCTCTTTCAAAAGGTGAAGCTTTCCGTCTATGCTCTTGGAATCTACTGGGTGCATAATACGAACTTGGCGCAATCCAGACGACTTCAACAAGCATACTGAGAAGATATCTATTACTACAGCTACAGACAACTATAAGCGCCCAAGATGGCTCTAAACGCAGAAGCCATCCCGCCGTCCTCAAACCCCGCGTTTGCCCAATTCCCAAGCCGAAGGAGTGTCGTCCACAGCACCGACGGAATCGTAGCCTGCACGCAACCATTAGCAGCAAGATGCGGTCTCAGAGTCTTACAACAAGGAG